>NC_047110.1:62521990-63121990 GCF_902500255.1 Thalassophryne amazonica
TGTGTTTTTGCATAAATATGTTTTTAGTTAATTCAAAATGAACTGTTAATTTTCAATACATACATGAAATAAATAGAATGCAATATATTTTTGCCAGTTTTTTTTTTTTTTTTTGGTTTTAAACAGACATTCATCATGGCTTGGCTTCGCGAACGAAGATCATGAAGGCTGTCCACGTCGTCATCCACAGGCACGCTCGTGGCTGATCAGTCCGATGCAGGAAAGGCAGATGCGCGGGCAGTGTCTGCAGGTGAAGATCCCATCCGGTGTGGAGGCAGAGGTAGCGTGGGCCTTCCTTCTCTGACGCTTGACCTTGAGTGCATTCCTCCTGTCCTCTTCAAATTCAGTGACAGCTTTCAGCTTTCTGCTTTTTTTCCAGTTGCCTGGGTCATTTTTTAGATCAATATTGTTCAGTAGGAAGCATTAAGTACTTAAGTAACAGACAGTAAACAGGCTTTAAACAGACATTTTCAGATGAATAAAACCATGATTTTATGTTTATAGTACAAAGACTAATTCCGCTGCAGTCAGCAAAGAGGGGATAATAATGAGAGAACAATGAACTGAGCAACATGATATTCTTGTAAAACCACAAGATAGTTCACCAAAAATAGTTCAGTTTTACACAACTTTGTTTTAAAAAAAATCACATCACTCTATCATAAAGGCTATTGTTTTTAGAAGATTTTTATTATTTTTGCAGAATCTGTCATGCATATGATTTTTGCACAGCACTGTAATATATAATATATGCAACACTACAGTATCTTTCTGCACAAATAAGTTCGTCATTATTGTTGGCTCATGCAAATTAAGGGCAGGTTATAACAAAGCGAGACAGACAACCAACCGAAAGCCATCAATCACACCTCAGACTGTAACGCTGCCAAACTCATCTTCCAACTATTCCATCTGACCTCCTTAAAATGTCAGTGACGGTGGGTTCAGTGTGTTGTTACTGAAGGTTCAATGAGATTTATGCAGACATTGATACTACCGACGATGTCCAAATCTTTTCGTTAATTGCAGTGTGTTCTCACGTCATGGTTAATGCCATACCTTTGAAGGGTGTGTTCTGAGAGCTGAAAGTTTCCACTGTTCTAACTTGTTTAGTCTTGTCTAGTGTACAGAAATCTGTTGCACTCAGGAGATTTAGAAGATAGGGCTGCAAAAAATAAACAAATCATAATTATTCAATTTTCTATTTTACTGTAATTAATCTGTAATAATAGTACCTAAAATACAAACTGTAAATTTTGCAAATAAAAATACACTGAACCACCAAATTAAACTATATTTTGAAAAATACTTTAATTTAAATATCTAACCTATGATCTGCAACATGAATTCATATTTTTTTTTAAAGGCAGTATGAGCAACATGAGTAGAAAAGAGGCCAGATGTGTAACATGGAGACAAGATAAATAAATTAAATAAAATAATGTAGTGGGAATGTAGCCACAGTGGCTGAGGGAGAGTGCATGGACACACATCACATATTAAAATGACCTGCACATGCTGAAATGAACACACCACACACAAAGAGAGGGGGAGTGTTTGATTTCCTGTTTTCTGTTTCTTCACCTCTTTAAAACTTTGTAAAAACCTTGTAACTGTTAGAATAGCCTAAGCAGTGGGTCACCCCTCTGAGTCTGGTCTGCTTGAGGTTTCTTCCTCAATATCATCAGAGAGAATTTTTTCCTTACCACTGTCACCTGTGTGCTTCCTCTAGAAGTTGGTAAGGTATGTTGGAACAGACCTTTTACAACAGTATCACACAACTGTAAACCCAAAACATCAACATGAAATTGTTTAACATTTAACCTCGGTCATACCCTGCGCGTCCGTTAATGAGAGAGGGAAAGATGACCAGGACTCAGTCCAGTTCTCAGGTTGACCTCACCTTTAATACAGAGAACTAAAAGCACTCAGAGAGTGCAAACCTCCGCCAAGGCCATGGGGTCACTGACACCATAACATCTACATTTAGAATCATTGAACCTAAAAAAGTCTAACAATGATGTTTGCTCAGTAGTAAAAAAAGTTTCATCTGCTGTGACTGGATAGCATGTATCCTTAGCGCTTGGCATCACAGTTTATTGCAACTTGCACCTTTCCCAGAAGCTACTGTCATCTGAGCACTGATATTGACATTGCATGTGCTTATAGACAAAAACAAATGAGAAAATTCAATTTATTATTCAACTAAACTGCAAATATATGATTTTTTTTAACATTTATGAAACACTTCTCTAAACAAGGCCATAGGGTCACTGACCCTAAAGAGATTCCCTCCTTGGCACAGTGATCTATTTCTTTTTGTCTCTTTCTCTAAAATTGTATATAATAATTATTAGATTATTAATATATAAACAAAAATAAATGTAAGAAATATTACAATTTGAAAACAAATGCACCCAAACGTGATGACAGCTGCAACTGCTTAATGCTAACTTTTAACATTGAAAATGCCATGGACATGCTAACGCGTTAGCATCAGGATCCGGATCGTGATCCGGATAACCACTAAAATTTAATCACTTGTTCCTCTTGTCATTTCCAACCACTCCACAAAATTTCATCAAAATCCGTTCAAAACTTTTTGAGTTATCCTGCTGACAGACATACAAACAAACGCGACCGAAAACATAACCTCCTTGGCGGAGGTAATGAGCCAAAGTAACAATAACAGAGAGTCTCTGGGTTCACGCTTAGTTTGCCCTAGCAATCAGGCTCTGAGCAGGAACCCCGTCCAGCTCTCCCTGAACCCATATACAGTATACTATCTGAGTTTATGTCTAAACATTGCGTCACTACGGTAAGATGTATTATTTCTTGACTGGTCCACTTCTTGTCCTGTGCGTAGTGCAGTCTTGTTTCTTCTTGTATCCCAGCGCTGATCGTGATGTAAAAAGGAAATATCATACAACCTCCCCGCCCCATCCTGATTGAGCTGCATGTGTCACCCATGTCTCAATGAGAAAAACAACTTGATCTCGTCTCCTGATTGCCCAATAAGACAAACAAACTTGGCCTTGTCTCAGTTACATGAATCATCAGAAAAATAGAAAAACATGTTTTCACATCCCATCTCAATCCTGGTTTATCAGCACTTTTTAGCACTCAAAGGCACAGTGTTTTATTCAGGTCACAATAGAAAGACAAGCTAGCATAATAAAAAGAAAATATAACTAATAAAGAATAAAATCACCATAATATTGTTACTGTAAAACCTACTCATGTGTAGCGCCTTGAGGCAGCTTTGTTGTGATTTGGCACTATATAAAAATTGAAATAAATTTAGTATGTTTTGAAAAAATAATTCCACTTTCTATTGAAGTGGAGCTTGACTGCTTTACTTCTCAATAAAACCCTGTCTGCCTGATCTAACGTGTCTTTTCAAAGTGTGCTTCATGCAGGGAAGGTCATCATAGCATCACGGCTGTCATTCTGTTATGAACACTCTCTGTGTACAATGTTCCGTGTGCATGTAATACTGCCTCACACTTTGGCAAGCATCACTTCCACTCTTCATTAATAAAGTGTGCTGAGGGTAAATTTTTGTACTGTTCCATAATCCTCTGTAAAGATGACACACGTGGGTCTCATTTAGCACAGAAAAGAAGGTGTTGTGTTAATATCCACAATGCAACTTATTATTATACAATGGTGCATGCCTGCCAAATCTATTGAAGTTTGTGTTTCTCTTTCTATGTGGATTCACATTTTCAATGCAAATATTTCAGATCGTTCAGGAAGACATTTCTGCTAAGATCCAAAAGCTATCTGCATGTTAAACACTTAAAAAAAACATTGAAATGCATTCATTCATGCTGCTTGTCTTAAACTTTACTTTATCACGTACAATATTTATTTACTTTTAGCTGCATATGTGTTTTTTAGCACATTATTTTAGTGGTTGTCCTTGTTTTATGTTGTATTTGTGCACAGTAAATTTTGCAGAGTAAAATATACTCTGCCAGGACAACATTTGGTCCCAGTCCAAACAGAGTTAAATACACTCTATTATAGAGTGAAATCAGCTCTACAGTCTTGTCAAATAATGTTTTTCAACTCCAATAAGAGTCATTCCAAGCATGATAGGGTCTATTTTACTCTGTGATATAACTGATTTTGTGCTGTGAGAGTATATTTAACTCTATTTGGACTGGGACCAAATGTTATCCTGGCAGAGTATATTTTACTTTGCAAAATTTACTGTGTACCATCTGGAGTTCCACCAAGCAGTAAGCTTCAATGGTCTCAGATGAGGCCAACCTGGAAGAAGAAAAAGGTGCAGTTCCTTGATTGGCCACTTGAGGCTGGCTCCAAAAGCACGCAGATTCCCATTTAAGCCCATATTAAAATGTCCAACTTTAGAGTAGAAATAAATATGTTTACAGCCTGGTGCAAAAAAACAGTACTGGTCTCTATAGATCCTTTCCCCCTACATGACAACAACAGTATAACTGTTAGTTTAAGATGTTATAAGCCACAAAGTTCTGCATAATTAGGGGTAGTCATTTTGAATGACAGTGGCCGAGCCGTGCCTGACTTTCATAGCGCCCATAACTCAGAGTATGTTGGCAGTGGTCACTAGTGGTTGTGGAGGTTGTATCTGTTGTTTTGAGCATTTTACTACAAACACTTGGAATAATACGGCTTGTTGTGTGGTAAAATGTCCTAACAGATCACCTATGTTGTCCCTGCTGCAATATTCAGTCTTATTTAATCTTTCATGCTAACAGTGTTAGCACTTGTAGCAGCTATCGGTAGCTTGATCTGTTAAGTCCTGTGATTACTGAGATTACAATTACTGAGAAAATAAGTGGTGCATAACTTTTAATACCCACACCAAAGTGACTCATTATGAGAACCACCACACAGTAGTCAAAAACATGATTTAATAAACACCTGAACTAAGGTTAGCGGGTTACCTTAGCTTGTTTGAACTCAAAGATAGGGGTGTGTTCATGCTTCTTTCATCAGACAACTGAGTCACCCATGTGCCACCTTTTTTTCCATTTATGTGTTCATCGTGATGTAACTAAAGTCTAGGCTGCCAACATGGCAATCCAGATATGGGCATCCTAGCTTCTGCTCTGGGCCTCTATAAAAACCTATGGGTAACATCACTCAGGGTTTGTCCAGTATATATACAGTCTATAAATTCCACTCACAGTTTTGTTGTATCCCAGAATGACAATAAAGCCATTTCAATGTAATTTCATTTATATAGCGCCAAATCACAAGAGAGTTGCCTCAAGGCACTTCACAGAAGTAAGGTCTAACCTTACCAACCCCCAGAGTAACAGTGGTAAGGAAAAACTCCCTCTGAGGAAGAAATCTCAAGCAGACCAAACTCAAAGGGGTGACCCTCTGCTCGGGCCATGGTACAGACATAAATTACAGAACAATTCACAAAACAAATATACAGGAAATGCTGTTGGTGCACAGGACAGGAGGGTCGCCAGCACAAATACAACTCCCATCTCTGGATGGAGCTGCACCTTAAACAGAGAGAAAAAACAGACTCAGGCATCAGAAAGACAAGAAATACAGTATAATTTGTCAGCATTAATCAACAAGAAAAACAAAAGAAATACTAAGGTGATCGCTGGCCACTAGCCCTAAGCTTCACTAAAAGACCCAGAATTTAGATAAAGTTGAGGCTGCAGCACTCTCCGTTTCCTAATAAAATGAATTAAAAGAGTAAAAAGTGTAAAACAAAACTATACCAGTATTCTAGCCATACGAAAGGGAAAATAAGTGAGTCTTAAGTCTGGACTTGAAAGTCTCCACAGAATCTGACTTTATAATTGATGCAGGGAGATCATTCCACAGAACAGGGGCACGATAAGAGAAAGCTCTATGACCTGCAGACTTCTTATTCACCCTAGCGATACAAAGTAGTCCTGCACCCTGAAAACGCAAAGCCCGGGCCGGTACGTAAGGTTTTTAATTAGGTCAGCTAGATAGGGAGGTTCCAGTCCATGAGCAATTTTATAGACTAGTAGCAGAACCTAAAAATCTGATCTCACTGGGACAGGAAGCCAGTGAAGGAATGTCAAAATGGGTGTAATGTGGTCGAACTTTCTGCTTCGTGTCAAAAGTCTGGCTGCAGCATTTTGAACCAATTGGAGAGCCCTAATGCTGGACTGCGGTAAACCAGAAAATAGAACACTGCAGTAGTCCAATCTAGAAGAGATAAACGCATGGATCAGGGTCTCAGCATCAGCCATAGACAGGATGGGACCAATCTTCGCTATATTTCGCAGGTGGAAGAAAGCAGTCCTCATAATATTTCTAATGTAGACATCAAAGGACAATGTAGGATCAAAAATTACCCCAAGGTTCCTCACTTTGTCAGTGTGATGTATGACACACGAGCCAAGGCTAAGCGTTAACTGGTCAAATTGATGCCGATATCTCACTGGACCAAGAACCATCGTTTCAGTCTTATCAGAGTTTAAAAGTAGGAACTTTCTAGACATCCAACTTCTCACTGATGCAAGGCAATCTAAGGATTTTATATGAACGAGATTACCAGCAGTTATCGGCATGTATAACTGAGTATCATCAGCATAGCAGTGAAAGATAATCCCAAAACGCTGCAATATGTGCCCAAGGGGTGCTATATAAAGGGAGAAAAGCAGGGGGCCTAAGACGGACCCCTGTGGAACCCCAAATTTCATGTCACTAAGGTTAGAGGTAGTGTTACTGTACAAAACACAGTGAGAACGACTGGTCAAGTATGATGTCAGCCATGCAAGGGCACTCCCAGTAATCCCAAAATGATTTTCTAGCCTATCAAATGCAGCACTAAGATCTAACAGAATCAGAAAAGTTTTATTATCGTATGAGTGAACAAGTTCACAACATTAGGAAATTGCTGCGGTACTTGGTGCTAAAAGACAAAATTCTCTGTGGAAAAAAAAAAAAACAGCACCAGAACTGTAGTGGTGTCTGAATCTATTGTAAGCAGATCATTCACCACTTTAGTGAGAGCCGTCTCTGTGGAATGATATTTTCTATCCACATTAATGATCCATTCATTCATTCATTCATTCATTCATCCATCCATCCATCCATCCATCACCAAAGCTTGGGGAGCTGTCAGTAACTTTTGTTCAGTGTACTTTTGCTCAAATACAGCACAGTAAGTAGCAAATAGCACAGTTCCAAACTGGAATTCTTCCAACTATTTTGCATGTATACATTGTTGCGCAGCAATATGTTGCATTATAGGTAATGACAAAGGATTGAAATAGGGAAAGCTCAAATTGCTTCACATCATCACTCATTTTCTTTAATCCAATAACTTTCCACATTATACACATGTTAAAGTAGGAGAATGTGGACAAGCACGTAGAATATGCAGTAATCAGGTTGGACTGTTCTCTGAGCAGAAGCCTCCTCACTTCAAACACTGATATCTTAGAAAGTAAAAAAAAAAAAAAAAAAAGACTTGTTTAAAGAAAATTTGACTTATTTTTTTGTCAAAATAGAAAAATAATCTTGTCAAGCACTTTTTACATTAGAAAAAATGTCTTATTTTGGGAAATTGTATCTTTTTCTTGAGTTTTTCCAGCTAAAATCAAGCTGTATTTAACCAGTAAGAAGGAAAGGCAAAGAATTCCAAATCATCCAAGCAAAGGAACAAGATTGCTTTCCTTATTTTAAGGCAGAGGCTCATCTTAAAATAAGAATTCTGTCTAGTTTTAAGGCACATTTTCATTATTCAGTGCGTAGACATTTTGCTAGTTTTGAGAATTCTAACCAAGTTTATTTTTCTTACCCCATTGGCAGATTTGTTTGCTTAATACAAGACAATTTGACTAGATTTTGGATTATTTGTCTTATTTTGAGGGCACAGTTTTTGGAGTGCTTCTGATTCTCTTCCACAACATGAAACCAGGAAACGCTTGTCACAGTCTTCAACAGAGGGCAGTTTGAGATGCATCTATGCAAAAAACATTTTAGCTTTTGGAATAACATAGAAGTAGCATTCTGTGCATGCTCTGGGGCCTTATAAAAAAAAAATAATAATAAAAAATAAATTGCGTAATGGAATTGGGCATACTCTGGTGCAATTGGCACTATTCAGCTTTTGCCAATTATTTAACAAAAAAATTGGGTCAGATTTCCCCAGTTCTTAAATTGGGACAGAAATTGGGGCCGAAGATTGCCAATGGGACACTACCCTTAGAATCATGTTTCTGTGGATTTTAACAGCCCAGCCGCCGCCACCTCCCCCCCCCCCCCCCGCCCCCACACACACACATTTTTTGAACAACCCAATCTCACTCCAAAAAGCTGATTTATCACCTTTCTATAGATCTACTATCTTCTCAAACCATAAACTAACACTTACGCAGGACTTCAAAGGTGCACTGTAGTAGCAGAGGTGACAGAAAGGCCTAAACACACTCGAGGCCAGGTTCTTGCACAGATGAGATGGAGCTGATTAGCAGGAGTGTGCAGCGATCCCCGTGGGGCAGCAGCTGGAAGAGCCGGGAGAGAGGTGTGAGGTTTGACAGCTCCTGTCTCTCCCCTCTGGATACTGCGGGGTCAGGACACCCTCAGCGGGCCTGGAACGCTGAGCTGATAGGAAGTGAGCGGTAATTGCCATTCAGCCGGTGGGACAGAGACAGAGGCAACAATAAGCAGCGAAGAACACACAGCCTGTTTCCTCTTTGTCTTAATGCGTTTGAGGATGGATGCTACCTCCTCTCCAGCAGAACAAAGACACAATAAATGTCTAATGATCACATGCAATCTCACAGAAGCTTTTGAAAAAGACACATTTTTTGGAGTAAACGCTTAACACATCGAAGCTGCTAATCTGAGGTCCAGATGGCTGCTTGTTGCTGCATAACAAGGTGATATTGTTTTGTTAATGTAACTTCATCTGGTCTTTGATCTAATCTCATGTTGTCATGGTCGGTGTGAAAATCCCCATTAAGGGGTTGATGCAGCACGACGCTCATTGTGATTGTGATGATCGCCTGCATTGAAATTCCACTTTGTTCCTTTGTTTCTTTGTTAGCGGCCACAATGTGAGGTTAATTAGCAGCCACTGGTAACCTCTGCGTACTTGGACACTTCATCACAGCTGAAGTGTTCTCTTCACTGGCAGCGCTGCTGGAGCCAACAAGACCCCGTTCCAAACACAAGGCCCCAGCCAGCTGGATAAAAAAAAACACAACACCAACTTAATCCCTTTCAGATTACACACATCCTGAAAATATCAACTGTGACATTACATCATTAAATCACTTTCAGGATTGTTTCCACTAATGGACTGAAAATTGTTAGAGGAGTTTACTTAACATCATTACAATACACAACACCAAAAAACTGTGCAAATCTTTCAGCTTTTATCTTGTTTTGGAAGAATGTGCCAAACAACTTTATTTCCATCTTAAAACAATATGCATTTTGAGAGAGAGAGAATGAAGAAGTGTCTGTTTTGGCTACATTCATACAAAACCCTTCTGCAGTGTCATGTAGATGTGTGACCATGTTTGAGTTTTCAAACAACTGCTATTAAACAATCAAAAAATAATTATTTATTTCTTCATTTTAGTTTATTTCTGAGAGGCTAACAAGTTAACCGTGCTGCGGGTGTTCGATTAATAGTGTGTTCACACTATGACGTGAAGTGGCTGACACTGGCCAACATAGCAGATTCTCAAAGATCCCTGAAATGCTGGTGAAGGCTCGCTCCAGTACAGCTCGACGTACTGATGTTGTACTGGCGGAAGTCAAGATTTGGAGATTGTCCACTGACTTACTATAGGACATAGTTCAGCTTTCACCATGGGAGGGCGGACGCATTGGTAGCGTGCACCGCAAAGCAGTAGCACAGCTTGGCGGAGCTGATTGGTGAAACAGCATTTGAGCTGTCACATGATGTTGCCAATATAAACTCAATGTCTGATTTCATCACTACTACTACTACTGGCCACTTGCACTTGAGACACACACACATACATACATATATATATATATATATATACACACACACAGTACATATGTGTACATATAGTTTACAGATTTTAACATGGGGATCTATGAGGACAGACTCAGCACCAGCGGTTGCTGCACACACTCACTCACACTCTCAAGAGCGCCACTAGCTTAGCTTATGGCAAGCTAAAAGTGGAGGCTCTCGTTATGGCCGAACTACTCTCCAGTTTCTGGGTATTCTGTGTTAGTACGTGTATGCGGTCAATGTGCTTGATGAATTCCTGTGCAAAAAGTAATTCCCAGATAATTGTGATATATTCCTGTGAGATAATGAGTTTATCTCATCTAAATCAATTCTAAAATTTACCAGTAATAAAATGATAAGAATAACCGAAGTTTTAAGAGTGGCCGTAATAAATACTTAAGAAACTTAAAGTTTATGAGCAATTTCACCTGTTATTGCTCAAGCACATTGTAAACATTGACACGAAGTTTGATGCGGAAGAGTTAAGAAAGATACGATTGGAATGTTCTGATTACCGTTTACAGTTGGCGATGAAAGAGTTGGGTGTTAACTTCGTGTTAAAGTCAGAACAAGAAGCTGCACTGAAAGAGATCTATCTGGGAAGAAACACATTCTGTATGTTGACGCTCCAATGACAGCGGCACGCTGAACAGTGCGGCAAAAGTAGTCCGGCGAGCTCAATCTGTGGATGCGAGCTATCCCACAATTCCAAAATAGCAGAGATGTCGGCCCAATGAGAGCGGCACTCTGAGCAGGGTGACCTCACTATGTGCACCTCACGTGACCATCTCCCTTACCCTCCTTTTCTTGAGCAGAATAGCAACTTAATTAATTTAACAAAACCCTTTACACTGGGTTTTATTGAGGGCTGACTGTGTTGTTTGAGTTTTAGAACATAATCATTGTGAAACAATCAGAAAGTAACAGTTTATTTCTAATTTAACAAATATCTGAAATGAAACAGTCCGTCTCACTGACAGCGATACCTGCTCCTAATTCATCATCAATGCAGCATCCACACAGCAGGTGGTAAACACGTCTGTGGGATATGCTTTTAATTTGCTGAGTTACAAGATCATAATGTTTACTGTTTTTGAGTTATTGTGTTAACAATGTCAAACAAACTACAATATGCTCCAAGCTGAATAAAAACATAAAATTTTAAATAGAAAATTGCATAAGTATTCACCCACTTTCATGTATTCATAACAACCAAAGCTCTGTCCAGTATATATCCAGTCTATGGACTGCCTTTATATAGCAATTTTCCCAACCCAGTTTCACGGCAGTTCGTGGTAGCATTACGAAGAATACATTAATTTATGGGTTTGTGACAGGGGCACGAAAATGGGCTGCTTTTCATAATTGGGGCACAAATTTATTTTGTGATGAGCACATGAAATGTGAGGTGATGGGAGTCTGGGGGAGTTATGGTTAGGGTTGATGGGTGGTAGACACATATGCTATGGTTATGGTTTGAGTTAGGAGAAGGGGAGGATTATAGATAGCAAAATTTAAAAGCCGTGTCATGAAAATTGGGTGCTTTTCGTTGCGGGGCACAAAAAGAAACGTGAGACTGGGCTTGTTTTTCCATCTGCATCAGAAGCTCAAAGTGCTTTACAATTATGCCTCGCATTCACCTATTCACACAAACACATCTATGTCAGGGTGCTGCCATGCAAGGTGCTCACTACACACCTGGAGCAACTAGGGGATTAAGGATCTTGCCCAAGGGCCCTTAGTGATTTTCCAGTCTGCCTGAGTTTTGAACTGAGAATCCTCTGGTCTGAACCCAACACTTATCCGCTATAGACCATCACCTCCCTTATTGCTTCATGTTGTGCATTTTCTTCACCTTTACAGTCACCTGGCTTTAAATAAATCAGTGATGGATACAAGAATATTTTCTAGCCAGTGAAGATTTTATTGGGTCTTTGCTTTTTTTTTTTTTCTTTTTTTTTTCTAATTTTCCTCAGTTAATTTGACAGCTAGTGCTTCCTGTTGTACTGGTTGTGAAACTTGGATGCAAACCAATGACCTGAGGTGATGATTGGATGTCTTTGGTACGAGTTCTCTTCAGGGGATCGTTGGGTACAGTTGGAATGAATGTGTCAAATGAATGATGACTTACAGAGACCCAGATAAGTAGTTTTACTTGCATTGCCAGCTAAGGGTCCCTTCACACATAACACGATCTACATCGACTAGAGCACAAAGGAGGAATTGCATGCCAATTGTGAAAAATCAGAGCTGCCTCCAACGCCTTGTACACGTGTTGCTACAACTATTTTCGCACACCAGCGGCTGAAAGACAGAGTGTGCCCTGCCAGAGCCCATTCAATCCCTCTCGTGGCAGGTGTTGGCCAAATTCCAGGTGACACACATGAACATCTAACACCACTCACTTGGCACTTAGAAAATGTGTGACCATTCGCGCTGTCAGCATGAAAACAGTCAGCAGACAATCACTTTTGAGTTAGATGTGAAAATTCTCTAAGTGCCCCTATGACTGTGAAGTTGCCAAGTACACATGTGGCATGCCACAGTGTCGGGTCCCCCCACAACACATGTGAGTGTGTTTTGCGCCCCCCCGCTCCCCCCAACACATGGTGTGCGTGTGGTTCGCGTACTCACCCGCAAGCAAGGCACCTCTCATCTGATCACAGAGTCTGTGCACTGAATGGACAGGGGGTGTGGCTGGCTGCCAACAGCAGCAGTTGACATCTGTGGTCCTGGGCGTCACAGCTGCAGAACACGTACTGTGTTTTGACGGACACGCGTGTGTGTGTGTGTGTGTGTGTGTGTGTGTGCTTGCTGTCCTCATGTGGAAATACATAAAAACATATATTACTTCTGTGATGGGCTGGAGAGCACACACAGTGTGCACATCGACAGGATGCCCCAGGTGATATGGCCGTCAGATCATAATACGCAGCGGGTGATCTGAATGTCATGTCACCCACGTGAGCTCTGTTCCACATGACGCAGTGTCTGTCCTGCAGCATGCCATCCACAAGAAATGCGTGTCGGGCTGGGCACACAAGGTTCAGCAGATGTGGACATTATCAGGGTTGTCAGAAAAAGAAGGCTGGAGACAAATGCAGGACTTGACTACGTAGCTCTGGTTCAAGGAGGCGTTTACTGAAAGGCTTAGCTGGGTTCGGTACACAGAGAGGCAGTCCAAGAGAAGCAAACAGATCCAAAACATCAGGCAATGGCGTGGTCAAAAATACAGGCAGGTGGTCAAAACACAAGGTGGAAGCAGGACTTAGAAAGAGCAAGGTACAGAGCTAGAAGCGATGGCACAGGGCACAACGATCAGGCAAAAAACCGGTGCAACCAGTGGTGTTTAAATACTCCCAGTGATAAGTGCAGAAAGACCCAGAACAAGGCATGACCCAACCAAAGTGAACCGCCCCCCACCAAGCTCAAAGAAGGCAGCCAAGAGAAATACGGACCAGAAAACCCAAGCAAAGCACACCCAGCCAGAAAAGCAACATAATCCAAAACCAAAACCCAACCACACAATAGAGGATAAACACAACACATGACAGGACCCCCCCTCAACGGCCGGCCCCTGACGGCCCAGGGGACTCAGGATGCCGAGTGTGGAATTCCGTGATCAGTCCAGGATCCAAAACAAAACGAGAGGGGATCTATGAGCGTTCTTCAGGCCCATAACCCTCCCAGTCCACCAAATACTGCACCCCCCTCCCACGCCGCCAAGACCCCACGAGGCGCCTCACCGTAAAAGCCGGCCCCCATCCACAAACCGGGCAGTAGGCAGGGGAACGGCCGGAGGGCACAGGAAACTGGACCGAGCAGGCTTGACATGGCTGACGTGAAAGGTGGGATGTATCCTCATAGACCGGGGCAGATGCAGACATACCGAGACTGGATTAACAACCTTTGCGATGGTGAATGGCCCCACGAACCTGGGAGTAAGCTTCCTCGGCAGACCACGGATGGGCAGATGCCGGGTGGAGAGCCAAACTCGTTGCTCTGGGGAGTATATCGGTTCCTGAGTCCTCCTCCTGTCGGCCGCCTCTTTGTAGGTCGCCGAAGAACGTAGCAATGTCCGTCTGGCCCGCTCCCAGGTTCGGCAACAGCGAAGGATTAGGGAGAGGGCTGAGGGCACCCGGGAGGTTAAGTCTGAAGAAGAGAACAAAGAAGGTTGATACCCATGTGATACGTGGATAGGAGAGTAGCCAGAAGAAGCTGATGGCAAACAGTTGTGTGCGAGCTCTATCCATACTAACTGAGATGACCAGGAAGCCAGGTGCTGTGAGGCGAGAATACGTAGTCCCTTTTCTAACTCCTGATTGACCCTCTCCGCCTGTCCATTAGCCTGAGGGTGATACCCGGAGGTGAGGCTGGAGGTGACTCCCAGGAGTCGACAAAACTCCCACCAAAATTGTGAGACAAACTGGGGTCCTCGATCAGACACTATGTCCTGTGGAAAACCGTGTAATCTGAACATGTGGTTTAACAAGGCCTCTGCGGTTTCTTTGGCTGTGGGCAGCTTCGGTAGCGGTACAAAATGGGCCATCTTGGATAGACGATCTACCACAGTAAGAATTACTGTATGTCCCTTGGAAGGAGGCAATCCGGTAACAAAGTCCACTGAGATGTGTGATCATGGTCAGGTGGGGACGGGTAACGGATGGAGCTTGCCGGTTGGTGATTGGTTGGAAGATTTGTGCATTGTGCAGGTAGTACATGCCCCAACATATTCCGTTACGTCGGAGAGTAAACGAGGCCACCAAAACCTTTCCTGGATGATTGTGGCTGTCTTTCCAATTCCTGGATGGCAAGCAAAATGGCTGCTATGTGCCCAACAAATCACTTCCCCCCTGAGAACCTCTGGCACATACAGCCTCCCCGGAGGGCAGTCCTGAGGTACAGGAATGCTGCGCGTTGCGAACTGAACTTTGGTCTCAATGTCCCAGGTAAGAACCGAAAGGAAGCAGGATGCAGGCAAGATGGACCCTGGTTCTGCTGATTCATCTGATGGTTCTTCCCGTCGAGAGAGAGCATCGGGTTTACTATTTTTTGTTCCAGGCCGGTATGATAATACGAAGTTAAAACGACTAAAGAAAATAGACCATCTAGCTTGTCTGGAATTGAGTCATTTCGCTGAGCGCAGATATTCTAGATTCTTATGATCGGTCCACACCAAAAACGGTACTTGTGCCTCTTCCAACCAGTAGCGCCACTCCTCCAAGGCCACTTTAACCGCCAACAGTTCACGGTCGCCAATGTGATAATTACGCTCCGCCGGAGTCAGTTTACGGGACAAAAACGCACAGGGATGTAATTTCTTATCAGTGGGATGGATCTGAGACAAGATAGCTCTGATCCCCACATCGGAAGCGTCCACTTCGACCACAAACTGTTGGGCGGGGTCAGGGAGGAGCAACACAGGGGCCGTTGTAAAGCGTTTCTTTAGGACCTGAAATGCTTCCTCACACTCCAGTGTCCAGCAAAAGGGCCGGAGCGATGAGGTAACATTATGCAGAGGAGCAGCTACCGAACTGAAATTTCGTATGAACCTCCGGTAAAAGTTTGCAAATCCTAGAAACCTTTGGACCTCCTTGCAATCCTTTGGGGTTGTCCAATCACGCACTGCGGCTACCTTAGCTGGGTCCATCCAGATTGACCCTGATGCAATAATGAATCCTAGAAATGATACGGTGGACTTGTGAAATTCGCATTTTTCTGCTTTTACGAATAACTGATTGCGTAACAGGGTCTCAAGCACTGTACACACATGTCGAGAGTGTGTTTCTGCATCCGGGGAAAAAATCAGAATATCATCAAGATACACAAACACAAACTTATTTAGAAAATCTCATAACACGTCATTGATCAGGTTCTGAAATACTGCAGGTGCATTGGTTAAGCCAAAGGGCATGACTAAATATTCATAATGGCCAGTGGGAGTATTGAAAGCGGTCTTCCATTCATCTCCCTGTCTGATCCGCACTAAATGATAGGCATTGCGGAGATCGAGCTTGGTGAAGATTGTGGCGCCCTCTAGTAGTTCAAACGCAGAAGCTATTAGTGGCAGGGGATAATGGTTTTTAACAGTGATGTCATTTAGCCCGCGATAGTCAATACAGGGACGGAGTGACTTATCTTTCTTTTCTACAAAGAAAAACCCGGCCCCTGCGGGAGATGATGATGGGCGAATCAAACCGGCCTCTAAGGATTCCTGGATGTATTCGTTCATGGCGATGCGTTCGGGCTGGTCAGAGAAAAAAGTTTTCCCCGTGGGGGACTCGTGCCCGGAAGTAGCTCAATGGCACAGTCATAAGCACGATGTGGTGGCAGCGACTTTGCCTTGACTTTGCTAAATACTTCTGTAAGATCGTGGTACTCAGTAGGTACTCCTGTCAAATCAGGATTAAGAGGATTAGTGATCCTCCTGGATGTCGCGAAACAGCGGCCCGCACAGGCTGAGCCCCAGGAAGTGATTCGTCCGTCGGACCAGTTTACTTGTGGACAATGTATTTTTAACCAGGGATGCCCCAAAATGGCGGAGTGAGTCATTTTATCAAATACATGAAAGCTTATCGTTTCTGAATGGGTACCGGCTATGATCAACTGAACAGACTGAGTGCGGTGGGTGATGTGACCCAGCACATGACCATCCACGGCATGCATTACCAGCGGCCGTGAGAGACGGTACAGCTTAAGGTGTAAAGACCTGGCGAGAGAAGATTGCACTAAATTTGCATCAGAACCTGAATCAATAAATATCGGAACAGAGCATGATGAATGATCGGAAATTAAACTGGCCGTGATCACGTTTTGAGGAGTAACAGAAGTAATAGAATTTTGACTCACCCGGCGTACCCGTTGTGACCACACGGGGGCACCCCTGGCTTGGCACTCAGTGACCACATGACCCGCCTGACCACAATAGAAACACAATCCCTGGTCTCTCCGGCGCCGCCGCTCCTCGATGGTCAGCCGGGTACGTCCCAGCTGCATTGGCTCTTCTGAAGCTGTGTGAGACGAGCTGGAGCTGGAAGCAGAGGACCCGACGTGATGAGCGGACAAAGATTCCGAGTGCTGGTACAAGGCGCGCACGTCTCGTCGGGGCCGGTCCGCCAGCCGGCGATCAGTGCAGATGGCTAGTGCGATAAGCTCGTCCAGTTGTTCCGGGAGATCGACAGCTATCAGCTGATCCTGGATCTGCGTAGATAGGCCTTGGAAGAACACGTCATGGAGTGCGGCCGGGTTCCACTCGCTCTTTGCCGCGAGAATGTGGAAATCAATGGCGTAGTCGGCGACACATCTGTTTCCTTGCCGAAGATGCATCAGGGAACGGGCTGCCTCACGGCCCGGTGACGTATGCTGGAAGACCTGGAGGAGTGCGGTCTTGAACGCCTGGAGCGATCCACACGCCGGAGACTGCCTGCTCCAGGCCAGGCCCACGCCACTGTCCGGCCGGTGAGGTGAGTTATGATGAATGCTATCTTTGTCCTGTCGGACGGAAACATTGCTGACATTAACTCGAAGTGCAGGTCGCATTGTGTAAGGAAGGGCTTGACTCCGGATTCTCCGGAGAAATGCTCAGGTCGAGACAGCTGTTTGCAGACGACAGGGGCAGCTGTAGGTACCGGCGGGGCAGCACTCGGTCCTGTCGGCGGCTGGTTGGTAGAGGCCGAGGCAGACGGAGCCTGAGGTGTCAGGGAGATTATAAGCTGGTTGATCTGTGTGCTCACTAAGGACATGAAGGCGTCCTGTCTCTTGGCCAGGTCAGAGATTCCGGTGCTTAAGGCGGTGATGCGGTCCTCTTGTTCTGCCAGCTGGCGGCTATGGTGACGAACAGCGGACTGGAACGGGTTCGAGTCCGCTGTCTCCATTGTTGGCCTGATCGTTCTATCAGGATTGTCAGAAAAAGAAGGCTGGAGACAAATGCAGGACTTGACTACCTAGCTCTGGTTCAAGGAGGTGTTTACTGAAAGGCTTAGCTGGGTTCGGTACACAGAGAGGCAGTCCAAGAGAAGCAAACAGATCCAAAACATCAGGCAATGGCATGGTCAAAAATACAGGCAGGTGGTCAAAACACAAGGTGGAAGCAGGACTTAGAAAGAGCAAAGTACAGAGCTAGAAGCGATGGCACAGGGCACAACGATCAGGCAAAAAACCGGTGCAACCAGTGGTGTTTAAATACTCCCAGTGATAAGTGCAGAAAGACCCAGAACAAGGCGTGACCCAACCAAAGTGAACCGCCCCACACCAAGCTCAAAGAAGGCAGCCAAGAGAAATACGGACCAGAAAACCCAAGCAAAGCACACCCAGCCAGAAAAGCAACATAATCCAAAACCAAAACCCAACCACACAATAGAGGATAAACACAATACATGACAGACATAAGAGCGCCCTGCTTCTCATTCATGTCATTTTATGACTGCACGTCTGTGACTATGGGTCATCCACAGAGTAACAGACAGTTCATTCTTGTATTGTCCGCTTGGTAAGAGGGATTCATTAAAATGTGGTGCTGTTTTTATGGTGTGTGGTTTTATTTTTTTTTTTAAATACGTCCATCTCCTTGTTCATTTCAGTCATTTTTCTGCACCTTTTACAGGCCAGCGATGGGAGTGCAGTGGTAAAGTTTCTGGCTGGCAATCAGAGCTTTTGTAAATTGCAGGTTTGAATCCCATGGGTGGCATGTATTTATTTTTTTATTTTTTCACAGCAGCTACGCGATGTGGTTACACATGCTCCAACTGCTCGCATTGTGTTCCCGCTGCGAAATTGTCGTGCACGCTTGTGCACGACCCCGTCACAGAGGGATCATTCAGGCCTGCCTGTTGGCTTAATGTTTTTGTGGTTCGCTCATACTAGCTGTTCCGCCGTGATTCGCCCTGATTTGTACTTATACGTATTATGTGTGAAGGGGCCCTAAGATGTTTTAACCAGTAAAAAGTAAAAATTGCCAACTTCTACTTACTGCAGCTGTAATGACAAACTGGGTGTTGACCTGTCAACCATTTAAACGTCCACATTAAACGTCAGCAAACATCTGCAGCAGAGCTTTCCTTCATGTAATATTGCGAAAATTCTAAAACACAGCTGAGCTGCACTTTTCATTAAGTGAATTATTGTCTGTTATATTGCCACAGCAGTCTGTTATATTGCCACCATCTCTGCCAACATTGTCTGCTGAATTATTGTGATCATTATTCTGTCATTAACATGACTGCAGCGGTAAAATGAGTAGGAACGACTAAAGGATTGATTTTGTTGACAAGATGGAGAGTGACATTTGGCCTCGAGCATCTGATTATTGAAAACAACTTGATGTCAGTCAGTAAAAATGCCAATACTGAGTGTTGTCTTTTTCACTCCCTGATTTGTTGCCAGAAGTGGTGCTCGAAATACTTTAATCAGCGTTATTTAGCCTTGAGCTAACAATCAGTAACTAGAGACTTTTTTTTTACTCTATGACTGGAGTTGGGAGTGAGACACTCTTGCCTTGACCTGCAATAACTGCACCAAAAACATTGTGGAAGTCAACACTTTACCAGAATCAATGTTCCGACTGAATAATTACACTATTACACTTTTGCTCAGGTGGTTACGAGCCTCGACTGCCTTTGAGTGTCAAAGTGCCCTTAAGCAAGATGGCTGAATCCAAAATTGCTCAACCTTGGGATGTATGAATGCATCAAAGAGACCAGAAAAAGGCTAAAAAAGAGGAAAGAATGCACCCTGCAATTCCACATCCATTGCATCAAAAACAAGCAGGTTAGTGACTAATATCAGTTTGGGTTAAGGGGTCATGGCACTCAATCAAGAAAGCCAAATATTTAAGAGGATTTATTTTTTTAAATGTTGCAATCAACTATGGTAAACTTTGACCTGAAAAACTACACCCATTCACCCATCTTGGGAAGTAATGCCTAGTGGTTCGAGTGCTGGGATGTGACCAGATCATCCTCAGTTCAAATCCCTGTCAGACTGAAAAATCAAGTTGCTTCTGGTTTGCAGTGAGCGCCTTGCACAGCAGCACCATGACATCAGCATGTGAGTGTATGCGTGAATGTCAGGCATCACTGTAAAAAGTGACATAAATGCAGGCCATTTCCATTAATACTGTCTATCAATACAAATGTCAATTTATTTTCATTTATATCGTGCGAAATCACAACAGAGTTGACTCAAGGCGCTTCACACAAGTAAGGTCTAACCTTACTAACCCCCAGAGTAACAGTGGTAAGGAAAAACTCCCTCTGAGGAAGAAACCTCAAGCAGACCAGACTCAAAGGGGTGATCCTCTGCTTAGGCCATGCTACAGACACAAATTACAGAACAATTCACAAAACGAATATACAGGAAATGCTGTTGGTGCACAGGACAGGAGGGTCTCCAGCACAACTACCACACCCATCTCTGGATGGAGCTGCACCTTAAACAGAGAAAATAAACAGAATCAGGCATCAGAAAGAGAAGAAATACAGTGTAATTTGTCAGCATTAAACAACAACAACAAAAAAACAGGAAATACTAAGGTGATCGCCGGCCACTAGCCCTAAGCTTCACTAAAAGACCCAGAATTTAGGTAAAGTTGAGGCTGCAGCCCGCTCAGTTTCCTAATAAAATTAATTAAAAGAGTAAAAAGCTTAGAACTATACTATGCCAGTATGCTAGCCATACAAAAAGGAAAATAAGTGAGTCTTAGGTAAAGTTTTAGCTCTAGTTCTGTTTTGCTGTTTTGGTCATTCTGAATTATTTGTGTTCATTTTCTCCTCCATGTTATTTAGTATTTTCCTCTAATGCTTATTAATTATGTTATTATGACATTTCCCCTGTGTTTGCTCTGGTTACTTTAAATTCCAGGTTTTTGACTTTTGTGTTCACATGGCTCCGCACTTCTGGGTTTAATTGAATGGCATCCTTTATAGCCTTCGTTAGAACATCTCCTACTTGCCAGATTGTATTAACTTCTGCCTTGCTCTCTAGCATTATAAGTCTTTGTGTTTTTGATTCCATGTTATACCCCCCTCACACTAGAGCACAAATGCCGTACGAATTGACATTCGAATGACATTTGTGAAATTCGTGCTGCATTCAAACTGCACTCAAACACCTTGTACAGCATTCCCACAGCAGTCGGCACATTAATGTGTCACTTGTGCTAGAAAACATGCTGCATTTGAACTGGGGAATATTCATACAGCAGTCATACTGTTGTGTGACTGCTAGCGCAAAAGACATACAAACTGGCATCCCACAAGCATTCAGAGCAGTCTGATCACATAGGCACATCCTGATTGTGACATCAGGATCCGTGATGCGTGACGCATTGATACGCAATCAGGCCGTCTGGACAAGGTCTAACAGCCATGATAACATGATAATACATATGAATCCTCTGACACATGAGGTGGACTGACAATGGATGTGTGATTACATGCTCATTCTGGACATTATACCGTGATCAACGCTCGGTCAGTACTCAGCACTCAATCAGCACTTGGTCTGCCAGGCCTCCTCTGAACAGCTAATTTCCAAAGATGGAGAGAGAGTGCATGAAAGAGAGAGGGAGAGAGAGAGAGAGAGAGAGAGAGAGAGAGAGAGAGAGAGAGAGAGAGAGAGAGAGAGAGAGAGAGAGAGAGAGGGAAAAGAGGCATGCAAGGGTGGGGGTGGGGTGGAATCCAACTCAGGAACTGTCATGTATTCAGTTCATGGGTAGTGTTGGGAATGTGTCGTAGCACGGACCCACAACAGGGGGCGCAAATGAACGGACAATGAATAAGCCAAAAAGGTAACAATTTAATGCTGTGATAATACACAACGAAACGTACAGGAATTTGCACAGTCAATTTAACACCAGGTGACGTGTGGGCAGGCTCGAAGATAGAAGACCCCCGACGAGAGAGAAGCCGCGTCCCACACGGCTTCCACCACCAACGGCCTGAAGAACACCGGAGCCGCCAAGTCCCGAGTCCCCAGGTGGCCTCTGTCTTCGGCTGTCAACCCTGGTGCTGCTGGCAGAGAGCAGAAATATGATGAGTGAGTGTGAGTCCGCACACTCAGTAATTCTCAGTCCAAACACAGGAGGGAGCACCTCCACCTCCAACCTAGGAACACACTAGCAGCTCCTGTTACCACTTATCTGGATGGAGTGAGAGGCGAAGACGTCGCTTCTCTCACTGACCGCCAACCCAGCTGAAAGGGCACCACAGGACAACGGCTGCAAACAGATCAGACGTAAGTCACAGTTTAAATTCAGCAGAGAAATTACCTTGGTAATGGTAGTCGATTTCTCGGCGGGGAGGTGGAGTTGCAGTCCAGCCTTTATGGTGGTGATGATGAACGAGTGACAGCTGGTGCAGAGGATGAGTGACAGCTGTCACTTCTTCTGGGTCTGGCGCCCTCTCGTGCTTGGAGCCCGCACTCCAAGCAGGGCGCCCTCTGGTGGTGGTGGGCCAGCAGTACCTCCTCTTCAGCGGCCCACACAACAGGACCCCCCCCCTCAACGGGCGCCTCCTGGCGTCCGACCAGGCTTGTCCAGATGTCTTGCGTAGAACTCGGCCAGGAGGGCCGGGTCCAGGATGAAGCTCCTCTTCACCCAGGAGCGTTCTTCAGGTCCATACCCCTCCCAGTCCACCAGATATTGGAAACCCCGGCCCTTACGACGGACGTCCAGGAGCCTGCGGACTGTCCAGGCAGGCTCCCCGTCAATGAGCCGGGCAGGAGGCGGCGTAGGTCCCGGAGTACAGAGGGGCGAGGTGTGGTGCGGTTTGAGATGGGAAACATGAAAGACAGGGTGAATCCGCAGTGAAGCCAGGAGTTGAAGCTTCACTGCGGCCGGGTTGATGATCTTGAGGATTTTGAAAGGTCCAATCAATCTGTCTTTCAGCTTTGGGGAATCGACACACAAAGGGATGTCCTTGGTCGAGAGCCACACCTCCTGCCCGGGCTGGTATGTGGGGGCCGGGGAACGCCGGCGGTCCGCATGGGCCTTGGCCCTCGTCTGGGCCTTTAACAGGGCAGAGCGGGTGGCCCGCCACACCCGGCGGCACCTCCTGAGGTGGGCCTGGACCGAGGGCACACCGACCTCTCCCTCCACCAGCGGGAACAATGGGGGCTGGTACCCCAAACATGCCTCAAAAGGGGAGAGGCCGGTAGCAGATGAAACTTGGCTGTTGTGGGCATACCCGATCCAGGCCAGATGGTGACTCCAGGCCGCCGGATGCGCGGAGGTGACACATCGAAGGGCCTGCTCCAGCTCCTGGTTAGCCCGCTCTGCCTGGCCGTTTGTCTGGAGGTGGTACCCGGACGAGAGACTCACGGTGGCTCCTTGCAGAAACTCTTCCACACCTGTGAAGAGAACTGGGGACCACGATCTGAAACGATGTCCGATGGTATCCCATGCAGCCGCATGACGTGGTGGACCAGGAGGTCTGCCGTCTCCTGGGCCGTCGGGAGCTTCGGGAGGGCCACGAAGTGGGCCGCCTTGGAGAACCGGTCCACTATCGTGAGAAGGCGGGAGGCCCGTGATGAAATCCAGGCCGATGTGAGACCAGGGGCGATGAGGCACTGGCAGGGGTTGGAGGAGTCCCGTCGTCCTCCGATGATCTGCCTTGCCCCTGGCGCAGATGGTACAGGCCTGGACATAGTCCCGGACGTCGGTTTCCAGGGACGCCCACCAGAAGCGCTGCTGGACTACTGCCACGGTCCTACGCACTCCGGGATGACAAGAGAGCTTGGACCCGTGACAGAAGTCCAATACGGCAGCTCTCGCCTCTGGTGGGACGTACAGTCTGTTCTTGGGGCCAGTCCCCGGGTCCGGGCTCCTTGTCAGGGCCTCCCGGACGGTCTTCTCCACGTCCCAGGTGAGGGTGGCCACGACAGTGGACTCGGGGATGATGGTCTCAGTGGGGTTCGACAGCCCCGCTTTGGCTTCTTCTTCATGCACCCGGGACAATGCATCTGATTTTTGGTTCTTAGTCCCGGGGCGGTACGTGATCTGGAAGTCAAAGCGTCCAAAGAACAGAGACCAGCGGGCTTGCCTGGGGTTCAGCCGCTTGGCGGTCCGGATGTACTCCAGGTTCCGATGGTCCGTGAAAACCGTGAAGGGCAACGATGCCCCCTCCAGCAGGTGTCTCCACTCTTCAAGAGCCTCCTTCACCGTGAGGAGCTCCCGATTGCCGACGTCATAGTTCCGTTCAGCTGGGGTCAACCTGCGGGAATAAAAGGCACAAGGATGGAGAACTTTATCAGCCTCCACGCTCTGGGACAGCACGGCTCCTATCCCTGAGTCAGAGGCGTCCACTTCTACTATGTACTGGCGATCAGGATCAGGCTGCACCAGAACTGGTGCAGTCGAGAACCGGCGTTTCAACTCCTGGAACGTGGCTTCGCACCGATCCAACCAGGCGAAGGGGACCTTGGTGGAGGTCAGGGCAGTCAGGGGGCTAACTACCTGACTGTAACCTTTAATGAACCTCCTGTAGAAATTTGCAAAGCCTAGGAAATGCTGTAGTTTCCTGCGGCTTGTTGGTTGGGGCCAATCTCTCACCGCCGCAACCTTAGCCGGATCAGGGGCGACGGAGTTGGAGGAGATGATGAACCCCAGGAAGGACAAAGAAGTGTGGTGGAACTCGCACTTCTCGCCCTTCACAAACAGCCGGTTCTCCAACAACCGCTGTAGGACCTGACGTACATGCTGGACATGGGTCTCAGGGTCCGGGGAAAAGATGAGTATATCGTCCAGATATACGAAGACGAACCGATGCAGGAAGTCCCGCAAGACGTCATTTACCAAAGCTTGGAACGTCGCGGGGGCGTTAGTGAGGCTGAACGGCATGACCAGGTACTTAAAATTACCTAACGGGGTGTTGAATGCCGTCTTCCATTTGTCTCCCTACCGGATCCGAACCAGGTGGTACGCGTTTCTAAGATCCAATTTAGTGAAAATTTGGGCTCCATGCAGAGGCGTGAACACTGAATCCAACAGAGGTAACGGGTATCGGTTGCGAACCGTGATCTCGTTCAGCCCTCTGTAATCAATGCATGGACGGAGTCCGCCGTCTTTTTTACCCACAAAAAAGAAACCAGCACCCATCGGGGAGGTGGAGTTCCCGATCAGCCCGGCAGCTAAGGAGTCCCGGATGTAGGTCTCCATTGATTCGCGTTCCGGACGTGAGAGGTTGTACAACCTACTGGACGGGTACTCAGCGCCCGGGACCAAATCGATGGCACAATCATACGGTCGGTGCGGGGGAAGAGTGAGCGCCAGATCTTTGCTGAAAACGTCAGCAAGATCATGGTACTCCTTTGGCACCGCCGATAGATTGGGGGGAACTTTGACCTCCTCATTAGCCGTAGTGCCGGGAGGAACCGAGGATCCTAAACACTCCCGATGGCAGGTTTCGCTCCTCTGCGTCACAACCCCGGACGGCCAATCTATCCGGGGATTGTGCTTCACCATCCATGGAAAGCCCAAAATCACTCGGGAGGTAGATGGTGTTACATGGAACACTATCTCCTCCCTGTGATTCCCAGACACAACCAAAGTCACTGGTTGTGTCTGATGTGTGATTAATGGAAGCAGGGTGCCATCTAGTGCTCGCACCTGCAATGGTGCCGGCAGAGCCACCAGAGGGAGCCCTACTTCCTTTACCCATCTGCTGTCCAGCAGATTCCCTTCAGACCCCGTGTCTACCAGTGCTGGGGCGTGAAGGGTTAAATCCCCACAAAGGATTGTTACTGGGATTCGTGCAGATTTGCGGGGTTTTCCCGCGTGTGTGTTATGGCCCACCCTTAGCCCAGTTTCTAAGGACGGGCGTTGTAGTTTGACCGTTTAGGGCAGTCCTTCTGCATGTGCTCGCAAGAGCCGCAGACAAAACACTCCCCGTGGGCCAGCCTCCTTTGTCTGACATTTGTTTTTACTTTGGCCCTGCTCGTGTCCATAGCCTCCTCAGCAGGGGGAGCTGTAGCCACACGGAGCTCTCTGGCAGTGAAGCGTGGGGACGACGTCACCTTGTCAGAACCGGAAGGGGGAGGGACGACTCGTGCCCGGTCACGCCCCCCGGCCTGCTCCCGACGATGCTCGTTTAAACGGTTGTCTAAGCGTATAACTAAATCGGCAAGCCCGTCAAAATCCCGCGGTTCCTCCTTAGCCAGTAGGTGCTCCTTAAGGACCGGGGACAGTCCATTTACAAAGGCGGCACGGAGCGCAACGTTATTCCAGCCGGACCTTGCTGCCGCGATGCGGAAGTCGACTGCATACTCGGCTGCGCTATGGCGCCCCTGTCTCATCGACAGCAGCACGTTCGAAGCGGTCTCGCCTCTATTGGGATGATCAAACACTTGTTTGAACTCCCGTACAAACCCAGTATAAGACGTTAGGAGCCGTGAATTGTGCTCCCAAAGCGCCGTAGCCCAGGCGCGTGCCTCTCCTCGAAGCAGATTAATAACATAAGCCACCCGGCTAGCGTCTGATGCGTACATGACAGGGCGCTGTGAAAAGACGAGCGAACACTGCATGAGGAAGTCTGCGCACGTCTCGACACAGCCCCCGTACGGTTCCGGAGGGCTTATGTATGCTTCAGGGGACGGTGGGGGGGTTCGTTGAACGACCAGTGGAACGTCTGATACAGGCCCAGGACCAGCCAGAGGAGTGGCTGCAGCAGCGCCCTGATCGCGCGCTTCCACCCTGGCGGTGAGAGCCTCCACCCTCCGATTAAGGAGGACATTCTGCTCGGTCACTAAATCTAACCGAGCCGTGAAGGCGGTTAAGATCTGCTGCAGCTCACTCAACACGCCTCCCGCTGACGCCTGCGCTCCTGGCTCTTCCATTGGCCGTTCAAGCTCGGGTTGACGCCCCTCGGGATCCATGACGATGGCCGAGAAATCCTGTTGGGAAGGTGTCGTAGCACGGACCCACAACAGGGGGCGCAAATGAACGGACAATGAATAAGCCAAAAAGGTAACAATTTAATGTTGTGATAATACACAACGAAACGTACAGTAATTTGCATAGTCAATTTAACACCAGGTGACGTGTGGGCAGGCTCGAAGATAGAAGACCCCAACGAGAGAGAAGCCGCGACCCACACGGCTTCCACCACCAACAGCCTGAAGAACACCGGAGCCACCAAGTCCCGAGTCCCCAGGTGGCCTCTGTCTTCGGCTGTCGACCCTGGTGCTGCTGGCAGAGAGCAGAAATATGATGAGTGAGTGTGAGTCCGCACACTCAGTAATTCTCAGTCCAAACACAGTTAGGAGGGAGCACCTCCACCTCCAACCTAGGAACACACTAGCAGCTCCTGTTACCACTTATCTGGATGGAGTGAGAGGCGAAGACGTCGCTTCTCTCACTGACCGCCAACCCAGCTGAAAGGGCACCACAGGACAACGGCTGCAAACAGATCAGACGTAAGTCACAGTTTAAATTCAGCAGAGAAATTACCTTGGTAATGGTAGTCGATTTCTCGGCGGGGAGGTGGAGTTGCAGTCCGGCCTTTATGGTGGTGATGATGAACGAGTGACAGCTGGTGCAGAGGATGAGTGACAGCTGTCACTTCTTCTGGGTCTGGCGCCCTCTCGTGCTTGGAGCCCGCACTCCAAGCAGGGCGCCCTCTGGTGGTGGTGGGCCAGCAGTACCTCCTCTTCAGCGGCCCACACAACAGGTAGGATGTCATTAACACCCAGCAGTGGGACAGGGCAGGTCTTCAAAAGAGCGGACCACAGTGCTTGGTCTGTAATTTGGGATATGTGACAAAACCTCTATCCAAGACGAACAGCCCGAAAATGACCACACCCTTTTAAAAAAATGACCACACTCCATCATCCTGGATAGAGACTTTGGCACATATCCCAAGTTGTTCATTGCGGTCATATTAATCTAGAACAGTTGAGTTATCCTCTCTTAAATGATGTGCATACGTATCTCAGCTAGGTCCTCTATAAAGACCTACTACCTACTCTACTCTTCTACTGGACAGCATGCTAAGTTGGGTAAACTGGGACGAACTAGATAAAGCATCTTGTTCAAGGACACATACAGTTAGCATGAAGCAAAGGATTAGGTTAAAAACAAACAAACAAACAAACAGTGTCCAAAATTGGGATGCTAACAAGCAAGCTGGCGGCATCTTATAATGTTTGCTGTCCTATCGGCTGCTCCTGTTTTGCTCGGGGTTGCCACAGCAGATGCAGGTATATCCATATTGGTAACTGGCATAAGTTTTATGCCAGATGCCCTTCTTGATGCAACTACAGTTTTACCTGGAGAGACAGGCACTATCTTATAATACAGTTTTAGAAAACTGTATTATATTGCATATAAATTCTGCAAAAAACATTAATTTACTTTGGCATCTACTACAAGGGAGTACAAATGTTGTGCATTCTTTGCATGTATTTATCAATGTCATATCTTAGCATCTAAATGGGAAGCCAGCTAGTCTTAAGGTGTGTCCCAGTTCAGGGGCTGCAATTCAGAGGCAAAGAAGGCTGCATTCATCGGCCGCATATGTCATAAGCAGCATGACTAGACTGTCTCATTTTGAAAATTCCTTGGAATGCAGCCAATGAATGCAGCCTTCTTTCCCCCAGAAACAAAGGGTATTTCCTTTGCGTTACAAACAATCCCATAAAGTATGATTGCACATTGTATTTATTTTTTTCAGTACAAAATGGTTGGTAATTTTAAAACAACAACAAAAGGACACTTTCATGCTCCATATATATAATTACAAATAAGCAATGTTTATAAGCAAAGTATGAATAAGTACTGAAAAATGATGAAACTATGCTCTTCATAGGTTGCAGCCTTAGAAGGATGTGGTTCCTGAATTGGGACACAGCTTTAGTACACTTTTAAGTTGAGAGTAAGTTGGTTCCACTCCTCCAGCCAATGCAAAGGAGTCAGTATCGGGTTATTTGGTCACATGACTTTTAGTCAGGATTCTGACATTTTGCTGATTGGCTGAGACACGCCGCTCTCTGATTGGCTGCAGCCTTTGTTTACAACATAGCACTGGTACCACAGTCTCTGGAGGAGTGGAACCAACTTACATTTTCACCGGTTACGCCACAGCCAATCACGGAGCATTGCGTGATAGCCAATAGCAGCCGACGTATCAGATGGACCAATCACAGCCATGTTTTCAAAAACACACTACCAGTGTCTTTGTATAAGAGACTGTGGTACCAGTGCTATGATGAGAGTAGCAACATAGCTAGTCTTGTTCATAACTAACTCAGCTAGCCAGTTTTTATTTCTTCTTCTTTCTTGTTTTAGCTACAATTAATGTTAAATAAACTGGATAGCTACATTTGAAAACTGGATTTTTTCCCTGATGGCAATTTTTTTTTTCTTTTTTATTGTTGGTTCTGGAAAATCTGGCATTATGAACATTACCGTCTCTTCCATTCTGAACACTGTCCACACCCTGCTCTCCACTCATTGGCTGCATGTAAAAAAGTCAGTGTGGCAGTGTCAAAGCTGAACAAATTTGAGTTTTTCAATGTGTTGCACGCCCGTGGTGTGTATTGCAATCCTCCATGCAAGACTGTTGCAATATGCCACACATACACACAATATGTCTGTAATAATGTTCCTAACACAGTGTAGTACTACAAAACTGTCAGCTCCGCCTATAGTCACCAACTTGCACAAATGAATTTCGCGTTGTAAAATTTCTAATATGGCCAGGTGCTAATTTTGTTCTGTTTCTTTGGCGTACACGCTCTCAGCACAGGGCATTTATGTGCAATATTGCCCTTCTGCCACTTCAGATCTCCCCATTCCCTGGTGGTCTAATTTATGTTAAGTCACAAACCACCCCTATGGCTGTTTTGAAATGTTCAGAATAGAGCCTGCATGGAGCAGGTTTATGCCAGCACCACAATCCCCTGTGTAATTGTTCTCTATGGGAAAGCACATCTCACTGAAACCATCTGCAAGTCCATGGGGCAGTTTCCGAAGAATGAGTGGACTTCTTAGGGGGTTCCACTGCAATCCAGTTTCTCTTGTGAAGCAAGTAATTAATTCAAATCTCAGGAAGTCAATAGGTGCCTGGATCAGAGGCAAATACCGCACAGCTGCTGATAGCTCACAACACACTGCTTTTCGTCTCAGGAAGTCACTGGACAAAAAGGTTACAATAGACGTGTACACCCATTCAAGGTTCAGATAACATAAATTTGAAACTGTTATCTTTGTGTGTGTATCAAATGGTGCACTCCATTAAGCCAAATTGTGTCAAATGATCCCGATTACTAATACACATGGGAAACAGGATGATTTTTTTTTCTTTTAAGAAATTATGTCACATACTGTCACTAAACAAGCTTTTGAGGTTCTGCAGTAATTACATCCTTCTGTGGTTATTATTTTCTTAAAGCTATCGCATGCATAATTTAGGGGTGTTTATTAGCAGAAATGTAACATACTATTGATAACCATCTGTTCATTAGTGCAACAATGAATCAATGTGATTTCCTGAGTCCTTAATATTTAACATGGTACATGCTACAATTTGATTATCACAAGAGAAGACAAAGGGAGCATGAATCGCCAAAGAAGTGAAAACATGAAGGGCAACGAAGTCACGCCTGTTGACGATATAAAACAATCTGCATCCTCACCACTAGGTGGCTCTAAATCCTCCACAATGTAGCTTTAAAATGAAGGGGAAGCACTGTGTTTTGGATGCCAAATAAAGGTCAGAGATGATGCTTGTTTCTCACATTTTTTGGTAGTTACAAGACATCATTTGTTCATATAGAATTGAGTTTTATAAAATAGCACACAAAGAAGTCTCACTGTATATGGCAGTTTTTAAGATTATGCACTGAAAAAATGGTGTTCCTCTAATTTAGTACTTCTTTTGGGGTCGTTCAAATTCATTAGCAAAAGCGCAGAATGATGAAATATGATGAAAGAGCCAAGGCAGCACTTTAAGAACTGCAAATTAGCATCAATCGCTTGCTGCATCTGTCTTTGTTCTCTCATACAAAAGTGAAGCAGTCGAAAATAATTTTACTTTTGAAATTATTTTGTCTCGCTGTTAACCAGCTACGCTTTTTGTCACCGTAATTTCCAGTTACACCAATGTCTTTAAATGAAAACTCCTAAGTTTTTGCACTCTGAAAACCCCAAAAACTGGAGTTGAATCTCTCGTTCATCAGCAGAAGAGAAAGGTTGTGTGCAGAGAGTGAAAGTGTCTGATTTACAAGGAGCAAAGCTCCCTTTGTCCTTTCTCTGGAGACGGACAGATCTGGGCTACATGCCTCCTGTAACTCACTGTTGGACGACACTGCTGTGCTTCAGCGGGTGTGCGACAACAAGTGTAAATAAGGATCTAAATAACAAGCACAGCCTACGTGTCACAGCTGAGCTGACCACCATAGAGACTCAGTCACAGAGACTGAAGCAGTTGGTTCGTTTCGTGTGTTTGGCATCATTAGTTAGCGTGCATGGTAACATCTGCTAAATGTCTTATAAATCACTCCAGAGGTGTTATCAGGTTCCAAAAGCAGCGTTTTCAGTTTTAGAAGTGTTTATTTCTTGCTAGCTTTTACATAATATATGACAAAGAGATTATATTTACACACAAACGAAACAGAGTTTGCAGCTCGCTACCAGCCTGTAACGTCATTGCTCTAACGTCCGCTAAATGTGTTATAAATCCTTCCTCAGGTCTTATCAGGTTACAAAAACAGCATTTTCAGTTTTAGAAGTGTTTATTTCTTGCTAGCTTTTACATAATATATGACAAAGATTATATTTAAACACAAACGAAACAGAGTTTGCAGGTCACTACCAGCCTGTGACGTCATTGCTCTAACGTCCGCTAAATGTGTTGTAAATCCTTCCTCAGGTCTTATCAGGTTACAAAAACAGCATTTTCAGTTTTAGAAGTGTTTATTTCTCACTAGCTTTTACATAATATGAGAAAGATGCTATTTCTAGCCAAAAATGAAGCAAAGTTAGCAGCTAGCGACACCAGGACGTGACATCACCACGCTAATGTCTGCGATATGATACCATTAAAAAATGGGTGCAGAATGTGACATTTTAACCTCTTAAAACAGGTCCAGGTTAGCCATGTTTGAACTTGTCCAAGGTCTGTGTCCCAAGAATGTTGAAGACGCTGGTAGTAATAGAGCAGCGCAGTCTCGTTTGAACTCTACGTGATATCGCATGATCTGATCACTTATGGGGACAGCCACTCTCATTGCGCTATATGTAGACAGCATAACTTCACACGGCAAAATTGTGGACTGTTTTGTTTTCAGCTGCAATCACCGAAGCAGTCGTGAAAACAGAAGGTTTTTTTCGGTTCCCAGTGGAGAAGGGAAGATGAGGCAAATGTGAGCAGTCGTGCCGGTAAGTGTTAGCCTACACAGCTAACCAGAGTAGCTACTAGGGTTGCCAACCGTCCCTTGAAAAACGGAATCGTCCCTTATTTGGAAATAAAAGTGTGCGTTCCGTATTGACCTGAAACGGGACGCAGTTTGTCCCGTATTTCTGTGAGAATCAAAAAGTCTGTAAAATGTCAATGGAATTGACTGGCGCTTTATATGGAAACTTATGGTAAATTTGATCCCAGCCTCTCTCCTGCTTTTCACCAATGAGCTGACAGACACGAGTTGACAATACAGAATCACTCTTATCTCATTGGTCGAGGGACATCTGCTCGCAAGAAGATACCGACATCATGAGCCGACGACGGTCGCTGGACGACAATAACAAAGCAGCATGGCTGATATCTATACAGACACCGACACTACAGACAGCAATGTAACGTCGTTACTACTCCTCCTAAAAAAAACAAAAAAAAAAAACAAAAAAGAATGCAAAAATACAGGGGCGAATGAGAAAAGGAAAATGGCTGGGTGGAAAAGGTGCGCGACAACAGTATTGTTTACTTTTCAGGCTTTATTTTTTGCACTTTTTATTACACTAAATGTGTAAATGTGCACTGTTACATTGTTTTGGATGATGCAAATTTTCTATTGTTTTTTTTTTGTTAATTTTTTTTTTTTTTTAATTTATACAATTTAAGTTAAGAGCAGGGTTGGTGGCCAAGTGGTTAATGCGCTTGGTTTTAGTTCGGAAGGTTCTGGGTTCAAATCCCACCCCTGCCACATTTCTCCATGTAATGTGGAGTTGCGTCAGGAAGGGCATCTGGTGTAAAACCTGTGCCAATTCAACATGCAGATCCACCTTGGATTTGCTGTGGCGACCCCGAGTGCAAACAAGGGAGCAGCCGAAGGGACTTACTTATACAATTTAAGTTAAGCAATAACAGTACAGAGATTTATTTTTAAAGAAGACAGAATGCTCATATTGAAATTGTGATTGAAAATTTATTTTGCACTAAAAATAAATTGCTAAATAATTTGTTTTCCACATGTTCATATCAGAACAAATGCATGTATGCATCTACCTAAATTCAGGGTCAAGTCAACAGTAGGTAAGTCCCTTCGACTGCTCCCTTGTTTGCACTTGGGGTCGCCACAGCAAATCCAAGGTGGATCTGCATGTTGAATTGGCACAAGGTTTACACAAGTTTTACGCCGGATGCCCTTCCTGACGCAACTCCACATTAATCAATCAATCAATCAATTTTTTTTATATAGCGCCAAATCACAACAAACAGTTGCCCCAAGGCGCTTTATATTGTAAGGCAAGGCCATACAATAATTATGTAAAACCCCAATGGTCAAAACGACCCCCTGTGAGCAAGCACTTGGCTACAGTGGGAAGGAAAAACTCCCTTTTAACAGGAAGAAACCTCCAGCAGAACCAGGCTCAGGGAGGGGCAGTCTTCTGCTGGGACTGGTTGGGGCTGAGGGAGAGAACCAGGAAAAAGACATGCTGTGGAGGGGAGCAGAGATCGATCACTAATGATTAAATGCAGAGTGGTGCATACAGAGCAAAAAGAGAAAGAAACAGTGCATCATGGGAACCCCCCAGCAGTCTACGTCTATAGCAGCATAACTAAGGGATGGTTCAGGGTCACCTGATCCAGCCCTAACTATAAGCTTTAGCAAAAAGGAAAGTTTTAAGCCTAATCTTAAAAGTAGAGAGGGTGTCTGTCTCCCTGATCTGAATTGGGAGCTGGTTCCACAGGAGAGGAGCCTGAAAGCTGAAGGCTCTGCCTCCCATTCTACTCTTACAAACCCTAGGAACTACAAGTAAGCCTGCAGTCTGAGAGCGAAGCGCTCTATTGGGGTGATATGGTACTACGAGGTCCCTAAGATAAGATGGGACCTGATTATTCAAAACCTTATAAGTAAGAAGAAGAATTTTAAATTCTATTCTAGAATTAACAGGAAGCCAATGAAGAGAGGCCAATATGGGTGAGATATGCTCTCTCCTTCTAGTCCCCGTCAGTACTCTAGCTGCAGCATTTTGAATTAACTGAAGGCTTTTTAGGGAACTTTTAGGACAACCTGATAATAATGAATTACAATAGTCCAGCCTAGAGGAAATAAATGCATGAATTAGTTTTTCAACATCACTCTGAGACAAGACCTTTCTGATTTTAGAGATATTGCGTAAATGCAAAAAAGCAGTCCTACATATTTGTTTAATATGCGCTTTGAATGACATATCCTGATCAAAAATGACTCCAAGATTTCTCACAGTATTACTAGAGGTCAGGGTAATGCCATCCAGAGTAAGGATCTGGTTAGTCACCATGTTTCTAAGATTTGTGGGGCCAAGTACAATAACTTCAGTTTTATCTGAGTTTAAAAGCAGGAAATTAGAGGTCATCCATGTCTTTATGTCTGTAAGACAATCCTGCAGTTTAGCTAATTGGTGTGTGTCCTCTGGCTTCATGGATAGATAAAGCTGGGTATCATCTGTGTAACAATGAAAATTTAAGCAATACCGTCTAATAATACTACCTAAGGGAAGCATGTATAAAGTGAATAAAATTGGTCCTAGCACAGAACCTTGTGGAACTCCATAATTAACTTTAGTCTGTGAAGAAGATTCCCCATTTACATGAACAAATTGTAATCTATTAGACAAATATGATTCAAACCACCGCAGCACAGTGCCTTTAATACCTATGGCATGCTCTAATCTCTGTAATAAAATTTTATGGTCAACAGTATCAAAAGCAGCACTGAGGTCTAACAGAACAAGCACAGAGATGAGTCCACTGTCCGAGGCCATAAGAAGATCATTTGTAACCTTCACTAATGCTGTTTCTGTACTATGATGAATTCTAAAACCTGACTGAAACTCTTCAAATAGACCATTCCTCTGCAGATGATCAGTTAGCTGTTTTACAACTACCCTTTCAAGAATTTTTGAGAGAAAAGGAAGGTTGGAGATTGGCCTATAATTAGCTAAGATAGCTGGGTCAAGTGATGGCTTTTTAAGTAATGGTTTAATTACTGCCACCTTAAAAGCCTGTGGTACATAGCCAACTAACAAAGATAGATTGATCATATTTAAGATCGAAGCATTAAATAATGGTAGGGCTTCCTTGAGCAGCCTGGTAGGAATGGGGTCTAATAAACATGTTGATGGTTTGGATGAAGTAACTAATGAAAATAACTCAGACAGAACAATCGGAGAGAAAGAGTCTAACCAAATACCGGCATCACTGAAAGCAGCCAAAGATAACGATATGTCTTTGGGATGGTTATGAGTAATTTTTTCTCTAATAGTTAAAATTTTGTTAGCAAAGAAAGTCCTGAAGTCATTACTAGTTAAAGTTAATGGAATACTCAGCTCAATAGAGCTCTGACTCTTTGTCAGCCTGGCTACAGTGCTGAAAAGAAACCTGGGGTTGTTCTTATTTTCTTCAATTAGTGATGAGTAGAAAGATGTCCTAGCTTTACGGAGGGCTTTTTTATAGAGTAACAGACTCTTTTTCTCAGGCTAAGTGAAGATCTTCTAAATTAGTGAGATGCCATTTCCTCTCCAACTTACGGGTTATCTGCTTTAAGCTACGAGTTTGTGAGTTATACCACGGAGTCAGGCACTTCTGATTTAAAGCTCTCTTTTTCAGAGGAGCTACAGCATCCAAAGTTGTCTTCAATGAGGATGTAAAACTATTGACGAGATACTCTATCTCACTTACAGAGTTTAGGTAGCTACTCTGCACTGTGTTGGTATATGGCATTAGAGAACATAAAGAAGGAATCATATCCTTAAACCTAGTTACAGCGCTTTCTGAAAGACTTCTAGTGTAATGAAACTTATTCCCCACTGCTGGGTAGTCCATCAGAGTAAATGTAAATGTTATTAAGAAATGATCAGACAGAAGGGAGTTTTCAGGGAATACTGTTAAGTCTTCTATTTCCATACCATAAGTCAGAACAAGATCTAAGATATGATTAAAGTGGTGGGTGGACTCATTTACTTTTTGAGCAAAGCCAATAGAGTCTAATAATAGATTAAATGCAGTGTTGAGGCTGTCATTCTCATTACATGGAGAAATGTGGCAGGGGTGGGATTTGAACCCGGAACCTTCTGAACTGAAACCAAGCGCATTAACCACTTGGCCACCACCTCTGCTCGTCAAGTCAGTCAAATTATGTCATATGCGTCATATTTTACCCCTTTAGTGCCCGCCCTCAAACGAGACTGGGCTGCCCAATAAGACTGGACTTATGCTGAGCACAGACAGACGGAGAGATGGATGGACAGACAGACAAAAAGACTTCACCATACCCGATGGCCATATTTGATGGCTTTTGGTAAAAATGCCTAAATGGAAATATCAATGACACCTGACACTCTCTCAAATGTTCCTATCTCTTTAAAGCTACAATGTGTAGGATTTAGGGTTGTTTATTAGCAGAAATCTAATATAACATGCATAATATCTATTCATTGGTCTATAATTACCTGCAGTGATGATGAATCCATGTGTTTTCACAAGCTGAGAATGAGCCCTTCAAATCTACATGGGCGTGGACACAATCATGGAGACTGCAATGCTCCACTGACACGTTGATACAGTAGCCCCAAAGGGACATAGTTCATATGTCTTTTGCATTTTGTAGTGTGGCCAGACTGAAGAAAAAAGAAGAGGAATCAGTGGTTTCTCCCTAATACACTGTCTACCGGTTGTTACTGCAGGCTAACAAGTTTGAGACCCCTCATATTTGTGAAAAGGAGGATCACACATGTTGCTAATCACGAGAGAAGGCAACAGAGCATGAATCCCTCTCACAGAAAAAGTGAAAGCATGAAAGAGAACAAAATCATGGCCAGTGAGAGCATAATGCAATCTGCAATGTCACCACCAGGCGACACTAAATTCTACACACTGTAGCTTTAGAATAAGAAACTTAACATAGGAACAGACAGAGAGACAAATAATTAGTGCCAAAAGTAAAACGAGAACCAATGATAACCCTTTCTTCCTACATGCAGCTGCTGTTTATTGATACTTACCATTCATTCATTTTCTATACTTGCTTACTCCAATCAAGGCTCACAGGGGTGGGGCTTATTCTACCAACCATAGGGCGAGAGGTGAGGTACATCCTGTAGAGGACACCAGTCTGTCGCAGTGATACGTACCAGCTGAGTGATAATAATCTTGTGAAAATGGCTTAATTTTGTTCACATTACAATGATTGTGAGTGGATCCGTGTTCTGCAGTCAGTGAACTACACACAGTACTAACTATGAACCCTATCTTGATAGTAGATGCAGAACAAGTGCCGCAAAGTGGTGCAAATGCTGTTGGGATATGTACAATTTTAAAATTGGTATTTACAGGGTGTGTAAATAGAGTGCAAAACTGAGCACATGGGGCACAAGGACTGAATTTATAATTCTTCAAGTGGGGAGAGATACTGTTGCAAGATGAGATGTTGCAAGCAATATTTGCTTATATCTGAGAGACAAGTAGTTTCCCAACAAACTGAGAAAGGAATGGTTTTCATCTGGTCCTGGATGGCATCACTCAGGCAGACAACTGACCCATCCCCATGTCTTCAACGTAACTATGGATCTGCCAGTAACTATTGATCTACATAAAACAAACACAATAACGTCTATAAACCCAGAGCATATATTCACGAGAGTTTTAGCCACAATATACAAAGAGTTTAATGCTGTTGTCCATGTGCAGTGGTTAAAGCGTACCCTGATCAGAGCGTCTCAATGCATTTCTCCTGTCGTGAAACTTTACCCATAATGCACTGCAGCATGCGTGTCCCAAACACTAAAACCTTTAAAATTAGTGCATTACTTTAAAACTAAAACATATAGCTGATATTTCACTTTATAAAATGACAGATGTGACGTTAATTTAAATAACTTGTCTGGAATTAGTCTGGTTAAAATTTTCACCATAAGTTAAAACTGTATGCCTGTTGATGACTTGCGTGATATCCCGCGAGTCTATATTGTGTAAAGAAAAATTGTCTTTATTTTTCCTTCTCCTTGGTCACCAGGTCTCTTTTGCTGAGAAAAAGCTAATCTGACACACAAGCGCTGGCTCGTTGTTGTGTCAGTAGCTGCTAGTGTACTGAAAGTTATTGGTTTAGCGTTTATCTGTAACTTCTGCTAAATGTTTTTTAGGGGGTTATCGGTTTAGCTTTATAAAAGATAATTTTTCAGCTAGCCGATTAACTGTTATCAAAGCTAACTTATTGGTTAGCTGTGCCCACCACTGCCCATAGACCCCAATGTTACACTGCCCAACGTGACAGCAGCAGCAAAACAAAACAAAAACAAAAACTATTTTGGCCTCTAGTTTTCCCCTTCATGACAGCTGTATAGAGGGTGAATTTTTACATAACTGATCAGTTTAGTCTATTTTAAGACAGACATAATAATAATTAGGGGTGTGGTCACACTGAATGACAGCTAGTGTGTCAGCAGGTTGAGGGTTCGACTTACACATGCAGAAAGCAGTCACTGGCTGCTCGTTTCTGTGGACTTGACTGTGTCCTTTTTGAGTATTTCATTCCATATATCTGGGATAGTCTTGCTTTCTGTGTAGTTAATTGTGCTAACAAATATCTATGAAGTCAGCTCTCAAGTACTTCCGTTTAATGAAGTTTTAATATTATTTTATTTCTGTCTTGGCAGCGTTAACTCTAATGACCAAGTATCTTAAAATCATATGTTTATTCATGGTGAAGCTTATATACTAATTCAATAAACAAAATCGACACATCACATGACAGCAACAAACATCGCCTTGAGGACATGGAGGAGCAGGAGGTCAAGCCAGAGCAAATACATTAAAAAGATTCTTAAAATTATTTTCTGTGTGTATTTTCATTTCTTAATATTTCTTTTTCTTTGAAGACTTTCTGTACTGTGAATAAACTGTTCATTTACCGTATTTTCTGGAGTGTAAAGTGTAATGAATTTGATTCCCGCACTGCCTTACTTCTTCTTACTTATAAGGTTTTGAATAATCAGGTCCCATCTTATCTTAGGGACCTCATAGTACCATATCACCCCAATAGAGCACTTCGCTCTCAGACTGCAGGCTTACTTGTAGTTCCTAGGGTTTGTAAGAGTAGAATGGGAGGCAGAGCCTTCAGCTTTCAGGCTCCTCTCCTGTGGAACCAGCTCCCAATTCGGATCAGGGAGACAGACACCGTCTGTACTTTTAAGATTAGGCTTAAAACTTTCCTTTTTGCTAAAGCTTATAGTTAGGGCTGGATCGGGTGACCCTGGACCATCCCTTAGTTATGCTGCTATAGACTTAGACTGCTGGGGGGTTCCCATGATGCAATGAGTGTTTCTTTCTCTTTTTGCTCTGTATGCACCACTCTGCATTTAATCATTAGTGATTGATCTCTGCTCCCCTCCACAGCATGTCTTTTTCCTGGTTCTCTCCCTCAGCCCCAACCAGTCCCAGCAGAAGACTGCCCCTCCCTGAGCCTGGTTCTGCTAGAGGTTTCTTCCTGTTAAAAGGGAGTTTTTCCTTCCCACTGTCGCCAAGTGCTTGCTCACAGGGAGTCGTTTTGACCGTTGGGGTTTTTACGTAATTATTGTATGGCCTTGCCTTACAATATAAAGCGCCTTGGGGCAACTGTTTGTTGTGATTTGGCGCTATATAAATAAAATTGATTGATTGATTGACTGCCACGAAATTCGTGGTACCAATGCATCCCAATCTTTGCCCCGCTTGATGCCACCTTACATACAATAATCATTTTGTAGCCGATGACGCATTTGCTCTCAGAACTTGGCTGATGATACCATTCTCTCATCGCTATCAGAATCACAGAGAAATTATCTACAGCTGCAGGTTGTCTCATGCGCGTCATGTGGTGGACAACACATTTGGAATTTTGTCTCAAAGGTACACAGTAAAGTCACCAGTGTTAAATTAACACTGAGTGAACACATGGTCCCACTCTGACCAGAGTAGGACCATATGTACACTGGTAGTGTTAATTTAACACCATCAGTGTGATTTTTACACTGGTGAATTTACTGTGTAATTATATATATATATATATATATATATATATATATATATATATAAGAGGTCTATTAGAAAAGTATCCGGCCATATTATTTTTTTAAAAAACCATATGGATTTCAATCACGTGTGATTACATCAGCCAAGCTTGAACCCTCGTGGGCATGCGAGAGTTTTTTCACGCCTGTCGGTGACGTCATTCGCCTGTGAGGAATTCCTTTGTCTGAGAAGTTGCTGAGAGACTGGCGCTGTGCTTCATCAAAATTTTTTCCAAAACTGTGAGGCACATCCGAGTGGACACCATTCGACAAATTAAGCTGGTTTTCGGTGAAAATTTTAACGGCTGATGAGAGATTATGGATTGTTTCTATCGCTGTAAGGACTTCCCACGGAGCGGGACGTCGCGCAGCGCTCCGAGGTGACGTCGTCATCCTGTTTCATGCTGAAAACCTCCAAATTTAAGCCTCTGTTGACCCAGGACATTGTGAGAGAACAGAGAACTTTCAGAAGAGGTCGGAATCAGCAGTTTATCTGGACATTCCACTTGCGGACGGATTGGCGCGTTGGCTCGCAGCCGGCGCAGCGCGCCCGCCACAGGAAAACACCTCCGTTGGAAGCCTTAAGGACAAGTTGGAACATGCCCTGCTGTTAAACAATTTCTCAGATACTCACTCAACTGAAAGCCACCAAAAGCCGCCTGGATTTTACAAATGGTTATCAACACGGAGGTGTTTTTCCTGTGGCGGGCGCGCTGCGCCGGCTGCGAGCCGATGCGCCAATCCGTCCGCACTTCTTTCATTAAAAAAAATCTCCTTTAACAGTGGAATGTCCGGATAAACTGCTGATCCCGACCTCTTCTGAAAGTTCTCTGTTCTCTCATGACGTCCTGGGTCAACAGAGGCTTAAATTTGGAGGTTTTCAGCTTGAAACAGGATGACGACATCGCCTTGGAGCGCTGCGCGACGTCCCGCTCCGTGGGAAGTCCTTACAGCGATAGAAACAATCCAAAATCTCTCATCAGCCATTAAAATTTTCACCGAAAACCAGCTTAATTTGTCGAATGGTATCCACTCAGATGTGCCTCACAATTTTGGAAAAAATTTTGATGAAGCACAGCGCCAGTCTCTCAGCAACTTCTCAGACAATGAAAATCCGACGAGGGGGCTGGACCACTCCTCCCACAAGGCGTGCTCACAGGCGAATGACGTCACCGACAGGCATGGAAAAACTCACGCATGCGCACGAAGGTTCAAGCTTGGCTGACGTAAAAACATATGAATCAAATCCATATAGTTTTAAAAAAAAAAATATATATATATATATGAAGCAGCAGGACCTTCGTGGCCGGGACGACGGTGGTGGATCGAACCCACGCGGCTCGCACCAAAAGACCGTTCCTCTACCAGGTCAGCCAAAGGGGAACTCCCCGTTAGCCAAGCTAGCGGAAAGTCTTTTCAATTGGGACCCGGGACTTTCATCCCGCTACACATCTCCCCACCATTTTTAACTTCGTCCCGAAGTCACAGGTGCATGTTAGCATACTCTGTGACCCACATCCTGTTCATGATGCCAGATTGAAGCAGCAGGACCTTCATGGCCGGGACGACGGTGGGGGATCAAACCCACGCAGCTCGCACCAAAAGACCATTCCTCTACCAGGTCAGCCAAAGGGGAACTCCCCATTAGCCAAGCTAGCGGGAATGTCTTTTCAATTGGGACCCGGGACTTTCATCCCGCTACATATAGATAGATAGATAGATAGATAGATAGATAGATAGATAGATAGATAGATAGATAGATAGATAGATAGATAGATAGATAGATAGATAGATAGATAGATAGATAGATAGATAGATAGATAGATAGATAGATAGATAGATAGATAGATAGATAGATAGATAGATAGATAGATAGATAGATAGTAATGGACTGGTAAAACAGTTGCATTTTCATTCCTTCTTATGAGTTAGGTAATGTATATATAAATTATGTTTATTATAGATCTCTTCATAATCATTCAGATGACCTGCGCGCAATGACACACACTGGTACACAGTGTTTTAGAATAGGTTGGGCAATGTTCACGACTAGTTTACAAAATAATGCATGCCACAAGTTTTGAACATTTCAAAATTTTCTTTGCGCACTGGCACGCAGCCGCGCATAGTCTACGCACAGTTTATGTACAGTTTACTCATTGACACGCAAGACTGCGCGCCAGTGTGCAGATCAAATTTGTGCAAGTGTCAAGGTGCCTTAGGGTTCATAAGTCACACCTGCCATGTCTATCTATCTATCTGTGTATATATCTATGCTAATTTTTAGGTTAGCTGTGCCCCCCACAGTCCATACATGTTAGCTCCACTGCTACTCCACAATTACTGAGGCAATATTCCAGTCATCATTTTTAATGCCCACAACCAAGCCACCCTTTATGAAAACCACTTCCAAGTCTGTGAAAAGTGTCAAATACCTGAATCAAGATCATCTTCTGCTTTAGCTTGTTTGCTAAGTATGAGATGGAACACATGTTCAGTCTTCATTCTTCACGCCGGTCTTGCCCAGGTTCTACCTCTTTACTCATTTATGGGTTAGCCAGGAGTTAGGCGAAGTCAGGCATTGCCAAGATGACAAACTCTGGAGTCACACCATTTCAAGCCTACTCTTCAGCACACCTGTAGATGTCATCATGAAGGGTTTATCTGGTGTATACTGTATACAGCCTATGTTCAGGATGAGCTAAATACCCCTGTTTTTAATGATTGTCTGACTGTAATGAAATCCTCAGGGTAGACCCTCCAATTGCAGTTCTCCTTGAACTTTGACAAACAGGACCTCTTTGTCTCTGTGCACGGATGTGGTGGCTGCTGCACAGCTTGACTGAGAATCTTCAGGCAAATCGATGAGTTATGAGCCTCCGTCCTTCTGGTTGCTGTAAGGCTGCAAAGGGCTCAGCCTTGTGGCCATAAATTAGCAGGGGCAGCTTTCTTGTATCTTCAAAGGGTGGGCTTCTCCCCGTGATTTACAGCTCCCACTGAGACGAGGTTAGGCATGGCCACTGTCTCTGCACCTGGACCTTTATCAGGCAGCCAGGATGAGCTCTTTGCAGAAGACATTCAAATGTACAAGGAGCAGATTAGGCTGACTCAATCTTCTTTTGGTTGGGGAAAGAGAAAAAAAGAAAGAGGACCGGCTGACTTCAAAAAGAACCCTCTCCTTCTGCTTGTTGAATGACTGAAAAGGATCGGGAATGAAAACAGCCTTGTGTATTCAAAGTGCTAATTCACAACTTATTCCTCTAATGCACTCGTGAAGCACTTTTAATTGTGTTAGTTCGCATTCCAAAGGCATGTTTGTTGCTTTTAATTGGTGGTTTCTTTGAAATCATTCAGATGTATGACTTGTGGGGGAAAACTTAAACACTTCTCATGGAGGCTGGTGGCTTTTCGTTCGCTCACCCAGATGGCATGCAAATATACACCATTTTAGTAAAACTGTTCTCTCAAACTGTGTCATTGCCATTGTCATAATTACTCATCCAAGCACATTCTCAAAAGGAAAACCTTCAGCCATGTCATTAGTCTATTGATTCCTGACTTCTCTCTATATTAAAGAAGGGCTAGCTTTAATATAATTCTCTTATTTTTCTGATAAAACATAATAAAAATGTGCGTTTCTCACCCTTCATGTGAGTTTTTTGTTTTTGATCATTAATAAATGAAGATTGGATCTGATTGGTCAGAAATTTTATTACATATGCATATGGGGACCAAGCTCCCGCTATACTGTATCCATATTGAATTCTATGAGCAAGTGAGAAAAAAGTAGAAGAGTGTTTTAGTGAAAATGGTGGTGTTTTGCATGGCTCCTAGCTGCAATAACAAGGGATACAGAAGAAAGAATGTTAGCTATCATGGGATACCGCTGAAAAGTATGGAAAGGCTCGGGCAGTGGCCAAGCACAATGAAACTAAAGGACCCACCTGTTAACATGAAGCTCTTTTGGTTCTTCCACCTGTCGGCTACTTACTATCCATCAATTATTGTTACTTTGAATTGTAAATATTTGTATGTGTATTCTGTTTTAATTGTTTTTCTGTCATGATTAATTTATTTTGGTATGTTGTGTGGTCTTAAGCCGGGCTTACACTGTGCGAGTTTTGGCCCTTTTTCAGCCGATTTTTCACTCGTGCGAGTATTTTTTGGATCGCGCCGAGTTTCAGCCTAATCAAGCGTCCTGCATTGTGCAGTCTACATGGAGTAACGGGCTGCGTTTCACATCTCACGACCACCTCCCGATCGGGAATCGTATGGTCGGATGAAAATCAAACATATTTGATATTTTGGTCGGCCGTTGTGAATGTATCGCGCTGTTGAAGCAGCGCTACGAGCCGATCTACCCCAAACTCTCACACTGCGCATGTGCAAACACTGGAGGTGGACCCCTGTGGAGGTGGACACAGTGTCTGGGAGAGAGCAGCATGTTGGTACGTGTGGCATGGAGCCAAACTATGGAGGCACAGCTAGTTGAACTGTGGCAGACTCATCCGAGCCCCTTTGGTCTAATACCTGTAAATAATCTGTTTTACTGCCAGTTTACTTCAGACAAGTCAGGGGATAGATACGAGCATTCCCAAGTCACTTTTATAACCTTGACTTTTTTTTTTGTTGGTGAGAACACTGTACTGTTTGTTTCTAAAAAGAAATCACTTATATATATATATATATATATGTGTGTGTGTGTGTGTGTGTGTGTGTGTGTGTGTGTGTGTGTGTGTGTGTGTGTGTGTGTGTGTGTGTGTGTGTGTGTGTGTGTGTGTGTGTGTGTGTGTGTGTGTATGTATGTATAAAAGAAATGCTGTTAAACACAAAGACAAGCAGTCATAATCAGTGGTGGAAAGTAACTCAGTAAAAAGAACTCATAACAACTTACTATTTTTAACTTACATTTACTACCTACCTTATTATTAACAACTATACTTAATAAATAATATAAAATAAATCATAAAAGTCTGTGTGAAATACTTTTTTTTACTGATGAAGTACATTTCAATTAGGATACTGTACTTTTAAAGTATAATTTAAATCTGATACTTTTTCTTGCTCCTACATCTGTACTTCTTCCACCACTGGTCAGAATAAAACTGATTCCCACATCACATCTAAACATTTATTGGCAAGATATGCAGTAATAGTTTACAGAATTACAAAATTAACAGGTTACAGGCACTCTGTAACCATACTGTGAATGAGTATTTACTTCTGATTGTCCGGAACATTGGTAGACAAGATATATATATATATATATATATATATATATATATATATATATATATATATATATATATATATATATAAACAGGCTGTCAAAAGTGTGTAGCGACCATTTTGAGTGGAACTGTTATAAAAGAGATTTTCGAGTGGGGCTCTTGGGTTCGAAACCAAAAATCTGCTTGAAAGACACTGCAGTCCCAATGCTATGTGACTTCAGTAAGTGTGTTAACGCGAGTCACAGTCAACATGAGCCCCGGAAACAGAATCCCGGTCAAGAAGACCAAAGCCAGCTGTTGCCGTGAGCGCAGAGACAACTGAGAGCAGAGGAAGTCTTTGCAGGAGGTGAGTTTCAAAATAGACTTTATTTATCAGTCTAGCTGAGGACATGATTTAAATTCAAATATAAAGTCTTAATCTTACCTGTTTGTTTCAGTGGGATTCATCATCACAGCCTGATGAAAACTAGTTCCTTGTTGTGGCTGAAGAAACGTAGCGTTTTAAAAGAAGTCCCTCTGTGGTTTCAGCCTGAACCAGAGAATGCCGGTGTTTTGTTCTACAACAAGAAAATTCATTTATTTTAAAAGTTGAAAGAGTCACAGCGCCTCATTCATTCATGTCGACTCATCCTACGATGAAAATAAATCCCATGATCCACCAAGACAAAAACAAAATGAAACAAAATTTTAAAAAATGTTAAATTACTCTTTTTGGCATTTGTATGGAGGTGCAGAGTTTATGGCTTCCTGTTGTATTGTAAATGCATTTCCCCATATGCGTACGTCACACTTCTGGTTTGAATGCAGTGCTTTTAGCAGTGATTTATTTTTAGGGAATTCGTTTAGCACGAAAATTATTAATAGAAAATGCAATAGTAGCAGTATAAAGCCATAATGATAAGAATTATTGATGTTATTATTAATATTCTGAGCCACACTTAAACTACTATTTAGAGTGTTAGCTCATATTAATAAAATGTAAAATTATTTGGCTAATCTGATTTTTAAAAACAGCAGTTAAAGTGAAGATTGCTAAATGTTTGACACACATAAAGAAATTATCATTCACTTATCTAATATGGAATTAACTATGATTTAGACTGTTCCTTTGCATTTGCATTTTTCGGGTAATGATAAGCTGTGTAGTTTGACATGTGGAGACACTGCACCCAGTGTCTCCACAATTACCTTTTTTGGGTAAATAAAAGGCAGACACAACTTAATGTAGTATTACGTAGCAATCACGTACCCAGCATGCGTGGTGCAGTGTATTAATTTTGGCGTCGCATTCTGCAGTCGCTATTTTAAAAATATTTTTGTGCACATTTTGTGTGTTCTATGTGAATATGTTAATTCAAAACCAACTCGAAAGTGGTAACGAAAAATGAATTAATGTATGATTATACAAAACAAAACACAGCCTACTTGTGCTTCCATTTTTGATTATTAATATATTTTGGAATATATTATGTATTTCTTTTACATAGATGGTTATTTCATTTAAAATAAGAGGGCGGGTGTACCCCGCCTTACGCCCTATGACTGCTGAGATAGGCTCCAGCTCCCCACAACCCTATGCTGGATAATTGGTTGAAGATGAGTGTGTGTGTGTGTGTGTGTGTGTGAGAGAGAGAGAGAGATGGACATATGTAATGACACCCACACAAAGTGTAAAAATGTAAAGTTTGGCAGAAAAAAAATCATGGGGGGAGCATGCCCCTACTGTCCCCCCAAACTCCTGTGTCTATGCAAGTAGATTACACATATTTGCAGTAGCACTTAATTACACAATGTACAACAACATGTATAACTGAGAAAACAAAACCATTGCCTGATGGATAAAACAAACAACAACAAAAAAAATTGTAAAATCTTTTTTTATTGTCAGCGATACAAAGCTTGAAAGTGAATTTCTTGATATGCAATTGGTCAGTTAAATCTGGATGGCTTGATGTGTGTGTGTGTTTGTGTGTGCATGCACGCGTGTGCACGTTTTGTGGCAGTAGAAGAGTTGGGGGGGGATGCAGCCAGCATGTTTTTATGTCAATCTCCACACATGTCCACAATGTTCAATACACTTTGGCAACCTCACTTAGGATTCCTCCACCCCCCCCCCCCCAGATAAACTGTGGACTTCTTTCTCTGTGAATAAATTATTTTTTTTAAAGCCATTCTGCCTTCCTCTCCTGAATCATCCTTTAATCCAGAGAAAGGCCTAAGAACTGGCTGTCATTTAATGCTGCCACTGCCGGGACTCTCAGCCTAAATAAAGTCAGTGTAGCATGAATCTCATTCTGTGGCTGTATGGCGTGGGGCGCGGGATGGTGAATGTTGCGTCTGGAGAGCAGGTCCTCCTCAAAATGTCCATGCGAATGCTTGGCGACTGCACAGCTACCCAGTGAAAAGACCACCCACTTAGGACTGAGAGGGGATTTGAAGTGTACCTGCTCATTCCTTTCTGATACTGTTTGGAGTTTATCCAAGTGGGCCGCACTTAACGTTACTCCACAGATTTCTGAAAGCTCCTTGGTATCAGGATTTCCTCAAAAATTAAAGCATACTTTGTTGGATTTTGGAATTAGCTCACACCATACAGAGACAAATATTGAATAAAAGTATTTGAGCAGAGCCTTTAAGCTCAAATATGCACATTTCATTGTAACTGCAGCAGACAGGACAAATGTCAACATACACTGTAAAAAAGGTCTGTGAAATTAACGGTGAAATCATGTGACTTTAACAGTGTTATGTGTCGGACGCAGCTCGGAGAACCGACCAGCGTTTGAAGGACCCAGTATGAAATAAGCAGAACACGGTACAAAGGCTAACTGAATTTAATACATAACAGTGATAATACAAAAAGGTGCGGTCTGGCGTGGTGCGCTCCCAGCAGCGCTAACGGTCCGGAGCCAGAAGCTGTTTCGGACCCAGGGACCCCGCCGACACCCCCCAGGTGGCCGCAACAACCGAGTCTGTGAAAGAAGGAACCATTATGTGAGTCCACACTCTACACACAGAACACTTAAAGGTGTACAAACAGCAAACACTTCCTGGCTTGATTGCTGATCAGCTTTCAACCTGCAGGCATGGAACATCCCGTTCACAAAACTCCACCGCAGTGGAAGCTGATACATGACTAACATACAGCTCAATACAATAAGGTGTGAGGGACACCACATTTACTGACTGTATAACTGTTAGTCACAAAATCCAACGTACCTCAGGAAGTGTGCTGACGAGCGTGAGACCTCACCCCCTCCTCTTTCACAGACCGTGCATCAAACCTGGACGTTTCTCAGCATCCGCTGCTGATGAGATGGCTCCCGAGACGACGATCTCACCCGTCTGGTCACAAGGTCGAGTCTCTGGCAAATACACACTGTGCACTCCAGTCTTAAATGCCAACATGCTCCAATCCATCCAGATGCACCTCAGCTGTGAGTCCTGACGAGTCGCAGGTGATCAGGGTGAGGTCCTGACAGCCTCAGCAACACAGCCACTCAGTCCCAAATGCACGCCACCTGGGAGGAAAACAAACAGACAAACAAACCGGCAGCCAGGCCCCCCCAGCCATATAACAAACAGTACAAATAAGTTAACGTAATCAATAGACCATTGTAGAATTTACAAATGACTGTAGAAAAACTGTACAGTAAATAAAATACTGATAATTAAGGGTTTGAAAAAAGAGGTGATGTTGCTGTTTAAACTACATTTTGAGGATAATTACACATAAGGTGACTGTTTTGTAGAGATTTTATATTCTAAATAGACAATAAAATTACAACAGTTTTACACTGTAAAATTTACATCTTTTATGTAAAACCATTTACATAGTCACTGCAATTTTTCCAGAATCCTCCTGGTAACCACAGCTGCCGGAATTTTTCTGTAAAAACAAGGGAAATTTTTTTTACAGTGTAGTTTTTTTAAAAGACAACAACAAATGAATGGTTTGCTGAATATCACAACCAGAGTTCTCCTAATGTTTATTTTAATTAATAGTTAACCTATCCATTATTTACTACTAGTAATTTAAATAATATTGACTTTGACTTTAAAATAACAGAGACTCAGACTCCCAAACTATAATACGAGTATGTAGCCCTAAAAGCTATATATATATTCTGAATCCTCATGACATGGGGAACAAACTGGTACCATTTTTTTTTTAAGTTGAACTGAAAATTACCCCCAAAATAGCTGGCTGTGTGTATGACCAGGCAGATTCAAATTTCCAGACCTGTATATGTGTTTGACATCTCTGTGTATTTAATCCCTTTCTACAGCAAACTCAGCACAGCACAGCCACAGCACACTCAGCAAAACAACAACATGCTTAGGCTGAGGCTGTGGGTATGACCAGGCAGATTCAAATTTCAACCCCTGTATATGTGTTGGCCATCTTTGTTTATTTAATCCCTTCCTTCAGCTACTTTATGTTCTCAACTGTTAAGCACCTGACTGTCCTGTGCAACCCAGTTTGCCTTCCTGTCTGAATACATCCATTTTATGTTTATAAAATTGCAATGTAAAAACAGTGAAATACACCACTACCTCAAATTTGATTCACTGATATTTACATGTACTGTTACCTACCTTTTGTGTGTAATTTTGTTATAAATTTGATGGCAAAACAAAGTTTGCATGAAGAACTTCAAATGTGTTTGTCTTTTAACCAAGTATTTCTACTTAGTGTGGGGAGTCTACCTCTTATAGTTCTGCTGGACATACATTAGCCCATTAACTATTATATTTATAAGACATCAGCATTACAAAAACCAATGTTGTGCAATTGTTTTGATGAAAATGATTGGATTTGGCTTATGTCTAAAACAGGTTAACCCGGGCAGCGCCGGGTACCCAAGCTAGTATATATCATATCATATTTTGTTTAAACAGGTTGAAACATGTTTGAAGTGGCTTAAATCCACTTTGAAAACAGTTTATAGTACCAGCCAGCCTTTACATAGAGCTATTTGAATAAACTTAACTATGTTCACTATAATTGAAACTTACTAAAACAAAGTTTAAAACATTTTTACTGCTGGTTTAAACTTATCTGGAAATAAACTATTTTGCATTTTAACAGGTTGAAAACATGGTTAAACGTGGTTTAAATCTAGTTTGGAAACAGTCTAAGTTGGTCTCTGGTATAGAACAGTAAGCCACTTTATCTCAAATAAACGAGAAAATAAGTTTATCTCAAATAAACGAGAAAATAAGTTAGTCCTCCCTCCCATTTCAGAAGCTGTTTCTATTAACTAAATAATGGCATCAGTTCTAAATCAAGCATAGTAAAATGTTCAATGACTGGACAGTTTTTCTGCTCTTTTGAGTTTCACAGCTTCTTTGAGAACTCCCTGTGGTTTTTCCTGCGCGCTTTTGCCAGTTTTCCTGGAGGTCTTGTATATTTGGATTTCCCGCTTCACTGCTCCACCCCAACGTGTTCATTTCCAACTACCCATCGCCATTTACAACCTGTTTTTATCAACTTTTTCCACAAAGCGCAACAAAACAGAGGGAGGGCAAAGGGGGGCTAAAACCGCTTCCAACATTGTCCGTGAATTTCTCCTCATCTGCATCCGCCAGTGTTATAGACAAACAGTCCTTTCCGTGTGCGGTGGAAAGGGTCGAGGCGTTAACAGAAGGAGGAATGCTTTGGGGAGAAAATATTCTTCAGCAATGACACAGAAGTAATTTGGGTTTCACTGAGTGATTTCATCGGGTTCTTTTGTTGCTTCAAAATGTTTGACCCAGAGGTCCCCGTCAGGCCTGTTGTTAATGGGAGCCAGAGCAGAGTGACAGCCCCAGAAAGTAAAACATTTTACAACTAATAGAGGGCCTCCAGAGGCTTACGCATAAATATTTAAGCTCTTTTCCCTTGTCCCAAATACTGGGGGGTCTCCATGGTACGTTTATCTATAATGCAAGAAAAAGAGCAAATATATCCGCTCAATCCGACTATACAGCTCCACTCAAAGTTTCAACTTTTGCAAGAAACTTAAGGGGAAAAAAAAAAGAACTTTTTAAAAGACTTATCAAACAGTGGGATGTGAGAAGATTTCCCCAACATAAAGGAAAGGCACTAGCTTTGGCCTATTTCTCAAAGTAAACTTCATTAAAAACACTATGCGGCGTGTGAAGGTGGTCTGACGTGCCTTGAATGATGGTCTCCACAAACAAAGCTGCTACACAAGCCATCAAATTATCTCTGTCAAACTTTGGCGTAATCTGAGCTGATCCTCTTAAAAATATTTAAATGAAACCATTTGCACATCAATGGGGCGCCATGGCAACGCTGCGTGTATTCGTCTTCGGAGGGGCGCCTCTTTAACCGCTGAGCTTTAGAAAAGCACATCTCATCCGTTGTGTTGACAAACAACAAAACAAACAATATTAAATGGTGGAGCGGAGGTTTTTCACACTGATGACGGATCGGGGGCTCTGAAAGGACGGACGGAATGGCGGAGTCTGAGACGGAGGCGATTATATGACGGCTGCACACGGGCGAACACCAGAGTGAGAGGACTCTGAATAAGATGGACAAAGTTGTGAAAGAGAACCAAACCTCTTCAGTACTTCAGCCTACACATTGAATAACATCCACAGTGAGGAGCTTTTTTTGCCCCCTAGTGGCAGATCATAAACAACACTGCACAAGCTTGTCTCCTTACTTAGTGCAGCAGAGAAGAGAATATTTAGATTGGAATCATGCAAACGGTGGTACAAGCATCTGATTTGGCACAAATACTCCTTAGACATTCCTCTTTTGAAAAAAATGACTGGCCACTTGAATTTACAGTCAGCAGTCAGGTAGGGGTCAATTGAAGAATTACACAGGGGTCAAAATTATAAGATGCTCCAGTCATATTGAAAACTACACCACATTATTTGCCTGATCATAAAGGTTCCAAAAAGGTATAGTTTGGACTGTCTGTGACTGAATGCTATGGAGTTATGAGGTAAAAGCAGCAAGAATGGTGACAAAGGTCAGTTTCAGTTTGTACAGGGGTCAAAAGTTAAAGTTGCCCCAATTTTGGTAAAAAGTAATGCAAATTATTACTTGAGTTAACAGGGTTTTACAAAGGAATAGTTTGGACCATGTATCATGCTTAGTTATCATGTTACAGGGTAACGTGTCATATGTCATATAGAATCCAATGGACATTGACCTTGTTTGACCTTTAAACATTCAACACTGTCAAAACTATTCCATCTATTAATGCTATTAGCTCAACCACTAATTTGCTCCCCCCCCCTTTTTTTTTTTTTTACAAAAATTGGAGCAACTTTAACTTTTGACCCCTATACAAACTGAAATTGACCTCTGTCACCATTCTTGCTGTATTTACCCCATAACTCCATAACATTCAGTCACAGATAGTCCAAACTATACCTTTTGGAATCTTTATGATCAGAGAAATAATGTGGTGTAGTTTTCAATTTGATTGAAGCATTTTAAAATTTTGACCCCTGTGTAATTCTTCAATTGACCCCTACCTGGCTGTCTATTGAAAATTCAAGTAGCAAGTCAGTTTTTTTTTTTTTTCTTCAAAAGAGTAATGTCTAAGGTGTATTTGTGCCAAATGTGGTGTTTGTGTTACCTTTTAAAAGGATTGTTTGCGTTATCTGCTGCACTGGCTGCTCTGGTTTGACTCCAAACACCATCAGGAGATAGGGTCGGAATACATTAGAAGATAAACTTGGGCATTCTGCGGCTGCAGCAACAAAATATGATTATGTTTGTGAAAATAACAGCGCTTCCGCACTACTTCCTCTGCATTCTGGGAAATGGGCGACGTATTAATATAGCTTGTGGCTTAATTGGGTTTTGGATGGTAGATTAATTAATTTGTGGCTAATAGGCACAAACATGAGAAAACAAACTTCTTTACTTTAAGCTCAGCCTGCATATGCATCTAAGTAAGTAATGTAAATTATGCAGCTTGTGTTGATTATTCTGACAAAGAGGGTTTTTTGTACGAGGTGCTTTAAAAGATTAGTCCTTCCTGGCATTTTATCAATTGCTCACTTCCATGAATAAGTTATGCTGCAGAACTGAATTATTAGTCTGCTTTGCTCTAACAAATACTGTGATTAATGGCACAGGATGCTTATAAGTGAATATCATCTGTTTTACACACACACACACACACACACACACACACACACACACACACACACACACACACACACACACACACACACACACACACACACACACACACACACACACACAGCAGTGTGAATAGACTGATCTACAAAACACTGCACAATTAGGACTCTTTGCCAGCAGTCTGTCATTTTTTAAATCAACATCCAGATGTGCAAACACGACTGCACCTTCGCTGATTACACTCCTCTGTCCTCAGAAGTTAAAATCTGCTGTTTTCGGGAACAAACTGGATCTCTGACGCAAGACACGCACACATAACAAAAGATACAAGGTTGTAATTCTGCTGCAATCCATGGCTGCAAACCGATAGCCCCCTGGTGTCTGCATAAAATGTGTTTTAATCAGCAGAACATCAATTAACAGTTGGAAAAAAAAATTTAAATGCCACCTTGCTGTTTGAGGCAGAAGGGTTATCCCTCAAGCTTTCATTCAGAAAACTTTACTTAAGGAAATTCTTTGATTATTCACTGGTCCCTTTCTTCTTTCTTTCATAGGAGATGTTGTGTTTATGTTTTTAGAACTCAATGCAACAAGTAATACAGCTTTCCAGTTTTCAAATATTTAGCAGGAGTTGGTGGTAGTTTTGTATTAGGAAATAATTACATGAATCTCACACAGAAACATCAGCAATGATGAACAAAATAGACTATGTACAGTCAGGGCCATAAGTGTTTGGACAGTGACAAAATTTTCCTAATTTACCTCTGTGCACCACCACAGTGGAGAAGAAATGAAACAATCAAGATGCGCTTTGAATGTTGACTTTTAACTTTAATTCAAGCTGTGGAAGAAAAAAACAAACATTAACCTTTTACTAGTGCAGTGTCCGTAGGAACGCTGTATTCCTATAGAAAATTGGGATCTTAAGTAGATTTCTCATGGATGGTCGTATGAGGCTGTGTTTGAAGGTGGGATGTACAATGATGTGTATTTATGTTATATTATGTTATTATTTGAATATAGTATTTCATAATGTTTAAAAAAAATCAGTTTTATTGTCACTTATATGAAAGTAAAAGGATTCCTATTAAACAGGTTATTGGAAGAGACTCAGACAAAATGAAACAGAACATTTATAATCATTGAAATAGCAAATCCTCATTATCCCACCTCCCAAACACAGTTTATTTAAACTGGAACTCACAGCAAATATAAGATTTTATTCAACTTATGTAGTGACTGAAACTTTGTACAAATTGTGGGAAAATATAAGATTTTATTCAGCTTATGTACTGACTGAAACATTGTACAAATAGTGTGAAAGTTGTTGGCGTTAGCCAAAAAAAACCCGTATTTTAGCTAACGTCTCCTCTGTTGTCAAGTTAAACTCAGTCACAAAGAACACTGACAGCATGTGTTTCACAATAAAATTATTTGCTGGGGTGCTGGCATTAAATGTTTTATTGTGAAATGGTGCGAGCAACATGAACTATCCAATGTTGTTTAACTTTACTACCAGTAACATCAGCGAGCCATGCCATCTTGGAAGTATGAATATTACAATGTTAATCAAAATAAAGGTTTTGAAAATTAATTCCCCAATTTTTCATAATAAAGGATGCACATCATTATGCTATGTGCAAGTCGTATCCGAAAGCTGAGGTCAATCTGACAAATGTGCGCCACATACTCTCTCTCTCTCTCTCTCTCACACACACACACACACACACACACACACACACACACACACACACACACACACACACACACACACACAAACACGCTTCTTGCTTTATAGATAGATGAATTCCAACCATTTTTATAAATAATCCCTACATTTCTAGAAGCCACAAGTTGACAGCCACGACAAAAAAATAGAGCAAATTAGGCTTGTGTCTCCCATGTGCATTCTGGCAAACAGTAGCTCAAATATCACTTCTTTTTCAAGAAAATCCTTCTTTGTGCCACTCCACCCCTGAGAAGATATATAATTAGGAATACAATACACAAATTCACTGTTTCAACAATTAGAGCCACAGAAGCTTCTACCTCCTTCAAAGTTGTCATGATGGTACTATGTTATGTACTCCCACGAGTCACACCCTGGAACAAGGAAGAGGTCCTGAGACTTACTGATAGTGGCTATATTGAAAAAGTAAAAAGTAAAAGGCAGAGGGGACAACCTTGACGTGTACCATGTGACAGAGTAAATTAGTCAGATTTTACATTATTAGTACAGACAGAAGCTGAGGGGACGAATCCAAGAAATAAATCTATTACCAAAACCAAATTTCTTCAGGACAGTGAAAAGGTTCTCCCTTTCCACTCTATTAGATGCTTTTTCGGCACCCGATGAAATTCCCACTTCAGGGAGATTACTATGATGTCTGGAGTACAGTATATTGAAAAGGATGCAAAAAAGAAATGTCTTCCTTTGATAAAACCAGACTGTTCACTTGATATAATAGAAGGGAGGATTTTGTCTATATGAGACAATAACAGTTTGGTCAAAATTTTAACATCTACATTAAGGAGGCAAATGGGTCTATAAAGAAGCACATGAAGTCAGATCTTTTCCTTCCTTGAGCAGTAACTAGAAGGGCACTTGGTAGAGCGCATTCCTCCGCCACGCCACATATCAATATCGAAGGATGTGGATTCACAAAAGGGCAAACTAACACATTATGCTATATTCCAGAGTTTAATCTAGATCATCCCCAAATTTTAAATGATTGATCCTGGACATATTTCCCATCATTCCACCAAATTTGGTTCAAATGCGTTCAAAACATTTTGAGTTATCCTGTTAACAAACAGACAGACAAACGCCGGTGAAAACCTCCTTGGCGGAGGTAATGAAATGTAGTCCTGTCTCAGCATTGTGGGGAGAGAACCCTGTTCCAGTGATTCCTCCAGAACTGACAAAAGTAACAGGGCTAATTTCATATGAAAATTCTTATAAAAATCAGAAGGAATCCATCAGGGTTAGGGGATTTTCCTGACTGTAATGCTTTAATAGAGGATAAAACCGCTTCCAGATTAAGAGGAGAATCAACTTCTGTTGCTTTTAAAGTATCAACTGCAGGGATTTCTAGTTCATCAAGGAATTGGTGCATATTTTCAGAGTTGGGAGGAAACTATGATGTGTAAAGAATGGCATGAAATGATTTAAAACCAGAATTAATTTCAGTTGGGTTAGATGTCAAAGTACATGATAATTTATTTTTTTTTATTTGTACAATTTGGCGGGTGGCAGCGTGAGGCCTGAGTTGATGGGCCAATACGCCAGTAGCTTTATCACCATATTCATAATAGTTACCATGAGACTGTAGTAACAACTGCTTGCGCTCCTGCAGATGCCGTTAAAATGTAAATAAAATATTCTTTATGATTGATTGAGTTTATTGTGAAACATCAATATAAACATATAGAGGTGAATGTACCAATGATACACTGATAACACAATAAAGCATAAACGCTTATTTCCATTGTGGTCCTTGTGAAATTATCATGTGACAAAATAGAGGGGCTGGATTGAACATGTACAAATTGTACATAAGACAAAAGGATCTTCATAATGTAAATAACAATAATTATATATACATACACACACACACACACACACACACACACACACATATATATATATATATATATATGAAATGTCCTGTTAGAAGTGTTTTTTCATAAGTTAAACTAGATGTGATCAAATGTCACGCGTATGTACAGGGTGTCCCAAAAAAGTGCCACAAAGTCATTTGACTCTAATTCTGCAACTGTCAGGCTGAGAGGAAGCGAGGCACAAGACAGAGCCTGGACACAAAATGTAGACTTTCAGGTGACGCGTAGAAAGGCAAGGTCTTTAATGCAGGCACGGGTTCAGTATACAGGTAAGCAGTCCACGGAGCAAAGGTAACAACAGGCAGGGGTGAGACAAAAGACGTGGTCAAGAAACAAGCAGGGTTCAGTAAATGAGCAAATTGGGTTATCAGGGCTGAGGCAAAAGGCAGAATCCAGAAAGCAGAGCAGTGTAAAAAAAAACAGCTAGAAAACAGCAGGTCTGTGACAAAGAGCTGGTGAGTGAACGGGTTCAACAAGGGAACAGAAGCACATTAAATAAGCACCTTAAATAAGGAAGGTGGTGATTGGATAATGAGACACACTCCTGGAAGAAGGATCTGGAAAAAGGGGCGTGGCAGAAAGATGAGGATGAGGACAGAACAGGTGCAAAAGCATGAGGGAAGGAAAACACAAATCAGAGTGAAGTGCAGAAAGATACAAAGACACCAAAGCCAGTGCAAGGTAGTGACGTGACATAAGAACCAAAGATAAATCAAAAAACAAAGACGGACTAAAATATTAACATGAAAAGATTTGCACCAAGAAACTACTATGAAAAGTGAACAACCAGTAGATAGATGCTAAAATAAAACAAGAACAGAACTCATAGGTGGCAAAAATAAATAACAGATAATTCAACATATGGTACAAACAAATGATTAAACTAATGATTACACTGTGATGACACAGGCAGGCAGGACAGAGCAACATGGAGGATAAATGAAAAACAAATCCGAGTGGCAGTTTTTTTGGGACACCCTGTATCTGGTTCATGCACTTGAATCAAAGTTTTTTGTGGTGTTATCAGTTTTTTTGTTTTTTTTTACTTTTTCAGTTTCTGAATTCTTTTTCAGATAATTTTCACAGAATGTTCATTCTGCTAAGCACAATTTGTCATTGCTTTTTGGCACTTGCTTTCTGACAGAGAGACAAACAGGCATAAAACTGGAACCTCCATCTAATTTTGGTGGTGTAGGTAAATCCATAACAGAAAAATGAGAGTGATTGAGGCACTTTTAATTGCGATACAATGCAAAATGTACACTAAATGGGCTTTTCAATATTAAATTTAAATGTCCACAAAATCCACAATCCAGATCAGATCCTGATCAAACTTTGTCAGGCGATAGTGAGTACCAGTCTGTACCTCACTTTCAAATATGAGAGTGATTGGAGCATGTTTGATTGAGATATACTGTAAAATATACATTAAATGGGGTTTTCCATGTTAAATTTAAATGGCCACAAAATCTGTAATCTAGATCAGATCTGGATCAAACTTTGTCAGTAGATAAAGGATACCATCCCACACAACACTTTCAAATAGGAAAGACATTTGATCTTTTTTGACAGTTATGAATTTTTGAAAATTTGTTCAATGTGAAAGATAACGATTTTTCCAGGTTTCCAAGATTTTTCCTGACTTTGACCTTTGACTTATGACCTTGAAAATTTAATCAGTTCTTCCCTATCAAGATATGAATCTTCAGTAAAAATAATTCATAATGATATATGAAAAACTGTGGGCTCCAGGCAGCTCACAAACAAAAACAAAAGGGAGAAAACACTGCTGAGACTTGTATCTGTTTTTTTTTTTGTTTTTTTTTCATTTTGTTGTCCTCTTCAATTGGCATTTTTTGACAGGTGCAACTTTTATTCTGCAAAATATGTCATTTAACCAGTATCTGTAATATTAACGTTTTAACAGTCACGATGGAAGATACCGTGATTGTAGATGTTATGATGTCAAGCCAGGTAAATTAGATCACTGAATTTCCATTGGTGTTTCCAAGTAAAAGTAATCTGACCCAACCATACAATCATACTAGGGAGGGGTGTTATTTCAAAAAATTTGGAAATCTATAAATGTTTGCATGGAATATGGAAATATACACGGAATAAACCATAGCAGGATAAATTTTGGGTCATTTGGTTCCAAAAACCCATAGAGCCAGTGAAGATATCGGGTTCAAAATTCACCAGAAATATCAATGAAAATGTCATATCTTGAGAACCGCTGCACCTTAGAGACTTGAAATTTGGCTCCAAATGTTGCTTGACCCCAAGTTTATATTCAACTTCTATAGTAACAATTAGGGATGTCCCGATCCGATCAAGTGATCGGAAATCGGGCCCAATCACGTGGTTTCAGACTTGATCAAAATCGAACGTTGCATCCCCATCAGGAATCCGATATAGATTTTATCCTCATTATTTTGATCAGTGCTATTTCAAGCTCATTATTGCAGACTAATGGGCCTTTCACGCGTCGGAAGCGTCAGAGGCGTCAAGAATTGGTGTAAAAAGCATTATTTTCAATGAGACGTGTTGCTTTTTAGAGGCGTCAGAAGCGTTGCATCAAAAGCCGAACTAAAGCGATTCTGACGTGAGCGCGCATTGCCGCTTGTCGGCAGGCTGACACGGTCAAAGTTCAACCCAATCAATTTTTTTATTGAACAAAAGAATAACATAACAAGTTCAACCCAATCCAACTTTCGACGCACTGAGCTGTGACGTATTTTATCCTCATTATTTTTGATTAGCGCTATTTCAAGCTCATTATTGCAGATTAATGGGCCTTTCACGTGTCAGAAGCATCAGAGGCATCAAGAATCGATGTAAAAAGCATTATTTTCAATGAGACATGTTGCTTTTTAGAGGCGTCAGAAGCGTCGCGTCAAAAGCCGAACTAAAGCGACACTTCTGACGTAAGCACACATTGCTGCTTGTCGGCAGGCTGACATGGTCAAAGTTCAACCCAATAGGATTGACGCGTCGGGCCAAAACACGGAAGACGAGCGGCAGAAACCACTGATCTGCTCATTTATAGCGCAGTTTTCTGAAGACAAATCCTTGGAAATGTTTTTTGTTGTTGTTGTTTGTTACCTCAAAATTTCTAATTACTGTTTAAAAAAGTTTAGAACACTTGAATTAGCGAAATCAGTAAATGGTTCTTTAGAAATCTTTCATCTGTAAATTAAAACCACCTGTTATTTCAGATTAGATCATTTCTTGTTTAACATAAGGAACCTTGGACATTTATTTTTAGACAAATAAAATAACATGGAAATTTGTACATTTTTTAAGTCTGGTAGATTATTACTTGATTGTTCAAGCTACCTCAAGGAGAAGTGCACTGTTTAAGTGATAAATAATAAAATAAGGTGATTAAAATGAAAATATTCAGTTTTTTTAAAGTATCGGATCGGGACTCAGTATTGGCAGATACTCAAAATCAGATGACTCAGAATCAGATCGGGGCCAAAAAAACAACTAATTTCAGTACATATGTTATGATCAATTGTAACAAACAAAATCTATGTAGTTTTTATTTCAGGAACATCAATTGAGTATAATCATCACATGTAAAGAATGATATGGCCACAATTAACTAAATATAAGCAACAGAGTGGTTTTCTACATCAACAGCACATACGAGTATATGACACACGCATTACTTGAAATTTGCATATTCCATGCAAAAAGTTATAGATTTCAAAAATTTTTGAAATAACACCTCTCCCTAATCATACATTGCTTTGTCCGATTTGAAGCTTGTAATTTCGAACATGAAACAAACACAGAAACTATTCTCTGCTTTGCACAGTTGGGATTTGTTATAATCATTGCTACAATTACTGGCTGCGGGATGTCATAAAGACAACTTATCAGACAAACATATTCATTCAGGAAACTGCATTTTAAAGATCTGACCAAAACAGTCGTCTTGGGTCTTTTATGTGAAAAGCAGCCTGCATATAAGCCTATGCGCTGAGGTTAGGATGTGCATCATATATCAGCTCTGTCCTACCCATGTGATAATTCTCCAAAGTTAAACAGCCATAAAAGGCTTGAGAACTCTGACCTTCACAATCTAACTAAGCACAAGAAGGCAATGATGTGGAACAGACCCATCGCGCCACTCAGAGGATGATAAACTACGCTCCAGCTTTGCTAAAAAATAACTGTATGTCTTCGATGGCATATATAGCGGCAGCATTTCAATACGATCCCAATTTATTTTGCACTAAAATGGTTTACTGTCGGCTATAAAGCATATGCAGCAAGAGGCAGAAGGACGAGGCTGCTTCAGTGCAGCGAGCGTGTCTCAAAGGCACATTGTTCTGCACACGCCACATTTCAGTGATGTGCCTCAGCTCTGCGAGAGGGCCGTAAAAACTATCAAAACTTATAAACCCTATCATTAGTCTGCCTCTTGTCACTCATTCCTGCTACTTCACGCACAGTTTGCTGTTTTTGTGAGTCGACTTTCTGCAAACTTACAAAAAACTTCTAATGGAAAGAGGAATTTTGGCACAACAAAAAAAATTTGATCTTAGCAGAAGTGTTTTAAAACAGCCGCCCCCATCGTCGCACACACAAAAATTCAATGAGTTTACAGACGTTTAGTCTCTTAAAAGGTATTTGTCACTGTGTCAGAAAGTTATCATGGAAAATAAAATAGAAAAAAAGGTGGTGGGTTTTTTGTTCTCTTCATTTTTTTGGCTTGTTGCGAGACTATTGTCATGATTCGGGGTCATTTACAATCCAATAACATATTCACACGCCGAGCAGATGAACGAGCAATACATCTTTCACCACGCCTGCCCTTCACACTTGTCGTAGCACTGCCATAAACAGCATCCATAACCACCGAACCCTCAGAGGGAAAGCTCCGATAAGCAGACGAGCCTGCAGCTAGGGCACACGTTTGCTAAGAAATGGATGTTTTTCAAGGCGTTGGGAAAATAAGAAAAACATTATTCTTGTGACAAGCAATACATTCTCAGCAGGAATTGTATTTTGCAGCAAACAGCCCCTACAATTAATGAATAATGTAGCATTTAGTGAAAGCATTGTATTATTTGTATACTTAGCAGAGGAAATCGTCCTGGCTGCATAATTAATCACAATTAAGGAGGGTTTGACAAGAGCTTTGGGATGAAGCAGACGAAGCCTTCTTTCTATATTCCCAAGGAGGTCCATGTAAAGTGACGGGAAGGTACGTAGGCAGCTAATGAGGTACGTTTTCAATAGGTCTTGTTGTGATCTTTGGTTTTGTCTGTGTTAAGGGAGATCATTGAGGGTTACAACTGCTGGCTAGAGAATGGGGCTGTGGTGGTGGTGGTGGTGGGGGGTGCAGCTTTTTGTTTCTCTAAGCCTCCTCCTTAGATCTATTACAGTGCACTTCGGAAGGCTAAGTACCATTTAATTTAGTCACCCTCATGTATTTATCTTTTCCTCATGATTTATGGGGTTGGGATGTACACATTGGAAATGTAGGGTATCTGTTTACTGCGATGCTCTGCAGAATTTTATGCTGTTCTGCAATAACAATTTTCTTTAAATTAATAAATTCCATTCTAATTACTATTAAGGCATCAGTGTGTTTTAAAATTCAAAATTAAACATGAGTGTATCATCATTTCTTCTCATCTTCTTGGAGGCCTCAATAATGCACTTCCAACAACCCTTTTGGTCACTTACCACCGAATTTGCCTGTTCTGATAAGACATTGATATCAACTAGCTCAGCTGTAACTGTCTTTCACCAGGTTAATTTTTGGTGCTGTCCTGTTCTCTTGCCAGGCGATATCCATTGGATTGCAACTTGGAGATCTGAACTTGTTCCATTCTAAGTATGTGGCCAAGCCAATGTAAGCGCTGATGTTTAATCTCAAGCCTTTGTTCTTTGGGGCCAAATTTGGCAGAGCTCTGTGTTCAGACTTTTCCATCACTGCCTTCAGGACATCGACTTTCAGATGGGTTTGTGTTACTGTACATTGTTGGTGCCAATGAGACTACCAAAGGTAGTGAAAGAATTCAAATGTTTTGAAATCAGAAGTATTAGGCCCCCTAGATGTGACGTTGAAGGTGTTGTCACACTGTGACAGACAGAGTAAATGGATTAGTTCCGCATTTAAATATTTTGTCAGGTGGCAAAAATCACGTAATCCATCAGTCTCCTGAGGATTTGGAACTCTGATGGACAGATGACATGACATTTCCACTGGCAACACAGAGAACTGCATTCAGCAGAACCAGTTTATGACATATATGTGTACTGGGTGAGTTGGATTTGAACGGGATTCGCAGAGATCTAAACACAAATATGGATAAACTCCCACTCATTCAGGAATCATGACATCATACTTTCTCACTGTGTTCGTGCACTGACAACGCCTTCTCACTGTGTTCAATGTGGCTGTAGTGGCGAGGACAGCAATCTTTATTCTCCGAGGCACCTTCTCGCCAAGAGTATCCACCAAGATACCTCTTCGTTGATCTGATGTTTGTCACAGAATCCTATCAGTGACAACAAAGAAGAGGCAGCCTAATCTTATGCTGGAAACCAATCAGAGAGTGAATTGTTCAGGATAATGCTGCATTCAAAGTGGTCATCAACTTTCTTTATACAAGTTAATGATCTTCAAAGGGACTTTGTTTATTGTTTGCAGTGTTATCACTTTTATTAAAAAAAAAAAAAAAATTGCATGTTGCCTGTGGGGATCCACAGGCTCTAAATTGGGTAGTGTTTTTTAAAATAGGTAGCTGACATTTTTCAAGGGTGGTAATAAATTAAGCAAAGCTTGTATAATGAGTTGGAATAGTGTGTGAGTCCAGAATGTCTTAGAACCTTAGACCTCAACAATTTGTACAAGAAGAACTTAACCCTTTTACTTCCTGTTATGTACTTTTAATGTTAATTTACTGTCTTAATGTATTTATAAATTATTTAGGTTCTTGTTATCATATACACTATTATTATTTTATTTCTACTTCTATTTTGTCATTTGATTTTTAAATGGCCCATATGTTGTGTGGGCCGCTGAAGAGGAGGTACTGCTGGCCCACCACCACCAGAGGGCGCCCTGCTTGGAGTGCGGGCTCCAAGCACGAGAGGGCGCCAGACCCAGAAGAAGTGACAGCTGTCACTCATCCTCTGCACCAGCTGTCACTCGTTATCATCACTACCATAACAGCCGGACTGCAACTCCACCTCCCCGCCGAGAAATCGACTACCAGAACCAAGGTAATTTCTCTGCTGACTAATACGCTGTCTAACTTTATTCTGTGTGCAGTCGCATTCCTGTGAAGACCCAGAAGAGGGACAAACATCTGGCACTCACTCTTCCCCCGCACCGACCGTATGATTGTGCCATCGATTTGGTCCCGGGCGCTGAGTACCCGTCCAGCAGGCTGTACAACCTCTCACGTCCGGAACGCGAATCAATGGAGACCTACATCCGGGACTCCTTAGCTGCCGGGCTGATCCGGAACTCCACCTCCCCGATGGGTGCTGGTTTCTTTTTTGTGGGCAAGAAAGACGGCGGACTCCGTCCATGCATTGATTACAGAGGGCTGAACGAGATCACGGTTCGCAACCGATACCCGTTACCTCTGTTAGATTCAGTGTTCACGCCCCTGCATGGAGCCCAAATTTTCACAAAATTGGATCTTAGAAACGCGTACCACCTGGTTCGGATCCGGAAGGGAGACGAATGGAAGACGGCATTCAACACCCCGTTAGGTCATTTTGAGTACCTGGTCATGCCGTTCGGCCTCACTAACGCCCTAACTAAATGACGTCTTGCGGGACTTCCTGCATCGGTTCGTCTTCGTATATCTGGACGATATACTCATCTTTTCCCCGGACCCTGAGACCCATGTCCAGCATGTACGTCAGGTCCTACAGCGGTTGTTGGAGAACCGGCTGTTTGTGAAGGGCGAGAAGTGCGAGTTCCACCACACTTCTTTGTCCTTCCTGGGGTTCATCATCTCCTCCAACTCCGTCGCCCCTGATCCAGCTAAGGTTGCGGCGGTGAGAGATTGGCCCCAACCAACAAGCCGCAGGAAACTACAGCAGTTCCTAGGCTTTGCAAATTTCTACAGGAGGTTCATTAAAGGTTACAGTCAGGTAGTTAGCCCCCTGACTGCCCTGACCTCCACCAAGGTCCCCTTCGCCTGGTCGGATCGGTGCGAAGCCGCGTTCCAGGAGTTGAAACGCCGGTTCTCGACTGCACCAGTTCTGGTGCAGCCTGATCCTGATCGCCAGTACATAGTAGAGGTGGACGCCTCTGACTCAGGGATAGGAGCCGTGCTGTCCCAGAGCGTGGAGGCTGATAAAGTCCTCCATCCTTGTGCCTTTTATTCCCGCAGGTTGACCCCAGCTGAACGGAACTATGACGTCGGCAATCGGGAACTTCTTGCGGTGAAGGAGGCCCTTGAAGAGTGGAGACACCTGCTGGAGGGGGCATCGTTGCCCTTCACGGTTTTCACTGACCATCGGAACCTGGAGTACATCCGGACCGCCAAGCGGCTGAACCCCAGGCAAGCCCGCTGGTCTCTGTTCTTCGGGCGCTTTGACTTCCAGATCACGTATCGCCCCGGGACCAAGAACCAAAAACCAGATGCATTGTCCCGGGTACACGAAGAAGAAGCCAAAGCGGGGCTGTCGAACCCCACCGAGACCATCATCCCCGAGTCCACTGTCGTGGCCACCCTCACCTGGGACGTGGAGAAGACCGTCCGGGAGGCCCTGACAAGGAGCCCGGACCCGGGGACTGGCCCCAAGAACAGACTGTACGTCCCACCAGAGGCAAGAGCTGCCGTATTGGACTTCTGTCACGGGTCCAGGCTCTCCTGTCATCCCGGAGTGCGTAGGACCGTGGCAGTAGTCCAGCAGCGCTTCTGGTGGGCGTCCCTGGAAACCGACGTCCGGGACTACGTCCAGGCCTGTACCATCTGCGCCAGGGGCAAGGCAGACCATCGGAGGACGACGGGACTCCTCCAGCCCCTGCCGGTGCCTCATCGCCCCTGGTCTCACATCGGCCTGGACTTCATCACGGGCCTCCCGCCGTCCCAGGGCAACACCGTTATTCTCACGATAGTGGACCGGTTCTCCAAGGCGGCCCACTTCGTGGCCCTCCCGAAGCTCCCGACAGCCCAGGAGACGGCAGACCTTCTGGTCCACCATGTCATGCGGCTGCATGGGATACCATCGGACATCGTTTCAGATCGTGGTCCCCAGTTCTCTTCGCAGGTGTGGAAGAGTTTCTGTAAGGAGCTGGGGGCCACCGTGAGTCTCTCGTCCGGGTACCACCCCCAGACCAATGGCCAGGCAGAGCGGGCTAACCAGGAGTTGGAACAGGCCCTTCGCTGCGTCACCTCCGCGCACCCGGCGGCCTGGAGTCACCATCTGGCCTGGATCGAGTATGCCCATAACAGCCAAGTCTCGTCTGCTACCGGCCTCTCCCCTTTTGAGGCATGTTTGGGGTTCCAGCCCCCATTGTTCCTGCTGGTGGAGGGAGAGGTCGGTGTGCCCTCAGTCCAGGCCCACCTCAGGAGGTGCCGCCGGGTCTGGCAGACCGCCCGCTCTGCCCTGTTAAAAGCCCGGACGAGGGCCAAGACCCATGCGGACCGCCGACGTTCCCCGGCCCCAACATACCAGCCCGGGCAGGAGGTGTGGCTCTCGACCAAGGACATCCCTTTGTGTGTCGACTCCCCAAAACTGAAGGACAGATTCATCGGACCCTTTCGTATCCTCAAGATCATCAACCCGGCCGCAGTGAAGCTTCAACTCCCGGCTTCACTGCGGATTCACCCTGTCTTTCATGTCTCCCGTCTCAAACCACACCACACCTCGCCCCTCTGTACTCCGGGACCTACGCCGCCTCCTGCCCGGCTCATTGACGGGGAGCCTGCCTGGACAGTCCGCAGGCTCCTGGACGTCCGTCGTAAGGGCCGGGGTTTCCAATATCTGGTGGACTGGGAGGGGTATGGACCTGAAGAACGCTCCTGGGTGAAGAGGAGCTTCATCCTGGAGCCGGCCCTCCTGGCCGAATTCTACACAAGACATCCGGACAAGCCTGGTCGGGCGCCAGGAGGCGCCCGTTGAGGGGGGGGTCCTGTTGTGTGGGCCGCTGAAGAGGAGGTACTGCTGGCCCACCACCACCAGAGGGCGCCCTGCTTGGAGTGCGGGCTCCAAGCACGAGAGGGCGCCAGACCCAGAAGAAGTGACAGCTGTCACTCATCCTCTGCACCAGCTGTCACTCGTTATCATCACTACCATAAGAGCCGGACTGCAACTCCACCTCCCCGCCGAGAAATCGACTACCAGAACCAAGGTAATTTCTCTGCTGACTAATACGCTGTCTAACTTTATTCTGTGTGCAGTCGCATTCCTGTGAAGACCCAGAAGAGGGACAAACAGGAGCTGCACGAGTGTGTGTGATTTGGAGGTGGAGGTGCTCCCTCCTAACGGTATCTGGACTATAGATTACTGAGTGTGCGGACTCACACTCACACATCATATTTCTGCTTTCTGCCAGCAGTACCAGGGTCGACAGTCGAAGACAGAGGCCACCTGGGGACTCGGGACTTGGCGGCTCCGGTGTTCTTCAGGCCGTTGGTGGTGGAAGCCGTGTGGGACGCGGACTACAAGACTATCTTCGAGCCTGCCCACACTTCACCTGGTGTTTATTGACTGTGAAATTAAGACACGTTTCGTTGTGTAATATCACAACATTAAATTGTTACCTTTTGGCTTACTCATTCTCCCTTCATTTGCGCCCCCTGTTGTGGGTCCGTACTACGACACCTTCCCAACACCATAATGGAAATAAATTTTTTCACTTTCGTGTGTCATTCATGTATTTTTAATGCATTTACAATTATACTATGTATTTACATTGAATTTAAAATCACTCACCACACTCATGCTTTTAATATAAAGATGACTTACCGCCCTGCTGGAATGGCGTGATTCCAGAAAGTAGCTAGCAACACGCACGCACGCACAGCTGCTGTAAGCAGGTGGTTATAATTTAACAAACAAAGATGGTAGCTGAAGACATTAAAACCACCAAACATTTCACTTGTGGAACCAACATGAACTTAAGTCACTTATGGTAACAGCAACATCTAAACTGACTAAACCAATGGAGCTACAAAAATACAATAAATTGATAATGGATCATATACGTTTGGCAGAAAAGTCCGTAAATATGACCAATTTTACAACACGGAGTTGGAAAAAGAGGAAATCGTACACCTTATCTTTGATTTGGAAGTTGATGATTGTACAAAAAAAGCTTGTTGAGGGTCAAATTAATCCAGAATAAAGCATAATCCAGCGATGGATAACTTTTAAAATGTCACACACATCAAAGTCATTGCATAGCCACGGAGCTAACAGATCTGCAGTAACCAGGCTTTAGGATTTTAAGATACACTCTGTAGAGGACTTAGAAAAAAGAGCAACTTGACCAAATGTAATCTTTTTAATGCACATAATGCCCGCCACTTATTTAAGGCAGGCCTTTATTTTTTCAGGGTAATTTTAGACCCAGTCATTAAATGAGGCAGGTCCTGATTCAGGATCCCCCCGTAGATCATTCGGCGCCTCCTGACTGTAACTAATCTGTTACATAAATATAATGGATTTTGTTCATTTTATACATATAACGGATTTCGATTACAATGGACAAAATTTGCTGGTCCACCTGAATCCATTATATGTGAGTTTTACTGTATTTACATCACACTAAATCGCAACATATGTCACCCCAAGGTGCCTCACAAGGATAAGGTCTAACGTTAGCTACCCCACAGAGCAAGCAAGACAGCCACAGTGATAAGGAAATGTCCTTTGAGTGTCTTTTTAATTGTGAAAAGAAACCTCAAGCAGACAAGACTCGGGGTGGGGGGGGTGCTTCTGATTCAGCCATACTACCAATAACAAGTCAAACAAACAAAGTACAGCAAGGAATTATCAAACATCAAAGACAGATGTGATAGAACTAGTAATCCATGTAAGTGCCCAGTTCTGTGGTCATAATGACCACAAATTAACCAGGTGGTAAAGAATCCAGGGATAAGTTCCCGCACTAATGTGCCGCAGGGCCAGTATCGGATTTACTTCTTCTTGATGATCAAGGATGGTCTGTTCATGTGAGTTATTCCCACACAGACATTCACCATTTCATTTCTTCTGCTCCCAGCACCTCCTTTTTGCTTAAAACAGCAGGTAGAAAAGCAGACTGTTTGTTAAAGACCTAATGATGGTGTTTTGTAGGAAGAATCACCTCTGTGTTTATGGGGTATTGTTGACAACAAGTTAATATTTATTTTTAAGACATGTATTGGCCTATATTAGCTTGCTCAAAAGGTGTTCCAAGACTCCTACTTTAGTATGTAGTAAACTAAATGGCCTCAGTGTTGTTAGCTTGAGGGGCTTTCATAGAGAAACAGAGGTCACTAACCTACACAGTGGAAAGTGTTTGGATGACAGCAACTTGTCGGCACCTGCGTGTCTTGACTGTGCATGATCAAAGTGCCGACACTCTTTAAAGTCCGGAGAATGTGAGAAGAGGAGGCGCCGGCGTGCAGAATGAACGAACTCATGGCCTACCTCTCTAATTTTCTGGAAGATGAGCAGACGTTCTTCACGGCAGCGTTTCACTAATTGCTCTTCACAACAAAGTGGATGACAAAATGAGCATACCATCTGCAGCAGCTGCTCACTGGAGGCCAGTGCCCCGAGAACATGCGCGCTGTCCTGACACTGACATTTCTCACTTTATGATGTCGCCGCACTACGCGGCAGCACCCCAGGTTGAATAATTCAGCCAGTCCCACCTGCATATAAGTCACCAGCTATCACCCACAAAGACAGCCCAAGGAGGAATCACCTCCAGGTAGCTCCGTTTACACATGTTCCAGGTTGTAAATAAAATGTTCATGTGAAAGATGACTCAAGTGAACAACCAGAGTGGAGATTTGTTGAGTGATCTGCAGAGCTGTCCCACTTGGCAAAGAGCTGAATCGTGTTTGATTTCATAAATAATTGCAGTCATTGGGGACAGACATTGTTTTAGGCTTAACCGTGTTGTTTACCCACGCCACATGTCTTAGGGAGAGACACTGCTGCGGATACACATCGCCCTGAAGGAATCTTACCCAGGGCCCATGGTTGGCACGTGTATTAAAGGCTTTTCAGGGGTGTGTGTGTGTGAGAGAGAGAGAGAGAGAGAGAGAGAAGGAGGACTTAAAAGGGGAGAGAAAAACAACATGCATCGAGTACTTGAGGTATTTAGGCGAAGCTGTAAGCAAACACATCCGTAGTTAATGAGGCCCGGCATATGGAGTGATGATTGGAATTCATCATAGCTCTCTGCTGCTGTGCCAGATTGTTTTGTTCCATCACGAGACAAATACTAATGTCAGTTTAAAGAAAATAAATGCTTAAAAAAATACAATACAGTGCATCAGGAAAGTATTCACAGAGCTTCACTTGTTACGTTACAGCCTTATTCCAAAATGGAGAAAATTAACTTTTCCCCTCAAAATTATACCCACAACACCCCATAATGACAGCATGTAAAAAAATTTTTGTTGAAATGTTTGCATTTGTGGAGTGCTAGTGCACAGCCATTTTCAGATCTCTCCAGAGATGTTCAATCGGATTCAGGTCTGGGCTCTGGCTGGGCCACTCAAGGACATTCACAGAGTTGTCCTGAAGCCACTCCTTTGATATCTTGGCTGTGTGCTTTGAGTCATTGTCCTGCTGAAAGATGAACCGTCACCCCAACATGACACCTGCCATTCATGCCAAAGAGTTCAATCTTTCTTTCATCAGACCACAGAATTTTGTTTCTCATGGTCTCAGAGTCCTTCAGTTGCCTTTTGGCAAACTCCAGGTGGGCTGCAATGATGCTGGAATGCTGGAGCTCTGACAGAGTTACCATTGGGTTCTTGGTCACTTCCCTGACTAAGGCCCTTCTCCCCTGATCACTCAGTTTAGATGGGCGCCCAGCTCTAGGAAGAGTCCTGGTAGATCAGAACTTCATCCATTTATCCATGATGGAGGCCACAGTGCTCATTGGGACCTTCAAAGCAGCAGAAATGTTTCTATACCCTTCCCCAGATTTGTGCCTTGAAACAATTCTGTCTTGGAGGTCTACAGACAATTCCTTTGACTTTATGTTTGACTTCATGTTGACATGCACTGTCAACTGTGGGACCTTATATGTAGACAGTTGTGTGTCTTTCCAAATCATGTTCAATCAACTGAATTTACCTGTAGAAACATCTCAAGGATGATCAGTGGAAACAGGATGCACCTGAGCTCAATTTTTGAGGTTCATGGCAAAGGCTCTGAATACTTATGTACATGTAAGTAAGTCCCTTCGGCTGCTCCCTTGTTTGCACTCGGGGTCGCCACAGCAAATCCAAGGTGGATCTACATGTTGAATTGGCACAGGTTTTATGCTGGATGCCCTTCCCAACGCAACTCCACATTACATGGAGAAATGTGACAGGGGTGGGATTTGAACCTGGAACCTTCTGCAATGAAACCAAGCACATTAACCACTTGGCCACCACCCCTGCGAATACTTATGTACATGTGATTTCTATAAATGTGCAAAAATCTAAACTTTTTTTTACATTGTCATTATGGGGTTTTGTGTGTAAAACACCCCCTTTTTGGGGGAAAAAGTATTTCATCCATTTTGGAATAAGGCTGTAACTAAAAAAATGTAGAAAACATGAAGTGCTGTGAATACTTCCTGGATGCCCTGTAAATTATAAGACACAAATGTAGGTCAAAAGAAATGTGAAAAGAAAGGTGACTGATTGCTCTCTTGTTGCTTTCCTGTCAGCTCAGTCTGTCAGCAGAGGATACATGAAAGATTGACTCCATCAATGCCTCTGGCCCCAAATCCCACTTTACACTTAGAAATGTGGAAACTCTTCAGAAATAACAAAACAGCAAGAACTTTTTTCCCGTCCTCATGACCCCAAGAGGTTTTAGAAAGTGGCGGGAAAAGACATCTCTTGTGGAAGAGGTGTGGTCCTCACTTCTACATCTGCTCATCCGGGCATTGTCGTGGCATCTCTGCAGCTGAGCGTGTGTGTATTTGTGCTGCAGAGAGGCCCGTTTCAGAACCGTCTTCCTCAGCCCGCGTTTATTGCTGAGATCAAAGGCAGTGGAGGTGGAGGTGTGGGTGCCTGTGAGACGGCAATGCTCCCGTCACGGACGCACTCGGTGGGCTCAATAGTCCCAGTCACCTCTTAAAAACGGCTGTGCCATAAACCGGCACAATGCCAATTAGCAAAGAGCGAGCGCATGTTCCCGGCTCGCTCAGAAATCCTGATGAAAGTGCATGCTGATGTTATAAATTAGCCGACCACTATAGATTGTTGGGTGTTTATGTGTAAATGTTTAATTAACCCGCTTGCCTACATCACTGCTGTGCTTTGCAGGGAAGAAATCAATCAATCTACTTAGTACGCAGTTTAACAATGCAGGCCTGCCTTGTGTGACACATTCATTGGGGACAGCCGAGCAGTTGTTAATGTCTTCAAATTAACAAAGCCATTAACCCAAGTGATAATGGTCTGTTTCATGGGTATGTGCAGGTTGTCCAAGGACGATAACTCCGGATGAAACCTTGTTCTAATTTTCTTTATGGCTTTCGGAGAATTATCGGTGCTTTAACAATCACAGAAGCACTTTGAATTCAGAATGCTAATGACTGGGGATGCGTCCAAACTAGGTTTGTTGATTCAGTTATGGAAAGTAACCATAATTTATTCCTATGTTGTATGACCGGCCAGGCTACAAGTTACCCCAAAAATAATGCTTGGCCAATTTGAACAGTCTTCATTTTGATGTCAAATTATTCCCAATACCGTATTTTCCAGAGTATAAGTCACCCCTGCCTTAAAAAGCCTCTTATAGAGGAAAACACCATATATAAGTCGCACCGGAGTATAAGTCGCACCTTTTCTGTGTTATGACCTCTTTAATTTGAGATTTTGTGCAATGTTGTAGTGATTTTTATTACTGGCATTTATTCTTTTATTATTGTAGATTATTTTGTTTAGTGGTGGAAAGTTCTATATATACAGTCATTATAATTGCTATTATTAATAACAAACTTGTGAATTTTTGGTATATAAGTCACACTGGAGTAGAAGTCGCAGGGCCTCCCGAAATAATAAAAGAAAAAAAAAAGTGACTTATACTCCGGAAAATACGGTATCTAAAACAGATATGGGCAATTCTATGGAAATGGGATTACAATGACAGCAAAATCTGGCCATATTTTATTTTAAAATTTAAAAAAATATTCTGATTGTAATTCTGTTACTGTAGAATTACCCATATACAACTGTAGCCCTTTAAAAACAGAGATCCCATTATAGCGCAGAACAGATTGATTCAGTGTTACACTACCCATCGGTGTCCTTGGACAAGACAAGTCATCCAGCCCACCCAGCTGCAAATGAATACAGACCTTGGCTTGGGAAGTAACCTGCATCAGACTGGCGTCCCATCCAGGGAAAGTCATAGATTCTCATTGGCTTCATTATCGGGGGACAGACACGCAAACCAAGGGGCTTCAAGGTGGAGGGATGACATTGTTTTTAGTGTTTTCCATAAGATAGCCCATGAATGGTCAAATATGTAATGTCAACATCATAATGTCAGGTATAAATAGCCAGATGCTCCAAATCCAAAATATGGTGAAGGTTTCCTCTCTGCTGTATTATAGTCAGGGTGATTTCATGAAAGTCCAAAACACGCATTTCAGGTCATTTTCAGGACAAGCAAACACCAGAGGGGGCAATCACCTGAAACACTTCAAAGCATTTGTTTTGAAACAGTAGGTCATGGAATACAATGAATTTCCATTTAGCACAGTGTTTGATATCTTCCTTTTGAATAATGTTTCAAAAGGTTTTGAATTTTTCTAGAACAGTGTTTCAAGTTTACCATCACTGTTTTAACTTTAACTTTGGATACAATGAGTGGAAGGTTCAAGGGCAGCAAAGGACTTGGAAAAGGAGGTGCCAAGCGGCATTGTTCTTCATGATAACATCCAGGGAATCAGCAGGCCCACTATCCGCCGTCTGGCAAACCACGGTGGTGTCAAACGGATCTCCAGTCTTATCTACAAGGAGATTTGCGGTGTGTTGAAGGTGTTCCTTGAGAACGTGATCTGTGACACCGTCACCTACACTGAGCATGCCAAGAGGAAGACTGTGACCATCATGGATGTGATGTATGATCTGAAGAGGCAAGGGAGTATATGTACGGCTTCGGTGGTTAAGCCGCTTCACTGTCTTTGTCCATCAGGCCATCAGACTCAGGGCTGGATCCAGAGTGAAAATCTGACAGATGCATTTTTGCCCAATGATAAAATAAAAATCGTACGCGTCTTGTTATTCAGTAATCTTCATTCTTTTATTCGGCTCTTTCTTATCGTGCACTCGCTCTGTGGAACGGTCTTCCTGCGACCATGAGTCAGTTGGAGCCGTAGTCATTTTTAAGTCAAGACTTAAAGCCTATTTTTATTCTCTTTCTTATTAATAGTTTTTATTTTTTATGTGTTTTATTCTTTTACTTCTGTTTTTAATTATGTATTTCATTTTTTTATTTTTATTTATTTATTTTAATTTTTTATGTTGAACTGTTCTATGTGAGGCGCCTTGAGATGGATTTTGTTGTGATGTGGTGCTTTATAAGCCGATTATAAAGCACTGGGTAGTCTGGGTGCCTGCTCCCAGACTACCAATAACCAGCAAAAATCTATTTAAGCATAAAAATTCAAAAAGAAAAAATAATATAGCACCTTCAACTGCACCACAGACTAAAACAGTTAAATGTGGTCTATTAAACATTAGGTCTCTCTCTTCTAAGTCCCTGTTGGTAAATGATATAATAATTGATCAACATATTGATTTATTCTGCCTAACAGAAACCTGGTTACAGCAGGATGAATATGTTAGTTTAAATGAGTCAACACCCCCGAGTCACACTAACTGTCAGAATGCTCGTAGCACGGGCCGGGGCGGTGGATTAGCAGCAATCTTCCATTCCAGCTTATTAATTAATCAAAAACCCAGACAGAGCTTTAATTCATTTGAAAGCTTGTCTCTTAGTCTTGTCCATCCAAATTGGAAGTCCCAAAAACCAGTTTTATTTGTTATTATCTATCGTCCACCTGGTCGTTACTGTGAGTTTCTCTGTGAATTTTCAGACCTTTTGTCTGACTTAGTGCTTAGCTCAGATAAGATAATTATAGTGGGCGATTTTAACATCCACACAGATGCTGAGAATGACAGCCTCAACACTGCATTTAATCTATTATTAGACTCTATTGGCTTTGCTCAAAAAGTAAATGAGTCCACCCACCACTTTAATCATATCTTAGATCTTGTTCTGACTTATGGTATGGAAATAGAAGACTTAACAGTATTCCCTGAAAACTCCCTTCTGTCTGATCATTTCTTAATAACATTTACATTTACTCTGATGGACTACCCAGCAGTAGGGAATAAGTTTCATTACACTAGAAGTCTTTCACAAAGCGCTGTAACTAGGTTTAAGGATATGATTCCTTCTTTATGTTCTCTAATGCCATATAACAACACAGTGCAGAGTAGCTACCTAAACTCTGTAAGGGAGATAGAGTATCTCGTCAATAGTTTTACATCCTCATTGAAGACAACTTTGGATGCTGTAGCTCCTCTGAAAAAGAGAGCTTTAAATCAGAAGTGTCTGACTCCGTGGTATAACTCTCAAACTCGTAGCTTAAAGCAGATAACCCGTAAGTTGGAGAGGAAATGGCGTCTCACTAATTTAGAAGATCTTCACTTAGCCTGGAAAAAGAGTCTGTTGCTCTATAAAAAAGCCCTCCGTAAAGCTAGGACATCTTTCTACTCATCACTAATTGAAGAAAATAAGAACAACCCCAGGTTTCTTTTCAGCACTGTAGCCAGGCTGACAAAGAGTCAGAGCTCTATTGAGCTGAGTATTCCATTAACTTTAACTAGTAATGACTTCATGACTTTCTTTGCTAACAAAATTTTAACTATTAGAGAAAAAATTACTCATAACCATCCCAAAGACGTATCGTTATCTTTGGCTGCTTTCAGTGATGCCGGTATTTGGTTAGACTCTTTCTCTCCGATTGTTCTGTCTGAGTTATTTTCATTAGTTACTTCATCCAAACCATCAACATGTTTATTAGACCCCATTCCTACCAGGCTGCTCAAGGAAGCCCTACCATTATCTTCGATCTTAAATATGATCAATCTATCTTTGTTAGTTGGCTATGTACCACAGGCTTTTAAGGTGGCAGTAATTAAACCATTACTTAAAAAGCCATCACTTGACCCAGCTATCTTAGCTAATTATAGGCCAATCTCCAACCTTCCTTTTCTCTCAAAAATTCTTGAAAGGGTAGTTGTAAAACAGCTAACTGATCATCTGCAGAGGAATGGTCTATTTGAAGAGTTTCAGTCAGGTTTTAGAATTCATCATAGTACAGAAACAGCATTAGTGAAGGTTACAAATGATCTTCTTATGGCCTCGGACAGTGGACTCATCTCTGTGCTTGTTCTGTTAGACCTCAGTGCTGCTTTTGATACTGTTGACCATAAAATTTTATTACAGAGATTAGAGCATGCCATAGGTATTAAAGGCACTGCGCTGCGGTGGTTTGAATCATATTTGTCTACTAGATTACAATTTGTTCATGTAAATGGGGAATCTTCTTCACAGACTAAAGTTAATTATGGAGTTCCACAAGGTTCTGTGCTAGGACCAATTTTATTCACTTTATATATGCTTCCCTTAGGCAGTATTATTAGACGGTATTGCTTAAATTTTCATTGTTACGCAGATGATACCCAGCTTTATCTATCCATGAAGCCAGAGGACACACACCAATTAGCTAAACTGCAGGATTGTCTTACAGACATAAAGACATGGATGACCTCTAATTTCCTGCTTTTAAACTCAGATAAAACTGAAGTTATTGTACTTGGCCCCACAAATCTTAGAAACATGGTGTCTAACCAGATCCTTACTCTGGATGGCATTACCCTGACCTCTAGTAATACTGTGAGAAATCTTGGAGTCATTTTTGATCAGGATATGTCATTCAAAGCGCATATTAAACAAATATGTAGGACTGCTTTTTTGCATTTACGCAATATCTCTAAAATCAGAAAGGTCTTGTCTCAGAGTGATGCTGAAAAACTAATTCATGCATTTATTTCCTCTAGGCTGGACTATTGTAATTCATTATTATCAGGTTGTCCTAAAAGTTCCCTAAAAAGCCTTCAGTTAATTCAAAATGCTGCAGCTAGAGTACTGACGGGGACTAGAAGGAGAGAGCATATCTCACCCATATTGGCCTCTCTTCATTGGCTTCCTGTTAATTCTAGAATAGAATTTAAAATTCTTCTTCTTACTTATAAGGTTTTGAATAATCAGGTCCCATCTTATCTTAGGGACCTCGTAGTACCATATCACCCCAATAGAGCACTTCGCTCTCAGAATGCAGGCTTACTTGTAGTTCCTAGGGTTTGTAAGAGTAGAATGGGAGGCAGAGCCTTCAGCTTTCAGGCTCCTCTCCTGTGGAACCAGCTCCCAATTCAGATCAGGGAGACAGACACCCTCTCTACTTTTAAGATTAGGCTTAAAACTTTCCTTTTTGCTAAAGCTTATAGTTAGGGCTGGATCAGGTGACCCTGAACCATCCCTTAGTTATGCTGCTATAGACGTAGACTGCTGGGGGGTTCCCATGATGCACTGTTTCTTTCTCTTTTTGCTCTGTATGCACCACTCTGCATTTAATCATTAGTGATCGATCTCTGCTCCCCTCCACAGCATGTCTTTTTCCTGGTTCTCTCCCTCAGCCCCAACCAGTCCCAGCAGAAGACTGCCCCTCCCTGAGCCTGGTTCTGCTGGAGGTTTCTTCCTGTTAAAAGGGAGTTTTTCCTTCCCACTGTAGCCAAGTGCTTGCTCACAGGGGGTCGTTTTGACCGTTGGGGTTTTACATCATTATTGTATGGCCTTGCCTTACAATATAAAGCGCCTTGGGGCAACTGTTTGTTGTGATTTGGCGCTATATAAAAAAAATTGATTGATTGATTGATTGATTAAATTGAAATTGAACAATATTTTATTGAGTCTTAAAGTAAATAAATATGAAATTGGTCACTGGATCTTTAAACTTTGGACATAATAAACTCTACATTGTGGATCCTGAGCTCTGGACATAAATAGGAATAAACAAATCTGTAGTTTTTGTCAAAAGTATTTCCTTTCAGGCATATATCTGAGCTGAGCTCTTGCAGCTGTGCTGTGCTGCACGTTGGGAGGAAAAAGCGTTTTAGTCGATTGTAGTTTCTTGTCTGTATTACAACGTTTGTAAGAGGTGTCATTTTATTTAAAGTGGTAATTCATTTTGAAGTTATTAATTTCGAGCGGACTCTGTCTCAGCAGAGAGCCGAGCAGTGTTTGGAGCTGTGCCAACGGAATGGAGGACGATTCTTGTTTCTTGACTGCAACAAGACAAGAGTCCCAGTTAGTGACTTTAATCCACACAAAAGTGACTCATGGTATTTTAATGGCTTTGAGAGGGGTTTAGAAGCAGACTTGCCGTTTCTGAAGAGCAGCAAAAAGAACCAACGAGCTCATGGATCGAAGCATTGCTTCAATGGTTCATGCTTCAAAGTGGAGTCGCGCTGCAGAAACGGTTGATTACAGACCATCCGTATGACTCTGAAACTCGGGAAAATCCGTATAATTTACCGACAATCCGTATAGGTTGACATGTATGGTCGGAAAACCACCAAAAATGTAATTTCAGTCATCATAGAATGCCTTTCAAACACACTATTGTCTGAAATCTATTTATAAACCACTCACCATTTCTTGCTGAAATAAGCGCCAAATTTTCCTTGCACAACTTTTTTCCTGGATGCCATGATCATCGACTCGACTGGACTGATGCTATGTTTGTTTGATCCGGTTTGAATTTTCCTGTGTACACCTGGTACATTGTGAGATCAAATCAAAAGCTGTGTTCACTGCGGGGACACGTTCGGTACTATTCGGGATTATTCGAGGGTTTTTTTCTCCGATGACGAATGATGCGTAAAAAAATCTGACCAATGCAACTGCATCGGTCCAAATCGGTCTGGATCCAGGCCTGAGACTGTACAACCCCTCACTCTGGGAGAGGAGGAGTAACAGGAAGACAAACGATGGGAAGGAGAGGAAGAGTAGCAGCCAGTAAACCAGTAGTGAGCAGTATTTCTGGTATTTATATTTGCAGAGTGTTTTTACTTTTGATACTCTGTGTGCTTCTGACCCTTTGTGCTGCTATACACTGCTGCTGGAACCTCAATTTCCCTGAGGGAGTCTTGCCAAGGTGTTAATAAAGTTCGATCAAATCTAATCTAATCTAAACTACTTTGCAAGAAGTTTTGGTATGATGCCCAGCGCAACATTCTGGCAACCACCAAGGCAGACAACTGGTCCACCCTTACCTTTTTATTTAACCCTCTGCCTGCCACAGCCAGGTAAGTTTGGGCATGCCATTGGCCTTCTTCAGCTACAGCCACCCTCAACACTCAGGCACACAGAAAATGCCACATGTGCCAAAATGTCAAAGCTGAAGCTCCTTCACAATGCAAGTGCTACTCTTCAGCTTAGTCTCCCTATGTAACCACTTGTTTGATACAAAATCATTTCAGTGGTAAGAAAAGGTCACCAGCAATTGGAAAAAATAAAAAATAAAAAGGCACAAATAAAACAACATGCATAAAAATGTCAAGTCTTTGAATAATTTAAGCTCAAAAACTTTAGCCTCTTTGGTTACTGAGCTAGAACACTCGGTGGTTTCACTGGGTCAAACATCAAATGCGGACTTAATGTAGGATCAAAGTTTGCTCTGTAGCTTCAGGTGTTACTAATATCTACTGAAGGAGATATATTTAGAATGAAAGGTTAAAAAAAAGCATTTCTGGAGTAAATAGAAATTTGGGGTCTGTGTAATTTAAGCCCAAAATTTTGCGAGAAAAACTTTCTTTTTCAAGTTAATGTGCTTCTGCGTCACTTTGACACAATGGAAACAACAGGGTGCACATAGTTATGGAATATGTTAATGGAGTACTATTTTGACATTGGCCTCAAATACAAAGCAGGTGGCAGGTGGGTTAGAAGTTGGACTACCAATAAATATATTGACTGGGGTTTGACCCTTCATCTGCATTGTCCCAGTCAGCCAGCCTTGGCTGGAGAAGGAATCTGCAACGGACTGGCATCCCATCCAGTGGAAGTCATGAACTCTCATCTGCTTCATGATGGTATCTGAGGTTACGCACCGGCCCAGTGGGCCTTGGGGCTTCTATTGGACTTCCTTCTTCTCCTTCATGTCCCTCCATAGGTTTATACAACCCCTGGCAAAAATTATGGAATCACCGGCCTCAGAGGATGTTCATTCAGTTGTTTAATTTTGTAGAAAAAAAGCAGATCACAGACATGACACAAAACTAAAGTCATTTCAAATGGCAACTTTCTGGCTTTAAGAAACACTATAAGAAATCAAGAAAAAAGATTGTGGCAGTCAGTGATGGTTACTTTTTAGATCAAGCAGAGGAAAAAAATATGGAATCACTCAATTCTGAGGAAAAAAATATGGAATCACCCTGTAAATTTTCATCCTCAAAACTAACACCTGCATCAAATCAGATCTGCTCGTTGACATTGACCCTGTGCCATGACATTGACCCTACATGTCTTTTTGCAAGGAATGTTTTCACAGTTTTTGCTCTATGGCAAGATGCATTATCATCTTGAAAAATGATTTCATCATCCCCAAACATCCTTTCAATTGTCCAAAATATCAACGTAAACTTGTGCATTTATTGATGATGTAATGACAGCCATCTCCCCAGTGCCTTTACCTGACATGCAGCCCCATATCATCAATGACTGTGGAAATTTACATGTTCTCTTCAGGCAGTCATCTTTATAAATCTCATTGGAACGGCACCAAACAAAAGTTCCAGCATCATCACCTTGCCCAATGCAGATTCGAGATTCATCACTGAATATGACTTTCATCCAGTCATCCACAGTCCACGATTGCTTTTCCTTAGCCCATTGTAACCTTGTTTTTTCTGTTTAGGTGTTAATGATGGCTTTCGTTTAGCTTTTCTGTATGTAAATCCCATTTCCATTAGGCGGTTTCTTACAGTTCGGTCACAGACGTTGACTCCAGTTTCCTCCCATTCGTTCCTCATTTGTTTTGCTGTGCATTTTTTGATTTTTGAGACATATTGCTTTAAGTTTTCTGTCTTGACGCTTTGATGTCTTCCTTGGTCTACCAGTATGTTTGCCTTTAACAACCTTCTGATGTTGTTTGTATTTGGTCCAGAGTTTAGACACAGCTGACTGTGAACAACCAACATCTTTTGCAACATTGCATGATGATTTACTCTCTTTTAAGAGTTTGATAATCCTCTTTTTTGTTTCAATTGACATCTCTCGTGTTGGAGCCATGATTCATGTCAGTCCACTTGGTGCAACAGCTCTCCAAGGTGTGTTCACTCCTTTTTAGATGCAGATAATGAGCAGATCTGATATGATACAGGTGTTAGTTTTGGGGATGAAAATTTACAGGGTGATTCCATAATTTTTTCCTCAGAATTGAGTGATTCCATATTTTTTTCCTCTGCTTGGTCTAAAAAAGTAACCATTACTGACTGCCACAATCTTCTTTCTTGATTTCTTATAGTGTTTCTTAAAGCCAGAAAGTTGCCATTTGAAATGACTTTAGTTTTGTGTCATGTCTGTGATCTGCTTTTTTTCTACAAAATTAAACAACTGAATGAACATCCTCTGAGGCCAGTGATTCCATAATTTTTGCCAGGGGTTGTATGTGGGCCCTGGAACAGAAATGTTAATTAAAATAAAAAGCTGTGCTGTTTAATGTTCGCAGCTCTTACTAGCCACCAATTCAAAAATTTATCCAACATTTTAAGAATCAGTGAGAATGTTGTGGATAGGTAAATCTTTGTGGGTGAATCTGGATATATTCACCCATTCAGTTTTTTTTAAATGTTCCAAACATAAGGAGCACTCTTCATCTGCAGCGCCCCCCCCCCCCCCTTTTGCAGAGATCACAGAGCACATGAGGGGGGTCTGTGATGACCCCATCCCAGAGGAGCCCACTGTTTTGCCTGCGAGGTAAAGAGCTGGGATGCAGAGGAGTTTTTTTTTTTAATTTAATCATCACGCACCACAGTGCACAGTGTATACTAAAAGGAGATGGCAATTATAACAGCCATGCCGGCCTGCTGTCCTGCTCATGTGGTTATGTATCCCCCTTAGGGTGTCACAGGGAGACGCTGCCGTCATGAAAGAGAGCAGAAGTCCCCCTGCAGACACACCGGGCCCATCGCAGTGAGAGCCAATGAGGAGCTGGATCACTGGTCTGTGCCAGACACAGCCAGTGCCTCCGACTGAGCAAATTAAATACTTGAAAACAAGATTTCTGTTGTGCTTAATGTGTACTTTTCTGCCAATCCAGAAAATCCCGGAGCCATACTGACCCACTTTACTTCAAATCATTACACAGCAATTCCACATGCTCCTTAATCTTAATATTCTTGCAATCCAGAGTCACAGGATCCTTTTGATTGCATTGTTTGCACTGCGAGGAGAGGATACTGTATGATACAATATTGATATTTCCATAAATAAGTAGCTCTCACACATTTGTCACACTTCTTCACACCGAGACGAACTCGAACTCAACAACTTTTCATATCAGATCAATTCTACAAGGAATATTGTTGTTTATTGGCAAACATCCTGACACATCATCATACACAATGAAGACGACATGAATAATTAATATACTCTGGTACCAAATCTTGGCTCGTTGCTGGAATGGTGTTTACTCCCCTGCAGACATCCACGCTGAGGATAACCTCTGCTGTTTAGAGCAGCTCCGCGTCTCACTCCTCTGCCGCCGAATCCCGAGAAGCTACAAGAGACACAGTGGCAACATAAAGGCTGCAAGAAATAGATCAGTAAATACACAGCCTGCACTGTTTAAAGAGCGACAGGAAAAAACACTTAAAAATAGTATAGCAGTGCAGCCAAGAGCCGCTGCCTGCAGACAGATGGAGGGTAAAGGCTGCAAACAGGCCACACGCACAACCTCACCTTAAACTATACGCTCCTTTTTAAAAATTCATTTCATTTATTTCCTGCACAAAGCAAACAGATGAAACACTGTTTATTTAACACTATAACACAAACCATAATTTTAAAAAAAATGTACAAAATGTGTGAAATCAAAATTTCAATAATAATAACACTGCTTTATAAATTAATGTAATAATAATTGAATAATAATGTAACAGAATTTATAAATCAGTGTTTTTATTATTATTGAAGTTTAGATTTCATACATTTTGTACATTTTTAATAATAAAAAAATCAATAACATAAAAAATTAAAATCAATAAATATGAATATTAACAATGAACGAACAAATGAACAGAAATGGTCACTGAAGATGATTAGTGGAAGTACATATGTTGCTTACTTTTACTACTTTGACTTTTACAACCCCAATTCCAATGAAGTTTCAAAATTCCATTTCAAAATGAGCAAATATTTGCACAAAAACAATAAAGTGTATCAATTTGAACATTAAATATCTTGTCTTTGCGGTGTATTCAATTGAATATAGGTTGAAGAGGATTTGCAAATAATTGTAATTTGTTTTTATTTACATTTTACACAATGTCCCAACTTCATTGGAATTGGGGTTGTATAACAATAATAATAACAATGGTAAATGGACTGCATTTACTCGTATATAGCACTTTTCCGTCTGCCTCCGATGCTCAAAGCGTTTTACAAATAATGCCTCACATTCACCCCGATGTGAGGGTGCTGCCATACACGGCGCTCACTACACACCGGGAGCAAAAGGGGATTAAAGACCTTGCCCAAGGGCCCTTAGTGATTTTGCAGTCAGGCTGGGATTTGAACTGAGGATCTTCTGGTCTTAAGCCCAACGCCTTAACCACTAGACCATCACCTCCCCAAACAATAATAATAATAATAATAATAATAATAATAATAATAATAATAATAATAATAATAATAATAATAATAATAATAATAATAATAATACATAACAGAACACCATCCATTCTGGTAAATTATATTGGCAAAGGACCTGGTAGAGATAGGTGGAGTTTTTTTTTTAACTTATTAATATCTGTCAGGTTTTGTGGGTAACAGATGATTCAATGCAGTGAGGCTGAGGTGAAAAAAAATGATAAAATTTTATTAATTGGGTTTAAATGGTAACAGAACTGCTGGTTGTGAAAGCATCAGAGCAGGAGACGCAGGTTGGAGCAAAATGGGCACAGAGCCAGGACCAGGTGAATGCAACAGAGCTGATAGATGACTGGAACTGTAGGAAAATGAGAAAAAGGGGTCAGAAATAAGCACAGTGGAAAAAACAGATACAAGAGAATCACAATCGAGTAATACTGGGGCCAGGTTACCACAGAGCGGAACTCTGAGAACTGTGGAGGGGAAGGACCGGGTGATATATGCTGACTGTGTGATTGGTAGCAGGTGTTCCAACAGTCACAGGTGTGAACTAGAGCACCACACTCATAGAGCGCAAACCTCTGCCAACATCAGTCTCTCTAATTCCACAAATTTTTACCTTGGAAAAAATGTTCAAGGTCGAAGCCCTGTTAGAAGTGACTTTTCAAAGCTAAATTAGATGTGAACAAATGCCAGGAGTATGTATTTATTATGTATTTGAATCAAAGTTTTTTGTAGTGTTGTCAGGTTTTGTTTGTTTGTTTTTTTCAACTTTTCCAGTTTCTCAATACTTTTTCAAATAATTTTCACAGAACATTGGTTATCTCTGCTATGCACAATTTGTCATTGCTTTTTGGCACTTGGTTTCTGACAGAGACACACAAACAGGCATGAAATTGGAACCTCCATCCGATTTTGGTGGTGTAGGAAAATCCATAACAGAGAAATGAGAGTGATTGAGACACTTTTGATTGAGATATAATGCAAAATGTACACCAAATGGGCTTTTAAATATTAAATTCAAATGTCCACATAATCCACAATCTGAATCAGTTCTGGATCAAACTTTGTCAGATGATAGTGAGTGTCTGTCTGCACCTCAGGTTCAAATATGACAGCATATTTGATTAAGATATAATGTAAAATATACATTAAATGGGGCTTTCAATGTAAAATTTAAACGGCCACAAAATCTGTTATCTGGATTCTGGATCAGATGTGGATTGAACTTTGTCAGTTGATAAACAATACCATCCTACATAATGAAAATATGAAAGAAATTTGATCTTTGAGTTATGATTTTTGAAAATTCATTCAATGTTAAAGATAGGAATTTTTTCCATTTTCCAAGATTTTTCTTGACTTTGACCTTTGACCTATGACTTTGAAAATTGAATCAGTTCTTGCCTATCAGGATATGAATCTTCAGTAAAAATGACACCAGGCTGTTCACAAACAGACCAACAGACAGACAAACAGGGGAAAAAACATAACCTCCTCCAACTTTGTTGGTGGAGGCAGCAATTAGCTTGGCAGCTCAGGGCCTGGGGGAAACCACCAAGGCGGCACAAAAATATCTTTAATTTTAGGTTAAAAAAATTAATATGGTTGTGGAAAAAAATGGAGAAAAAGTAACTGATGAAGAGTGATGTAAATATTTGCCTTTCTCTCTTATTATCATTAATAATAATAATAATCATAATCATCATCATCATAATAAATAAATAAATAATAAAGTGGCAGAAGCTGAGGAGCATACTATTATTTTGTGGTTCGTGAACTTGTTTCCAAAATAATAGGTTCCCGGTTCAAGGTAATGTGGAGTTGCATCAGGAAGCACATCCATCACAAAACTCGTGCCAAATCAACATACAGATCCATACTGGATCTGCCGTGGTGACCCCAAGGGGAAAAAGGGAGAAGCCGAAAGAAAGTTTTCCTGCCACTGTGTAACTGGACATGTCATGGACACAACATCACTCCGTGATGTACTGTTGTGCTCAAATGTTTACATACCCTGGCAAAATTTATTTATTTATTTATTTTTGGCCATTTTTCAGAGAAAATGAATGATAACACACAAACTTATTTTTCCACTCATGGTTAGTGGTTGGGTGAAGCCATTTACTGTCAAACCACTGTGTTTGCTCTTTTTAATCATAATGACAACAGAAACTACCCAAATTACCCTGATCCAAAGTTTACATACCCCATTCTTAATACCGTGTGCTGCCCCCTTTAACATCACTGACAGCTTGGAGTTTTCGTGGTCGTTGTGGATGAGGCTCTCTGATGGTAAAGATGCCACTGAATATGTCTCGGACTTTATTTACACCAATTACAAAGAAATACAAACAGTATGGCACTCTGTGGTAAATCTGCATGGAGTAGACAGTTAAACTGAGTGACTGTGCAAGAAGTAGAAGAGTGAGGAAAGCCATCAAGACACCCAGACAACCCAGAAGAAGTTATAGGCTTATGTGGCTGTGACTGGAGAAGTTATGCACAGTGCAAATTTGGCATTTTGTATCACCGCTCTTATCTTCATAGTGGAATAGAGTGGAGAAGGATTTTCTTTCACCAAACAGATCAAATCTAGGTTTGCATCTCAGATGTACCTTCTGGCAGGTCTCCTTTAAAAAAAAAAAAATCCTCCTCTATACCACTTCATCATATACCCTATATATGATGATCAGATCCTGCTACTGGCAGCAGGATCTGAGATCTATGTACCCATAGACTATTGTGACAGCACCCTTCAACAAAAACAGTTCTAACATTCTGTACATTAACACTATGAATTAAAATTTTAGTTTTTTCTTGTCTCCTGAGTATTTGTGGCAGGAGTTAGTTCTGGTAAGTTTTTTTCTTTTTAATGTTTAACATGCATTAAACATGCATGCTCAACTGTCCTTAGAGAAATGTAATTATTTCATCAGCTAAATATTTTGTTTAGAATCAGAAGATGCACAAATGAGTTAATAAGTACACTATGAAATTCTCAGTTTTGGAAAGATAAATGTATTTTGAGTTGATTGATAACCCTACTACAGGTGTTCTTTTAACACCCTTTTACTGTATTTCCATTTCAGCAGGTTTTGGGAAAAGGGCTTTCTCTTATACAACAAAATTGTCAAAGGTGAGTTGAGCACCTTTTAACATGACAAACTTTCTAAAAAGTGAACTTGGCATATAAGCATCTTGTTTTTCACCTGTTTTATTTCACAGATGTAAGAATGAATGATTTCTATTTGGCATTTCACATGATATTCCAATATTTTATGTTATTTATTTAATTTGTTAAGTTTAATTGATGTTGTTTGAACTTTTTAAGGCTTCATTTGTTAGTCACATTTGTTAAGGTTTAGCATGACACATTAACACTTTGGATTGGGTTTCACTGGCACATAGGGCCTGTTTCATTCATGATCACTTTCCAAATATCACAAAATCATACACGTTTATGTTCGATCCCTTGCTTTTGAGTTTTATTGCTGTATGAATTATGTCGTAACATGTCATTGGCGTTAATGTGTGCCATTGGGTGTAGTGTTATTAATGATGGTACCTTTGGTTTCCAATAAAAACCAACAGCCTTCCGAAGAATTCTTGTATACCTTAGTGAATGTAACCAAGTTCGCTCCTGGAGACAGTGTACGGCTGAACGCGGTGATGCTGCCTGACTGATGGAAGACGGTGCAGCCCTGAGAGTTTTCTTTGTGGGAGAACTGACACTCCCCTTGTAACTGTCTCGGAAGTCAAAGCCATCGCTCTGTCAAACTCAGAACTTGCTTCCCGCGTTTCTTTTATTTCTCCCTGTCTCTGCATTGGAAATCATTGTAACAGCCTACAGCTATGAACGCAGACTTTTAGTGCACGTCCGCTCTCGACGGGAAGCGTGGGGGACGGGGTGCATCCCGGGCCACCCTCACCAGGGAAAGTGACAGCCTGGATAATTGGCACTAATCAAGTGACGGAGTGCATTGAGAGAACGGCACCATCTGAAGAGAAAGACGAACATGGTTGACCTACAGAGGTAGCGCCCAGGGCCTTTACTCTCCTACAATACATTCTGTCAATCCACTGTGCGCAACTGTCATCATCTACCAGCGCAATCCTTCTTTGGTCAATATGCAAAAAAAAAAAAGAAGAAGAAAAAAGTGAAAGTGATGCAGATAGAATGAAGGGGGTAGTAGGTTTCCTATGAAAACTAGGATATTATGGAGAGCGCACTACATTATTCTTTTTTATAATTTCTCTTACAGCTATTGCTTTGAATTACAGAAGACTTTTTTTTTTCAAGCGCGAGATGGAGATGAATCAAAAATTCATCTGAAGAAGTTCTGGCAAGGGTGAGGTGAATATACCTCTGGTGGAACCAACATTTGCAAAAGTTCTATCTCCTTAAGCAATTATTAGCGGTGATAGTTTGACATGTACAAGAGTTGTCAACAACTGACTTTAAACAAAGTACAAAGCAGAAGTAAACAGTGCCTTGGGCAAAATTAACTTGGGGGACTAGCCACCTCATGAATTATAAATGGCTATCTTTTTCAGCAGCGAGTGGTGCTACCAGGAGGCTTCCTTCTCTGGAATAGACTAACCTATTTTCAACAAATCTGAAAGTCAAGTGACAGCAAAACGCCCAAGAATGCAGTTCAGGGAAAAACGAGGCTGTTATTTAGTAAACGAGTTGTGTAATTTCTAAATTGTAGCAAACTAACCGTGGAATTCCCTCAGGGCCTTGTGTCATCTGCTGTACACGTTTGCCTGCTAACTGCCATTCACTTGCAAATTAAATCTCTTCACAGAGCACATTTTAATCCATCTAATTAGCAAAGTGGCCTGCACGTAAACACCCCATGTTGTGTCATTTTAACGCGCACTTTCCCTGATGCTGCGTGCAAATAATTCACATTATGTCAGGTCTGATTGGATCAAAGGGAGGGTGATTTTGACTGACTTGCATTGTGGCCTCTAAGGATCCAACTAGTAGAAGAGGTCTACATCTACAGAGACGCAAAGTTGAAATCCAGCAGAGTGAGAGTATTTCCTCTCCACATACCTTCAGAATATTTCCCTTGTAATTCTCAAGGTGGAAACGCAGTGTATCATGCTGACCTGAAATGACAAAGAAGAGGGATTAGGGAAGCTCCCACATGTAGCTGCGCCAGAGCCACGAGGAGCGTAGCTGGTCAACATTGATAAAAGATAGCAGCGTGTCCTAACAAGGGACTTATGTCTGCCTCTGGCTTCTGGGCTCCATCTCAGGAAGGTGGTGAGACGTCTGGATTGGCACCTCTCTTGATACATTGTATAATCACTGGAGAGCTGTGGAGGCTCCCCGTAGAAGACACCACACACTGAAAGGCTTCTTTAGACATCCAGCAATAACAGGCAAGTCAAATACATGGACCATTTGACAGGGATTCTGCAGTCACAGCAGAATCAGGGTATTTTTTTTCCATTTTATATTTTTTCCCTATATTATCTTCAGATTCCATAGGATGAAGCAAAGGAGAGTCTATGACATTCCCTGGATAGGTGCAGGTTACTTCCCCAGCCAAGGTTGGTATCCATTTACAGCTGCATGGAGTGGGACAATGGAGATGAAGTGTCTTGGACACAGACAGGTAGCCTGACTGGGATTAGAACCCAGGTCAACATATTGGTAGCCCAAGAGTTTTACAATTTTTTTTTGTTTTGTTTTGTTTTGTTTTTGTTTCAAAGGTTAAAGTTAATCAAATAATGCTGTTAAATGGACTGCATTTATATAGTGCTTGTCCATCTGCATTAGAAACTCAGACCACTTTACAGTTATGGCTCAGATTTATCCAGACACACTGATGTCAGGGTGCTGCCATCCAAGGCGCCCACTACACACCAGGAGCAACTAGGGGACTAAGGACCTTGCTCAAGGGCCCTTAGTGATTTTCCGCTCTGGTTTTGAACCAAGGATCCTCTGATCTGAAGCCCAACATTTAACCACTCGACCATCACATCGCCACTTTAACAGCAATATTAAAATGGGAGGGGAGGTGCAAAACTAATATGCCAAAGTAGAATATGCTGCCATTAGTGCTGTCTCGACCGGTATCGGAAGCAATCGCAGCATTTTCGTATTACAATAACATGCTTTTGGAGGGCGGTATGCATTTTCAGAGGCCCGACGTCCATGCCCAGTCGCCCTAAATGACTGATATTCGCCTGAGTTAGACGAGGGGACTCTAAAAAATGCATACCGCCCAACACCCAGCAAACACGTACATAAAAAGTTGGCTCATTTTAACTTTTGTCGTGTTGGCTGGTACCCCGCTGCTCTCCGAATTCGCCAGGGCGTCCTCATCAAGCTAGCTGCTTTGGCTGCTGTTCATTGTCGTACTATCCATGATAAAATCATCCGGAATATCTGTATTGGGACCAACACATACTTCTCGCCATTTCATGTTATCGTCTGCGGACAGTTCTTGGGTTGCGCATGATATGACGTCATCACTTTATGCACAGGATACCCGCCCGTTACTGCGGGCAGGTACCGACAGGTAGCGTAAATGTAAATCTATGCTACCGGCCCAGCAATGCCTCAGTAAGTGATAATAATGCTCAGTATCAGATTTATTCAACGAGTCACACAGATCAGTCTACGTTTGGGTCTTGCTCTGCTCAACCCAGTCTCATGGCGGTTCGTGGCACTGGGTTACAAAATGTACATTAATCTATGGGTTCGTGACAGGGTACGAAAATGGGGCATTTTCGTAACGGGGGCATGAATTCATTTTGTGACGAGGGCACAAAATGTGGGGTGAAAAGGGGGTCTGGGGGGTCATAGTTAATGCTAGGGGAAGGCAGACACTTACGCTATGGTTATGGTTAGAGTTAGGAGAAGGGGAAGATTATAAATAGTAAAATTTAAAAAAAAAATGTGTCAACAAAAAAAAAACGTGACTGGGCTGCTCTGCTACATAACTGTTTTGTTGATGGTGCTAACAGCCACTATTCCATCAGCCCTTTCTGCTAGCTCACCAGCAGTGTCACATTGACATTTTAAACACATATTTATGCTCTACTTCACTTCAAATATGTGACAAAAATCTATTATTAATCAGGCAGCCCTTTCCATATTAATACGCAAGTTTTTCTTGTCATCTAGTCTGTGTTTTCCTCCTACTATAGTCCAGGTCCTATTCTGGAATATTTCTGCTTTGCATACTGCATGCAACAATATCAACGAATCACAAAGAATTAATTTGCACAAATCTGTGTCAAACATCTAAGAAGCAGTTGGTTTTAGGATATTGGTTTAGTCAAGTGGGCAGCATGGTGGCTTAGTGGTTAGCACTGTTGCCTCACAGCGAGAAGATCATGGGTTCAATTCCTGTGGCCTTTCTGTGTGGAGTTTGCATGTTCTCCCCGTGTGTGCGTGGGTTTCCTCCAGGTGCTCCGGTTTCCTCCCACATCCAAAGACATGCGGGTTAGGTGGATTGGAATCTTTAAATCTTTAAATGCGTAGGTGTGTGTGTGTCTGTGTTTGTTTGTCTGTTTGTAGCCCTGCGACAGACTGGCGTCCTGTCCTGGGTGTACCCCGCCTTGCGCTCTATGACTGCTGGGATAGGCTCCAGCCCCCGCGACCCTTCATTGGACTAAGCAGTGGAAGATGGATGGATGGATGGATGGATGGATGGATGGATGGATGGATGGATGGATGGATGGATGGATGGATGGATGGATGGATGGATGGATGGATGGATGGATGGGTGGATGGATGGGTTTAGTCAAGTCTGTATTTTGCAATAATTAAAAAAGCAAAAAAAGATTGTTTATGTGCAGTTACAAAATAGATTTTTATTTTAAAAAGCATTTGTCAAACTCTTCAGGGTCAGCCAAATTAGATGAGGCTTCACTGGTTTGATATTTGTATCTTAGTCTGTACTACTCAGCCAGTTCAACCTGCAAGAAGTTGCTGCAGAAAATCATTCCAGGTTCATCTCCAGTATGAACAAGATGATAAAACTGCAGCAGGTGCATCATCACCAAAACAGGAACACAAGGCTGCACATCCTTTTTTTTAGGTTTTTAGTTTTCCTCTTCTTTTAGCAATTTGTGAGTCTTTGCATATTGTCCTCATCTCCAAAGGCACAGCAAATAAATGTTTTTTTTTTTTGGCACCCGTGAAAATAAATACACCACTGCATAAAGTAGGAAAACAACACTGTGATCTGGCTCTACAAACATGATGATTGGCAGGTGGATGGTGCCAAGTGGGATTTGAGCACAGCTTCACACATTAATTGTAGCTGCTGTTAACGGATCTTAACCAATAGACACACACACACACACACACACACACACACACACACACACACACACACACACACATATATATATATATATATATATATATATATATATATATATATATATATATATATATATATATATATATATATATATATATAAAACACACACAATGTTCTCTTTTTAGGCTCAGTTCTGAGTAGTCACTCTTCAAGCGCAGCAGCGTTATGTGGCGCTGCACATTTCAGGAGACTTGAAATACCTTGTTTCAAGTCATCGCGTCACTGCAGAACAACATTCCCCTCAGCTGTTTATTGGCAACAAAATAAACTAAAATAACTTCAGTTTGTTTTGAATTGAAAGTCTTCCTAAATGAAAATAAACAACACTGTAGCTATGCTCTGCATATTATTTATTTATTTTATGTTTTTTTAAGCTTTTGCACACAATTGAATATATATTTACCTTGTGCACATTGCCGTGTTAACAATTCATTTTTGGCTGTTTGGTTTCTTTGTTTGGGGATTATTCACGGCGGTGGACGGAGCTGTGTCGGTTAAGGCGGTCACGTGGCGGGAACGTGCTGGATATGCTGAACAAGATTCCACATGAAAGTAGCCGTGATGAAACGCGACACTGCATAATATTAGTAAGGTGCAGCTCGACTTCTGTTGATTCGTAATTGTCCAACATGCCTGGGAGACACGCGGGCCTCCAAAAATCCTGGGCCTTGTTTTGCATAATGCTCAGCTTTGCATGGAAGTGGGGAGGGGCAGGTGCCACTCATCTGCTTGCTGTCTTCAAGTCATTTTGTTTATCATTCAAATGAAAACCTTGTTCCATTATCCATGAGGGACTGGGAGTACCGCGCTCACGTCCCCGACACGTGGCTCAGCTTTTTTGGTTCGAGATGACAGCGATCAATGCATTTGTGTCACATATGATGAGAAACAAAAGGGCGAAGAACAGGTAATTACCTCATAGCTGCACTTTTCTAAGGGGGGGGTTGGTCCCTCAGCACTCCCATTAGGCCAAAGAGGACACAGCCCCTGTGTGAGGACACGCGGTCTGAGATGTGACGCGGACATGAAGGTACTGGTGTTGATGCTGCATGCGATCTGCGGCATGTGATTGATTATTTAGCGGAACACTCCACAGCTCACATCAGTGTGAAGCCAGCAACTAAAAATCAAATAACGAGGGAGAGTGCAGGTCTGAGGGAGGGAAAGATCTCAAGATGTTTTTGAAGCGAGTCGGTGTCGCCAAAGGCGACTCCGTCTTCATGCTTTCATATCCCCTTTTAATATTTCTCCCTCGTTTTAATGATGTGCTTCCTATCCCTGAGTAAAGTTCTTCATAGCCAGTCTTTTTTTTTTTTTTTTTGCCAGAAAGGATTTTTTTCTCTTCTTTGAAATAAAATGTAAGTATATATTTAGTCTCCTAGTTTAGAAGCTTGAAGGCCGAGGCAGAAATTCAATAAGCACAGTGACGGTTGTCTGACTGACTATTGGCAAAACGCTTACAATGAAATATTGTGTCAATTTAGCGTTGTGGAATTGTGAGATTTTTTTGTTGTTGTTGTTTTGGATCACAATAACAAGAAGAAGGAGATGAAGAAGGTGATAAAGAGGAAGGAGGTAAAGATTAAGGAGATTGTGAACAAGAAGATGATGAAAAGAATGAAAGGAAAAAGGAAGACATTGAAGAATGAGCTGAAGAAAAACAATAAGGAGACTAAGAAGAAGATGATTAAGAAGATGAAGAAAAGCGATGAATATGATGAGAAGGAGATAAGAGGTGACGAAAAGGAGATAAAAGAGATGAAGAAATAGATGATAGAATAAAAATATGAACAAGAAGCTTATTAAGACTAACAAAGAGGAGATGAACAAGATAGAGAAAAGGAAGATGATGTTGAAGATGATGATAAAGAAGGAAATAGTGGCGATAGATAGATAGATAGATAGATAGATAGATAGATAGATAGATAGATAGATAGATAGATAGATAGATAGATAGATAGATAGATAGATAGATAGATAGATAGATAGATAGATAGATAGATAGATAGATAGATAGATAGATAGATAGATAGATAGATAGATAGATAGATAGATAGATAGATAATCTCACAAGACAATAATGTGAATCTAATGGAAAACACCAAAAAAAAAAAATTATTATTACGCCAAGGAAGTAATAAAATTATCAGCATTTACTTATTTATTTGTCTGTACTCGGAGCCTATTCACACCTGCTGCACCTCACCGTTCATCATGGCGGCCCACCTGAGCGGCTGATGAGCGGCAGGCTATTTAAACCCAGACTTTCAGTTCACCTGTTGCTAGATACTTCCACAGCTTCCAGATCCTTCCAGATACTTCCAGGTACTTCCAGCCCTGGCCATGCTCCATGAAGCCTGAGACTCCTGACCTTGACATCATCTAGCTCCCATGCGCTAAGACAATGGAGCTTCAAGCAGCTAAACTCAGGGTAACCTGGCCAGCTCTCTAATTCCGATATTAGAGTGAACTGACTATCCTGGTGTTCCAGACGCTATCCTGCACGGCTCCCATGCTGCCCTGGTTCCAGGATACTTGCACAGCAACATCACTTTGGAACTCTACAGCTCTCCGCTCAGAGCGCGCTGCTCTGCTTCACGCCAGTTAAGTTCCTTCATGTCTCAGTGGGATTTCACTCTCACTCATTCCTGCCTGTGACTGTGCATGTCTAAGAACTGTTCCAAGAACTACTCCCAAGAACTGTATGAACTCCTGTTAATTCTAGAATAGAATTTAAAATTCTTCTTCTTACTTATAAGGTTTTGAATAATCAGGTCCCTTCTTATCTTAGGGACCTCATAGTACCATATCACCCCAATAGAGCGCTTCGCTCTCAGACTGCAGGCTTACTTGTAGTTCCTAGGGTTTGTAAGAGTAGAATGGGAGGCAGAGCCTTCAGCTTTCAGGCTCCTCTCCTGTGGAACCGGCTCCCAATTCAGATCAGGGAGACAGACACCCTCTCTACTTTTAAGATTAGGCTTAAAACTTTCCTTTTTGCTAAAGCTTATAGTTAGCGCTGGATCAGGTGACCCTGAACCATCCCTTAGTTATGCTGCTATAGACTTAGACTGCTGGGGGGTTCCCATAATGCACTGAGTGTTTCTTTCTCTTTTTGCTCTGTATGCACCACTCTGCATTTAATCATTAGTGATTGATCTCTGCTCCCCTCCGCAGCATGTCTTTTTCCTGGTTCTCTCCCTCAGCCCCAACCAGTCCCAGCAGAAGACTGCCCCTCCCTGAGCCTGGTTCTGCTGGAGGTTTCTTCCTGTTAAAAGGGAGTTTTTCCTTCCCACTGTCACCAAGTGCTTGCTCACAGGGGGTCATTTTGACCTTTGGGGTTTTTACGTAATTATTGTATGGCCTTGCCTTACAATATAAAGTGCCTTAGGGCAACTGTTTGTTGTGATTTGGCGCTATATAAATAAAATTGAATTGAATTGAATTACATTGAACTGCTAAGAACTTTCCAAGCCATCAAGTCCTGCTTAATTGGACTGCGTCACAGACTCACGGTACCTGAGCTCTGACCTCAGAAGATAATTCATGAACTGTGAACAATTCCTGAACAGTAAACCTTAGTTCCTAAATGGAGAACATTTTTTCTAGAACTGTGAACACTTGTGTTTTAAGCCTCCTGTGAACTGTTGAAGGCATCCTATGTTATGAGTGCAATCACTCACCAGCTTTCTCTTCCATTCTCCTAGTTCCTGGTCTTGGCTCTGTGTGTCCCACCTGGTCCCTGGCTCTGAACCATTCAAGACCTCAGTTTGTTTGCAAGACTGGCTCGGGAACCTACAGCTCCCTATTTTCCACCGCCACAAGTGGGCTGACTCTCCACTCTGCAGGCACCCCAGGGCAGCATTATTTTCTTCTTTGTAAATACTGTAAATACTTTTCATTCACTACCCGCTCTGTTCCTTGCTCCCAGCATTTTGGCCCATAGCCTGAACCGGTCCCGTCCGGACGTATGACCATAAGAATTAAGTCAAAACGGCTGCACAGATTTTGACAAGATTTTCACCACAGGTAGATATTAGGCCATGGAACACCCCATTGAATTTTGGAGGTGATCCGGATCCAGGTTCTGGATCAAGATTTCACTTTATATAGGCTTGGGAGGATTACGTCAGAAATACTTCAAGGAATCTCACCAAATTTGCACCACAGATAGATATTAGGGCATGAAAGACTCCACTGAATTTTGGAGGTTATCTGGATCCGGATTGGCGAATGTCAGAAATCTCGGATTGCTCTTGTTGTTATTGTTTCTCTCAAAACATGTTATTATACGACCATTACAAATTACTTAAAAAAATTCCATGTATTATTTCACAAGAAAACAGCAGTTCCAATATGGATCTGCATCTTGATACGGCAAAAGTTTTATGCAGGATGCCCTTCCTGTTATATTAATTATATAACTGTTATATTATTGATATTCTCTGGCTGTTCGTCCTTTCATGTGTGACCAGTCTCTCAATTAAGGACAAAGAAATGCGAGTAGTCCACCTTCCACTCAGAGTATGACAAGATTCCTTCACAACAGAGGTGTTTTGTAAGAGCGCAGATCTCTGAGAAACTGGGAACATCAAAAACACAGCTTTGATTTTCAGAACTCAAACACTGAAAGATGCTGCAGTGACAGTTGTCTGCTGATTTGGATTTCATTATGTTTTTTGATGTGTCAAGTTCCTCTCCAATCATTTTTTAAATTCTGTTTATGTAAAATCCCCATATACATTTTTTTAAATATGGTAAGTTATCATTTTACATTATTATTATTAGTAGTAGTAGAGTAGTAATAGTAGTTGTTTTGCACTGCCAAGGTTATACTTTTATGTTCACCACGTCAGATGGCTGTTTGGTTTGTTTGCTCAAAAACCCAGGGGTGGGGCAAGTCCGGTCATTCTGGGACTGGTGCTACATTCACCACACTACAGAACTGTCTTGCATCAGGAATTGCAACCCCCCCAGACACACACACACACACACACACACACACACACACACACACACACACACACACACACACAAGGACGGCTGGTCTATTCTGACCTCATGAGGGGCATGGGGCTATTGAATTCGGGTGCAGATCCAGAAATTAGGTTCACTTTTGACATATGACGATAGAATATTTTTTTCTCATGAAAAAAAGGTATAGACTTTGGGAATAACCCTGTTGTGTCTGATTTGCAGATGTTAATGCTGGATTTTATGGACGCAAAACACCACTGATATTTGCGACCATAATCCAGCATTAACGTCTGCAAATCATCAGACACAAGGCGGTTATACCCATTCTAATCCAATTCCACCGTTTGCATGATTTATTTTTCTATAAGTAATTTGGTCGGTGAAGTTTACCATAGCAACAGCGTCTTCATGCTAAACTGGAAATTCTGTGAGCAGCCACAGATTTCTCCATCTCATCAATCGCATTGAATAATTCTGTATCAGAATCAACATCAATACTTTCGTGTGGTATCTTAAATCCACGTATTTCTGCATTGTCGTCGCTCCGCCAGTTTCTCTCGCTCTCAGCTGACAGTGCCATTATTGACATCTGCGTAGGAACGCGGTCAAGGCACGGAGTAATACATCAAATGTGAAACAGTCGAATATTTTGCCACGAGATATTTTATGCTCTGAAATCTCCTACCATATCTCACGGCATGTTGTCATTCAGCAGCACTATACATTAATTTAATGGTTCGTGCCACATTTCCGTAACGGGAGCACGAATTTATTCTAATACATTCCGGCTGCACGAAATTAAAAGTGAAGCGGGGGGGGGGGGGGGGGGGGGGGGGGGGGGTGGCTATGGTTAGGGTTGGGGAAGGAGTAGGGTTAGTAATAGACGCCTTTACGGTGTCAAATCTCGCGTGTAATCACGTTCTTGCTGTGGAGGCTGAGATTTCGTTGTCAGTGTAAACAAGCATTTGCGGCAACTTGTTTGCAACATTGCGTCGTTAAAAAAGCGTGTTGCCATTTGGGTTGTGTGTCAGGAACCGGTTCTTTTCGGGGATCCTTAAGAAATGATTCGATCCATCGACATCAATAGCCTTTTTGCTTAACGATTCCCTTATCGGTCCTTCAGAGAGGCCGTTGTTTTTGGGGGTGTTTGTCAGTTTTTCAATTTCAATTTATTTTCATTTATATAGCGCCAAATCACAACAGAGTTGCCTCAAGGCGCTTCACACAAGTAAGGTCTAACCTTACGAACCCCCAGAGCACCAGTGGTAAGGAAAAAATCTGTCTAAGGAAGAAACCTCAAGCAGACCAGATTAAAAGGGGTGACCCTCTGCTTGGGCCATGCTACAGACACAAATTACAAAACAATTCACAAAACGAACATACAGGAATTGTTGCCGGTACAGGACAGGAGGGTCTCCACCACAAATACAACTCCCATCTCTGGATGGAGCTGCACCTTAAACAGAGAGAAAAAACAGAATCAGGCATCAGAAAGACAAGACAGTATAATTTGCCAGCATTAAACAACAAGAACAACAGGAAATACTAAGGTGATCGCCGGCCATTAGCCCTAAGCTTCACTAAAAGCTACAGAATTTAGGTAAAGTTGAGGCCGCGGCATGCTTCATTTCCATTCCGTGTCAGGAAAATGATCATTTCTCTACATTCATTACACCCCTGCAGCGTGTCTGTATAATCAACCGTTTCTGCAGCGCGGCTTTGCTTTGAACCTTGAACCAATGAAGCAGTGCGTCGATCTTCGATCTGCTGCTTCCTTGGTTCTTTGTTTTATTTCTCTTTATCTTAACTTTTCCCCGCTAAAACCCTAAAGAGGATATGTCTGTGAGTAATATTTACCTTTTTTTGTGTTAAATCGACCTGTTATGGTTTTCAGAAACAGTTGATAGATGTATTTTATAACTTAAAAATGGGACTGATGCTAACACGTTAGCATGTCTACGGCACAAAAAACAAAAAAAACAAAAATGTGAGACTGGGTTGGAAATCTCACACAATTAATCAATCAGATTTGCGGAACAAATGTAATTGGATTTGAATTCAAATTATTAAACACAAAAACAACAATATGGTCAAAGTGTTGGAATGCATGTCAGGGTTAACGTGTCCGATGTGAGTTGTGGAGTGTTTCAGTAAATAACACTGATCAACACAATTTTTCTTGCATGGTGTCTTGCAACAGACTTTGGGTAATTCAGAGCTCTCAAGTCTCTCTCATTCAGAGTGAGATTTGCGCTTAAAAGCGGTTTTGTCATAGCTCATGCATTCGACATGAGACTCAACATGCTAATGAATGACATTCTGAAACATTTCACAACTATGACCTGCAAGACAAGAATCAGCGGAAAAAAGCTTCTTGAGCATATCTCAATTTGAGAGCTCTGGTAATTTGGGGGGCGCTGAATCCGAATCTGGTGGTAGTTTTTGCCAGTTATCAGCAAACACTTCAAATTTAAAGTGTTGTTTGAGTCACATGACATATATTAATTGTGTTAGATGATGAATTACAGCAACAACAGTTTTGAGGATTTTTTGTTGTTGTTGAGAAAATGCATTATATTTACTAACAGTCTGCTTTATTGTACAATTGCATGGCAGCTCCCCCTGGAGGACAGAACCTGGTCAGTTATTTTTTGGTAAACTGAGTTTGAGAACTCTGGAATGAATCAAATCAATATTGTAAAGTTCTTGTTAATGCAAGCAGCAGTGGACCCCCAATCTAGGCTTTGGAAATGAAAAAAAAAACTTGAAAAATAACCTCAGTTAAAGTTGCATATAAATCACCAGAAAACAAATGTTTACTTACCTAATTTAGGTGATTCCTGTGTAGAAGTAGAGTCTCTCTCACCAACAACCCCACCTGCTCCCAACCAAGCGGTAAGCTCTGATGGGCCACTCAGAAGAAGAAAAAGGTGCAGTTCCTTGACTGGCCTCTTGAGGTTGGTTGCAAATGCAAGCAGGTTCCCATTCAAGTCCATGTTAAAATGTCCAACTTTAGAGCAGGAATAAACAGATTTACAGGCAAAACAAAACAGCAAAAAAACAGGTTTGGTCTCAACAGATAGTTTCCACCTCCATGACAAGTGTATGGGGGGGGGGCTGTGTGCCGTTTTGAGCATTTTATTCCATCCATCCATTTTCTATACTCTCCAATTAAGGTTCACGGGGTGGAGCCTGTCCCAGCAGTCATACACCCTGGACAGGACACCAGTCCAAACACACAGCCACACCCTCACTCACACCTACGCTCAATTTAAAGTGCCCAATTCACTGAACCTGCATATCTTTGGAAGTGAGAGGTAGCCGGAGCACCTGGAGGGGAACCCGCAAACACAAAGAGAACATGCAAACTCCACACAGAAAGGCCCAGGTGGGAAGTGAACCTATGATCTTCCAGTTGTGAAGCAACAGTGCTAATAACTAAGCCATCATTTTATTGCAAACACCTGGAATAATGTGGCTTGTTGTGTGGTGAAACATCCTAACGCAGTGGGTCTCAGTCTTTTTACAATAAGTAGCACCTTAGAAAATATTTTGTTTTCCAAGTACCACCATTACAAACTCAACTTATTTATATAGTGCCACATCACAAGATAGTTGCCCCAAGGCACTTCACAGGGCAAAAGTCTAACCTTCCCAACCCCCGAGCAAGCACATTGGGAGTGGTGAGGAAAACTCCCGGGAAGAATTAAAGTACATGAAGCATAGTTTTTGAAGCATTGCTTCATTTGCCTTTGCTTACAGAGCCGAGTCCATAACTCTCTGGCTGAGTCATAGAGTTATATTATAGCTATAAGTCTCATCTCATCTTCATCAGATCGCAGGAGATATAACTCTGTTATATTATATTTATATAATATAATTCTATGGGCCAAGCCCAGCTCTTATGAAGCATTGCTTCATTTCGCTTCACTTTCAGCAGAGAGTGGCATCAGATTGGTTTCGTTTACGTCTCAAAGCCATAAAGCTGTCAAATCTTTCATTATGAATAGTCTGCTCTGTTTGTTTGTAATGATTCAATGAAAAGTTGTTGAGTTAGCCTTAACCTTATTGGAAATAAAGCAGCTGACTTAATTACACCATATAAAAATGAGTTTGTTTGGTTGACTCAGTGTGCCACCAGAGGGAGCCCATGTACCACCAGTGGTATGAGTACCACAATTTGAGAACTATGGTCCTAACCGATCATCTAAGTCATCCCTGCTGCAATATTCACACTAATTGAAACTCTCTTATTAATGTTGTATGCTAATGAAATTAGCATTTTTAGCAGCTATGGGTAACGTGATTCCTTATGCACCATTAATGCACGATTACTGAGAAAATAAGTAGCTCGTAACTTTTAATGTCCACACCAAACCAAAACGTTACAACCACTGCATGTTTGAGATTATTCTGTTAGCATAGCTAGTTCGAACCCGAAGAGGGGTGTATTCAGGATTCTTTCAGCACACCGCAGAGTCAGCCACACTCCACGTCTTTGGATGGAGCCACTCAGCACTGCAGCTGCTGCCAACATGGGAAAGCCCAGATATGGGTTTCATGTTGACTGCTCCAGGTCTCTATAGAAAACCTATGGGTGCTGTCATTCAGGCTTTGTCCAGCTCCTAAATTGACTCATCCATCCAGCATTCAATCACCATGCAGCAGGGGGTAGTATTCAGCAAGTGGCAGCCAAGTCTAAAGGATATTACAAACTTTTTGATCCTATGTTGTCCTTTGATTTACACATTAGAGATATTACTAGGACTGCTTTCTTCCACCTGCGAAACATAGTGAAGATTCGTCCCATCCTGATGCTGAGACCCTGATTCATGCATTTATTTCCTCTAGACTGGACTACTGCAATGTTCTATTTTCTGGTTTACCACAGTCCAGCAGTAGGGCTCTCCAATTGGTTCAAAATGCTGCTGCCAGACTTTTGACAGGAAAGAGAAAGTTTTGACCACATTACACCCATTTTGCCATCTCTTCACTGGCTTCCTGTCTCTGTGACATCAGATTTTAAGGTTCTGCTATTAACCTATAAAATTATTCACGGACTAGCACCTCCCTACTTAGCTGACCTACTTAAACCCCATGTACCGGCCTGGGCTCTGCCTTTTCAAGGCGCAGGACTATTTTGTATCCCTAGGATGAATAAAAAGTCTGTGGGTCACAGAGGTTTCTCTTATCGTGCACCTGTTTTATGGAATGATCTCCCTGTGTTCATTAAACAGTCAGATTCTGTGGAGAAGTCCAGACTTAAGATGCATCTATTCTCCCACTCGTATGGCTAGCATACTGGCATAGTATAGTACTATGCTTCCTATCTTGTTAAAGTCATTGTATTAGCAACAGAACAGGTCTCGGTTTGAACTTTATCTAAATTTTGAGTTTATGAGTGAAGCTTAGGGCTAGCGATCTAAGTTATCACCATAGTAATTTCTCTGTTTTCTTGTTGATTTACTGCTGATGAATTATACCTTAGGTGTAGTTTTTTTTCCGGCCGACTGATTCTGCTCTTTTTCTCTCTGTTCAAGGTACGACCGACAGATGGATCTGAACTGAAAGGCCCAGACTGACTGTGAGATGGAAGACCTGAGCCAGGTGCTGCAGTCTTCATGTGAAAGGCTCACTGATGGCGTGAACAACCCCTGCCTGTGGTGCTGACGACTGTGCGGCTACAACCATGAGTGCAAGGTCCGTTACTTTTCTCACAGACCTCGTATAAGTTTTCCCCTCTCCAATCAACTTTTTAATCAAACTGCGCTGTTCTTCTGAACAATGTCTTGAACGTCCCATTTTCCTCAGGCTTTCAAAGAGAAAAGCATGTTCAACAGGTGCTGGCTTCATCCTTAAATAGGGGACACCTGATTCACACCTGTTTGTTCCACAAAATTGGCGAACTCACTGACTGAATGCCACACTACTATTATTGTGAACACCCCCTTTTCTACTTTTTTTTTACTAATGGCCCAATTTCATAGCCTTAAGAGTGTGCATATCATGAATGCTTGGTCTTGTTGGATTTGTGAGAATCTACTGAATCTACTGGTACCTTGTTTCCCATGTAACAATAAGAAATATACTCAAAACCTGGATTAATCTTTTTAGTCACATAGCACTACTATTATTCTGAACACTACTATATATACCCTTTTAATTTGGAGATGTACAAGATGGTAATATTTACTGTTTTTGAGTTATCACATTAATAACCTTGGATATGTATGTTGGATTTATCTTTCTCTTCACTCACTGTATTTTACAGCCTCTGTATATTGCTTTAGAAACATGAAGGTTAATAACTGCGGGTTGAACATCGTGAACAGAGAGCACTGTCTATACTGTAGTGTGTCAAAATATTAACAACTTTCCGACATAAACGTTGAAAGGGAAATATGTATAGACTATCTCCCCTCCCATGTCTTAAGGCACAGCTAGCCACAGAAAAAGTGCTGCTGCAGTCTCTCTCTGTCTTTGGGCATCGCTTTGATCAATCCCACCTCAAGACTTATCCTGGAGGGAGCACCGCGCTCCTCTTCTCCATGGCTAATCACACTTCCTGTCTTTGTCTTTATGTGCTTTAGACAAGCATCAGATAGGAACAGATTTGCCCCTAGAACCCGCAATGCCTCTGGTTGTGCTTCATCTTGTCTTCTCCAGCGGATTTGCTCATGAATATTTCTACCAGTTTGAAGTTGTGGATTTCAATCTATTGCCAGAAGAGTAAAGGAAACAAAAAGAAAAAGAAGGGAAAAAAAGAAGATCCAAAGTTCAGGACAGATGTAGTGGATAGCAACTAACTAGTTTTAGCTGGAACTGTTAGAATGCTGAAATGCTTAATAAAATAGTTTTACTTGCACAGCGTGTTCTTTAGGACGAAGTGATTTTACTGCCTGCCATCAGTGGCTACTTTTGTCCAGAAACAAGACACAAACTGCCAGGAGCCAAAACAAATGAAAAGAAAGAGACATAACCAAGTTCTTCTTGAGTGAAAACCAGCTTGTGTCCTCTTTTTGCTCCTATTTCGATATCCAAGGCCACCTGAGGGAGGTCAGGCTGCTCCAGCCTGTTTTTTCACAGGGAAAAGAACCGGTGTCACAGACCAAACAGTCTCCCTCTAAAAATCGGTCCACCTTACTTCACTGTGCATGCGTCAATTCAGACCACAGCAGCACGTTTGACACGGAGTCTCTTCACCCAAAGCAATCAAACGGATTAATGGGATTATTAACCATCAGATGATAAAGATAAAACCTCTTAAATCATTCTAAAGTCAGATTTGAGCTGAAACAAGGCCGTTTTAAGCAGAAACTCTGCAAAATTCTGTGACGCTTTGAAATTACCAACACGCAGTGAACGCATCAGCTAGCAGCTCATTTTGCCATGGCGCTCTGATCGCTTCACTCATTTTTTATGATGAAATAATGCTGAATTTATGTGGAAATTATTCTTGTGCAAAAGCTGTCACTGAGATAGATGATGACTGGAGTGCAGTTTGAAGCAGAAATGAGGTGATAATTGGTGAACCGCGGCTAATGACGCATGCACTGTGAAGGCAGGGTGGACCGATTTTTAGGGGGACCGTTCGATCTGCTACACCGGAATTGATGGGGAAGGCATAAACCCTCATGGACTACCAGGGCTGCCAACTTTGGGACCTTGGCTGGAGTGAGAATATGCATGCGCATAGCGTGCGCCAATTGGTTCCAAAGTTTTTGTAACCCTAACCCTAATTTTTTTAAAAACAGCCTTCATTTACAAATAAAAATAATAATAAAAGGGAAACTCTGTTTGATCCTTCTTCACTCCATGTGAATGATTCTTCCTTTTTCTGAAATATTTCAGTGAGCTCATCTACAGGTATGTGAGAGGCAAATAAAGAAAAATGCTTAAAATGGCTGGAGGTCAAGAGGACCCTATTTGGGGGGGAGGGCTGAAGGGTTTTAGCCATGCTAATGCTACCTAGAACTATTTTCTGCAGTAAATTTGCAAGGAGAGTTAGGGAGGATGGAGCTGTTTATCCAGGTCTTTACAAGTTGGACAAAATCTATCTTCATATGACACCAACTTCTGTGCCGTGTGAGTCTTCTCCAAAACTGGAGAGGAGGAACAGACTGAAGTCCAACACTGCTGAAATGATCTTGTTTTTAAATAAAAAACTTTGAAACTCCCCAATCCCTTTCATTTTGTACAACTATGGTCATAGCAGTTCCAAGCATTTCACAATTTATATCTCTATTACATACATTATCTTATGATGGCACAATCACATTTTAACACAAGTATATTATTAATGTCTTTAAATACCTTACTGTTTCATTGTTCCATGCAAGTGCTATGTTAGAAATTTGCCAGCAGATGTTGCCATATTTAATTGTATCAAATGCTTCAAACACTGAACCATTTCAACACAATTGCTTCATATTGATTCAGTGTTTCAAAACGCTTTGGTTTCTCCATCAGTCATAATCATCAATAAAATGCATCTCAGTGCAGCACAGACAGTACAATCATGAATACTTGCTAACCAGGACATTAAATAATGTACAACATGTCCTTTAAATTATCTAGTTTGCAACTGGTTGAAGTCTGTAAACTAACAATGATTTTCTGAAGTGTTCCTGAGTCCATGCAGTAAGATCCTTTACACAATGATGTCGGTTTTTAATGCAGTGCCACCTGAGGGATTGAAGGTCACGGGCATTCAGTGTTGGTTTTCGGCCTTGCTGCTTACCTGTAGAAAGTTCTCCAGATTCTCTGAATCTTCTGATTATACTATGGACTGTAGATGATGGAATCCCTAAACTCCTTGCAATTGAAGGTTGAAAAACATTGTTCTTATGCTGTTGGACTATTTTTTCACATAGTTATTTACTAAGTGGAGATCCTTGCCCCATCTTTGCTTGTGCACGGCTGAGACTTTTGGCGATGCTCCTTTTATATCCAATCATGAGTGTGTTCACGTCCCAAAGGCTTATTGAGTGTTGTTAGAAGGAAAGGTGACGTAACACAGTGGTAAACATACCACTGTCGCAGCTTTTTTGAAATGTATTGCAGGCATCCATTTTAAAATGAGCAAATATTTGCACAAAAACAATAAAGTTTATCAGTTTGAACATTAAATATCTTCTCTTTGTGGTGTATTCAACTGACTATAGGTTGAAGAGGATTTGCAAATCACTGTATTCTGTTTTATTTACATTTTACACAACATCCCAACTTCACTGGAATTGGGGTTGTATTATGCAACAGATTTGATTTGTTAGGCTATTTATTGGCTGACTTTGTCATCCAAAACTTACGCATCAGTGGTCGACTCATAAAACAAGCTTCGAAGCTTTGTTCAAACTCTCTCTGAATGACCTCTTCACGCGCAGCTGACGTATCAGGTGACAGGTTATTAGTGAATCAACGATCAGAGAATACTGCAGTCAGAATGTTGTCAGCAGATGTTAACAGCTGTTTTGTGTGTGCGCCTTATACTCCTCTCTTTTCATTAAGAAACAATGTGCTGCGGTCTGCTCTGGTCTAATCTAGTCATCAACAAAAAAAATTAATGGGAGATATTTTTATTTTGGCATTGACATTTCTTGTTTGTGTGTGAGAACATGACATTGATGCTGAAAGCGTGAGTGTCATGCTAAATGCGTGAGAGTTGGCAACCCTGGTCTACTCAACCACCTCCATGCCATCTGACAACCTCACCAGCATGACCGAGTCACTCCTGCTATGGACAGAGAAATGAACATAGACTGGATATATAGACAAACCCTCTGTGACATCACACAGTAAATTTTGCAGTGTAAAATTTACTCTGCTGGGATAATATTTGGTCCCAGTCTAAATAGAGTAAAATACATTCTATTCGCCCTATTAAGGTTTCAAATCCCGCAAAACTTCGAAGAGGTCGCCGCTCTGCGAGATCTCAGTAACACTGAGATCTGCATTGAGATGCTCTGATCACGCTGCACTTTAACCGCTCCCCTCCCCCCATCTCATAAACAAGGTAAGGCTAACAGCTGAACCAATGATAACTTTGGTTTGGGTGTTTGACAAACATATATTTTGTGGACTGGGCCGTGACTTTCATAACAGGTGGCTGCAGTGTGGTTATTGCAAGCGATGACCAACACATTTTAACATGGGGTTCAATGGGAAATAGGCAGCCTCAATTTCTCATTCAAGGTACTGCAGGTTTTGGCGCTTCCGCATTGGTTTAATTTTTGAGCAGAAGAGGTTGCCACTTGGAAATGAACCCCCCCACCCCCTCAAATACCCACTATGATTTCACGTCTCACTCATTCTTTGCCTTCATCGTCTGCTTCAAAGCCTGTAACTCTCTGCCGCGCCCGAGGGTTAATTAACACGACGCAAGCAGTGAATGATCAGAGAGAACGAGAACTCTCCAAAGGTTAAGTGTCACACGGGGGGAAACGTGTTGTCAGAACAAGTAGGCTTGTTTTCCGCAAGCTGGAAAAAAAAAATAATAAAAAGAAAATTCAAACGAGAGAACAGCAGCTCGAAGGGAAAGATGTTTTTTTTCCAACACCTTTTCAAAACTTTGCATTTCTCCTGTCAGTGAAGGCAATGTTCAAACAGACATTATGAAGAACAAAAGAATTGCAGTGTTCTCTCACATGGCAACCTTTTTTTTAAATATCATATCACAATAATTCTCACAGCATATTGTGATAAGCAATGGATCATGCAAAAAAATAAAAAAATAAAAAATCCATACAGTGTTAATCACTGCTTTTATTGAAATTGTGTCTGCTCTTGGTTTATCCCCAGAGGGGTAGAAAAAGAAAATGACTTCATGAGCCACACATACCCTGGATGACATCTCACAGGTGAAATAGTGAGATTTATGGCTGCAGTAATTAACACGGGCTCCTCTTCTTTCTCCGTGGCTTGTCGCTGACATTTGGTTCATGCTCGAGTGTCTGCTGAGCTGATTTCAGTCTCTTGCATGAAGGTGAGGCTGTTTGCGTAAGCACGTGCATGTTGGGCCCAGCGGAAAGTCTGACAAGGACAGTGTTGACACGGCCTGAGAGCTGAAGACAGGATTCAACACTGTGGAAAATACAGATTAGATACTATCAAGAAAAAGTTGGAAAAACTTTCAGGCAACCAGTTTTTGAGTTTACTCAACTTACAAGAATTACCTTGACACAGAGTGAGATTTATTTAGTATTCATTTATTCAGTTTTTATGTATTTTCTTTTGGGGGGGGGGGGGGGGGGGGTACTTAGCAATCACGGGATCATTACGTAATATTTGCTTATTAATATTCATGTGGTTGGCTCTCACTGCGGTATTGTATCACTTCCTGTTCCGGAGCACAGCTGTGTTTTTCTGTATCTGTTAGCTGTTTAATCTGCGCAGTTAGATTGATCTAGTTACCTAGATAACAATTTGTTTCACAGTGTAACTAAAGCACTCCCTCTGCTGAATCACCTCTAAATTATTTACACATTATTCACTTTGTGTGTTTTTAGGAATCCGCTAGCTTAGCGCAGCTACTGGCTCTTAGCCGGTTTAGCATGGCGGCTTCTCCTGTCTCTCCTGCACTTTTCTGCTCTGGGTGTGAAATGTTTAGTTATTCCTCGGCCTCCTTTAGCAGTAATGGTACTTGTAATAAGTGTAGCTTATTCGTAGCTTTGGAGGCCAGGCTGGGCGAATTGGAGACTCGGCTCCGCACCGTGGAAAATTCTACAGCTAGCCAGGCCCCTGTAGTCGGTGCGGACCAAGGTAGCTTAGCCACCGTTAGTTTCCCTCTGGAAAGCAGGCCGACTGGGTGACTGTGAGGAGGAAGCGTAGTTCTAAACAGAAGCCCCGTGTACACCGCCAACCCGTTCAGATTTCTAACCATTTTTCCCCACTCGACGATACACCCGCCGAGGATCAAACTCTGGTTATTGGCGACTCTGTTTTGAGAAATGTGAAGTTAGTGACACCAGCAACCATAGTCAATTGTCTTCCGGGGACCAGAGCAGGCGACATTGAAGGAAATTTGAAACTGCTGGCTAAGGCTAAGCGTAAATTGGGTAAGATTGTAATTCACGTCGGCAGTAATGACACCCGGTTACGCCAATCGGAGGTCACTAAAATTAACATTGAATCGGTGTGTAACTTTGCAAAAACAATGTCGGACTCTGTACTTTTCTCTGGGCCCCTCCCCAATCGGACCGGGAGTGACATGTTTAGCCGCATGTTCTCCTTGAATTGCTGGCTGTCTGAGTGGTGTCCAAAAAATGAGGTGGGCTTCATAGATAATTGGCAAAGCTTCTGGGGAAAACCTGGTCTTGTTAGGAGAGACGGCATCCATCCCACTTTGGATGGAGCAGCTCTCATTTCTAGAAATCTGGCCAATTTTCTTAAATCCTCCAAACCGTGACTATCCAGGGTTGGGACCAGGAAGCAGAGTTGTAGTCTTACACACCTCTCTGCAGCTTCTCTCCCCCTGCCATCCCCTCATTACCCCATCCCCGTAGAGACGGTGCCTGCTCCCAGACCACCAATAACCAGCAAAAATCTATTTAAGCATAAAAATTCAAAAAGAAAAAATAATATAGCACCTTCAACTGCACCACAGACTAAAACAGTTAAATGTGGTCTATTAAACATTAGGTCTCTCTCTTCTAAGTCCCTGTTAGTAAATGATATAATAATTGATCAACATATTGATTTATTCTGCCTCACAGAAACCTGGTTACAGCAGGATGAATATGTTAGTTTAAATGAGTCAACACCCCCGAGTCACACTAACTGCCAGAATGCTCGTAGCACAGGCCGAGGGGGAGGATTAGCAGCAATCTTCCATTCCAGCTTATTAATTAATCAAAAACCCAGACAGAGCTTTAATTCATTTGAAAGCTTGATTCTTAGTCTTGTCCATCCAAATTGGAAGTCCCAAAAACCAGTTTTATTTGTTATTATCTATCGTCCACCTGGTCGTTACTGTGAGTTTCTCTGTGAATTTTCAGACCTTTTGTCTGACTTAGTGCTTAGCTCAGATAAGATAATTATAGTGGGTGATTTTAACATCCACACAGATGCTGAGAATGACAGCCTCAACACTGCATTTAATCTATTATTAGACTCAATTGGCTTTGCTCAAAATGTAAATGAGTCCACCCACCACTTTAATCATATCTTAGATCTTGTTCTGACTTATGGTATGGAAATTGAAGACTTAACAGTATTCCCTGAAAACTCTCTTCTGTCTGATCATTTCTTAATAACATTTACATTTACTCTGATGGACTACCCAGCAGTGGGGAATAAGTTTCATTACACTAGAAGTCTTTCAGAAAGCGCTGTAACTAGGTTTAAGGATATGATTCCTTCTTTATGTTCTCTAATGCCATATACCAATACAGTGCAGAGTAGCTACCTAAACTCTGTAAGTGAGATAGAGTATCTCGTCAATAGTTTTACATCCTCATTGAAGACAACTTTGGATGCTGTAGCTCCTCTGAAAAAGAGAGCTTTAAATCAGAAGTGCCTGACTCCGTGGTATAACTCACAAACTCGCAGCTTAAAGCAGATAACCCGTAAGTTGGAGAGGAAATGGCGTCTCACTAATTTAGAAGATCTTCACTTAGCCTGGAAAAAGAGTCTGTTGCTCTATAAAAAAGCCCTCCGTAAAGCTAGGACATCTTACTACTCATCACTAATTGAAGAAAATAAGAACAACCCCAGGTTTCTTTTCAGCACTGTAGCCAGGCTGACAAAGAGTCAGAGCTCTATTGAGCCGGGTATTCCTTTAACTTTAACTAGTAATGACTTCATGACTTTCTTTGCTAATAAAATTTTAACTATTAGAGAAAAAATTACTCATAACCATCCCAAAGACGTATCGTTATCTTTGGCTGCTTTCAGTGATGCCGGTATTTGGTTAGACTGTTTCTCTCAGATTGTTCTGTCTGAGTTATTTTCATTAGTCACTTCCTCCAAACCATCAACATGTCTATTAGACCCCATTCCTACCAGGCTGCTCAAGGAAGCCCTACCATTATTTAATGCTTCGATCTTAAATATGATCAGTCTATCTTTATTAGTTGGCTATGTACCACAGGCTTTTAAGGTGGCAGTAATTAAACCATTACTTAAAAAGCCATCACTTGACCCAGCTATCTTAGCTAATTATAGGCCAATCTCTAACCTTCCTTTTCTCTCAAAAATTCTTGAAAGGGTAGTTGTAAAACAGCTAACTGATCATCTGCAGAGGAATGGTCTATTTGAAGAGTTTCAGTCAGGTTTTAGAATTCATCATAGTACAGAAACAGCATTAGTGAAGGTTACAAATGATCTTCTTATGGCCTCAGACAGTGGACTCATCTCTGTGATTGTTCTGTTAGACCTCAGTGCTGCTTTTGATACTGTTGACCATAAAATTTTATTACAGAGATTAGAGCATACCATAGGTATTAAAGGCACTGTGCTGCGGTGGTTTGAATCATATTTATCTAATAGATTACAATTTGTTCATGTAAATGGGGAATCTTCTTCACAGACTAAGGTTAATTATGGAGTTCCACAAGGTTCTGTGCTAGGACCAATTTTATTCACTTTATACATGCTTCCCTTAGGCAGTATTATTAGACGGCATTGCTTAAATTTTCATTGTTACGCAGATGATACCCAGCTTTATCTATCCATGAAGCCAGAGAACACACACCAATTAGCTAAACTGCAGGATTGTCTTACAGACATAAAGACATGGATGACCTCTAATTTCCTGCTTTTAAACTCAGATAAAACTGAAGTTATTGTACTTGGCCCCACAAATCTTAGAAACATGGTGTCTAACCAGATCCTTACTCTGGATGGCATTAAGCTGACCTCTAGTAATACTGTGAGAAATCTTGGAGTCATTTTTGATCAGGATATGTCATTCAAAGCGCATATTAAACAAATATGTAGGACTGCTTTTTTTGCATTTAAGCAATATCTCTAAAACTAGAAAGGTCTTGTCTCAGAGTGATGCTGAAAAACTAATTCATGCATTTATTTCCTCTAGGCTGGACTACTGTAATTCATTATTATCAGGTTGTCCTAAACGTTCCCTGAAAAGCCTTCAGTTAATTCAAAATGCTGCAGCTAGAGTACTAACGGGGACTAGAAGGAGAGAGCATATCTCACCCATATTGGCCTCTCTTCATTGGCTTCCTGTTAATTCTAGAATATAATTTAAAATTCTTCTTCTTACTTATAAGGTTTTGAATAATCAGGTCCCATCTTATCTTAGGGACCTCATAGTACCATATCACCCCAATAGAGCGCTTCGCTCTCAGACTGCAGGCTTACTTGTAGTTCCTAGGGTTTGTAAGAGTAGAATGGGAGGCAGAGCCTTCAGCTTGCAGGCTCCTCTCCTGTGGAACCAGCTCCCAATTCAGATCAGGGAGACAGACACCCTCTCTACTTTTAAGATTAGGCTTAAAACTTTCCTTTTTGCTAAAGCTTAGAGTTAGTGCTGGATCAGGTGGCCCTGAACCATCCCTTAGTTATGCTGCTATAGACTTAGACTGCTGGGGGGTTCCCATGATGCACTGAGTGTTTCCTTCTCTTTTTGCTCTGTATGCACCACTCTGCATTTAATCATTAGTGATTGATCTCTGCTCCCCTCCTCAGCATGTCTTTTTCCTGGTTCTCTTCCTCTGAAAAAGCATACCGCCCTCCAAAAGCATGTTATTGTATTAATATGAAGCCCATATTTGGGCGTCGCCATGTTGGCAGAAGTGGCACGATGAACTCATTAATATATAAAGGGGTGGAGCTCAGTGTGTGACAAAAGACGCACCCTTTTCTTAGAGTCAGAACCAGCTTCGGCTAACCTCAGTTTGCGTGTTTATTAAATCATATTTTTGGGGACTAGAGGATGGCTGTGATGTTTTGGTTTGGTGCGGACATTAAAAGTTATAAGCTGCTTATTTTTTAGTAATCATGCATTAATGGGGCTAAACAGATTAGGCTACCGATAGCTGCTAAAAGCGCTAATACCATTAGCATACAACATTAAATATGCCATGGGTTACACTCAGTGTGAATATGGCAGCAGGGACGTCTACTGGTCCATTAGGACATTTCATTACACAAGAAGCCATATTATTCAACACAATGAGTTACAGGCACAGTGAGAGTTGGAACTTTGTTCAGCCACTGTCACTCAAAGCGACCATATACCCCCCAGGTAGAGTTTTATGGTTTAAAATATGTCACGTATATATAAGGCAATCCTGGCCCAGCCAGAGCCCAGACCTGAATCCGATTCAACATCTCTGGAGAGATCTGAAAATGGCTGTGCACCAACGCTCCCCATCCAATCTGATGGAGCTTGAGAGGTGCTGCAAAGAGAAATGGGCAAAACTGCCCAAAGATAGGTGCACCAAGGTTGTGGCATCATAATCAAGAAGACACAAGGCTTTAATTGCTGCCAAAGGTGCATCAACAAAGTATTGAGCAAAGGATGTGAATACTTCTGTACACATGATTTCTTAGTTTTTTTTTTTTTTTTCATAAATTTTCAAAAAAATATAAAAAATAATTTTTTTCATGTTGTTATTATGGGGTGTTGTGAGCAGAATTTTGAGGGGAAAATGAATTTCCTCCATTTTGGAATAAGGCTGTAACAAAACAAAATGTGGAAGTAGTGAAGTGCTGTGAATACTTGCACTGTAAGGTGAAATTTGTTAGAGGACTCTGTGAGCAGGTGACGCACCCTCTGTCACCTGTGTTCCTCTGAAACAGCACTTCGTACCATCGCAAGTGACAACACGGTGTGTACTCTGCTATGAAGTGTTTTAAATCTTGCTTTAAAAGACTGTGAAACTTGATTTGGTGTCAGCAAGCAAGTTATTCAGTCAAAGTATTGCTTTGGAAAACATCACGTTCATTGGGGTCAAAAATGTACTGTTGTTGGGGGGGTTCATCAAAACTGGCACACACATATGGAAGTGGGTTCTGAAATTGCCTATGCAAGATCAAAATTGACAAACATTGGGGGGGGGGGGGGGGGGGATCACTGTAATTGGGTCATAGGTCAAAATATATGTTTTTCCACTATTTGCACACAACTTAACACATACATGGTGGTGGGTTCTGAAATTGCCCAGTAAAGTTAAATGTACCAAAAATCAATCACTGAGGCCAATGCCATGTCTTCCTGTTTGCTGGTCTATGCCTACAAACAGGCCTTCTGCTGATTTCTACCAACCTTGGAATGTCAATGAAAGTTTCCCATGAAATTGCCCTGAAAAGAATTTGTTTGGCGAAGGTCAAGGAATGCAATTTTCAATCTGATTTGACCATTTCTGTTGCACACTTTGATCGATTCCAAAACTGCCCTGGCAAGGTCAACCAAATGACTGAAGGTCAAGGTCACTGGGGTTAAATGTCAGATTGCTGTAGTCCTTTGTGTCCTTATGCTCATAGCTGTCTGCATAGCTGGTACCCTGAAGTTTATTTGTTTTGTTTTGTTTTTTCTATCTTTAACACTGTCGGCACCCAGCGACTGAGAGGGTGAATGCCAAATGCTGCAACACAAATATTATTTGTGTGTTTGCGTTTCTACAAAATTGCATTATGTAAAAGGTTATATCTCACTCACTCCTGAATACACATTTTGACAATTGTCAAATTTATCACACTGATCTCTATATGTATTGCATGCCGTGACACTCAGTGTTTGATTTACACTGTGCTATGAAGATGAAAATGCCTCATCCACTGTTGCAACAAGCCTTATTTTACATTATTACATTATGTATGCACGCTTGAGTATGGATAATGGATGAATCTAAAGCAAAGCCTTTTAATTACCCACCATCATTCTGTCTCACCTAGCTGTGGCGCTCACATCTTATTAGCCGTGGTGTAAATAAACATTAACATGCCACCCTGATAAAGTCTTCCCCCTGCAGTTCTTGCTATATCATCAACATCCCTGCAAAGTACACACACCCAAACCCATCCAACGGCGTGTTCAAACAACAGAAGAGCTGCTGAAGCTGGGGCCACACCATTACAAGCACTTCACTGAAAATTAGCATTAGTGCATCTGGCTGGAGGCCACGCGGCCTGATCAAAAGATTAAATTAAACACACGTATATACATATGGAAAAACTGTGCTTCCACAATCTATGATGGAAATTTGATCACAATGAGAGGAGTACAACAACATTCATAAGCGAGAAGCGGAGATCATCTCTGAGGGCCCTATGGAGAAGAAGATGTTGGTTATTGTCAGAAAATGTGTCGGTTAACAACACAGGCTCTAAAAATAATGGACAAATCTTGTGTGACATCATCACACATCGGTTTTCCGGTTTGAAGCTAACATGGGTCGGCTGTAGATGTCACCATCTTGGCAATTTCTTGGCATATATATATATATATATATATATATATATATATACGAGGTCTGTGAGAAAAGTATCCGACCTTTTTATTTTTTTCAAAAACCATATGGATTTGAATCACGTGTGATTGCATCAGCCAAGCTTGAACCTTCGTGCACATGCGTGAGTTTTTTCACGCCTGTCGGTTGCGTCATTCGCCTGTGAGCAGGCTTTGTGTGAGCAGTGGTCCACCCCCTCGTCGTTTTTTTATTGCGAATAAATGTCTGAACGATTTGGAGCTTTGCTGCATCAATTTTTTTTCCAGAAACTGTGAGAGACCTCCAGGTGGACACTGTTCGGAAAATTAATATGGCTTTCAGGGACGATTTTGTGGGGATTACACAGATTAAGGAGTGTTACTGCCGCTTTAAGGACGGCCCAGAGCGTCTGAGAGCGCCCCGCGCTCCGAGCGCCGATCGACAAGCTCACACCCCGCTGAAACAAACAGATCATTTCCAACGTGAAGGGTTTGTTGATCCGGGACGTCGTCTGACTTTCACAAAAAGGCAGAAGGCATGGACATCAGCACTTTTTCGGCACAGGACGCGCCACGGAGCCGTTCATTACGCGGCACAAAACCACGTCCGTGTTGGTCTGTCAGGACGGCTTTCAGGTGGATTTCAGATGGCTGTCGGTTGCTTTTCAGTCGTGTGATTATCCGAGAAATTGAGCATGAGCTGGACATGCCCCAACATGTCCTGTGAGGCTTCATCACGGCGTTGCTTTGCGCCATGCGGCTCCACCGCGATGTGCGGAACTCCTCCGCACGTCTGTCTCAATGTGCCGAAAAAGTGCTGATGTCCACGTCTTTTCACAATTCCTGTGCTAGTCAGACGACGTCCCGGATAAAACACAGCGTCCAGTTTGGAAATGAACGGCACATTCCACTGTTACAGGAGTTTTTGTCATGGAAAGAGGAGCGGAGGCTTCGCGCGTCGCGGCGGTGCCGCATGGCGCACAGCAACGCCGTGATGAAGCCTCACGCGACATGTTCTGGCATGTCCAGGCACATCCACAATTTCTCGGATAATCACTCGATGGAAAAACCACCGACAGCTGTCTGAATGCCATCTCAAAGCCGTCCTGTGAGACCAAAACGGAGGTGGTTTTGTCTCGCTCCAGCAGCGAATCCATCATGATGCGCGAAGCCTCCGCTCGGTTTTCCATGACAAAATCTCTTGTTAAAAGTGAAATTTGCCGGAAAATGGTTGATGTCCAGCTCTTGTGATAACCAGAGAAATGGCACACGATGGTCATGGATCCAGACAGCCATCCGTTTAGAAATGAAATGGTCGTTCAGCCTGTCGGTGGCGGCTTCGGAGCACGGCGCACCACCAGTCGCTGGGGGCCGTCCTTAAAGCGACAGTAACAGTCCTTATTCTCTACCAAGCCCGTAACATTTTCACCGAAAGCCAGATAAATTTTTCCAGTGGTGTCAAAAGTACACACATTTGTTACTTAAGTAGAAGTATAGATACTGCAGTTTAAAAACACTCTGGTAAAAGTTGAAGTATCAACTTGACCTCTTTACTCAAGTAAAAGTGGAAAAAGTATGTGCTCCAAAACCTACTTAAAGTATAAAAGTATAAAGTAACCTTAAAAAAAAAAAAAAAAAAAAAAAAAAAAAAAGGTAGATGCCACTATATGAATTGAAAGCTTAATTTAAAAACTGATTCGTTCTACATGTGGCCCAAGACCCAAAACCCAAAATTACCCCCAACACCACCTGCATGAAAATGTTTCAACTCTAGAAGCTCTGAAATGCAATCTGGGACTATTCCAGACAATAAACTGCAGTGAGTGCAGCATCCATTTAGTGAGAAAAAAAAAACTTTCCTTATTCAGATTCATTCCAGTAGTATTCTGCTCTTACTAGGATGCAGCAGTTTTCTAGTTTGGCAGATAGTTCTGGAGGAAATCACTGAAGAAATTAACACATTGACAATATGGTTTGACCGAAACAAACTGTCATTAAACTTAAATAAAACAGGGATGAAATGGAGGTGTAAGAGTCACTAGGTGTTCACAGGAAACACTTATTTATTTCTGTATGTATGTATGTTCATTGTTAGTTGCTTTTATATTTTATTTTCTGTTGTGTTTCTATTCAGGTTCTTTTTGTCTCTTTCTCTGAAATTGTATATAATAATTATCATTAGATTATTAATATATAAACAAAAATAAATTTAAGAAATATTACAATTTGAAAACAAATGCACCCGAACGTGAAGACAGCTGGAACTGCTTCATGCTAACTTTTAACATTGAAAATGCCATAGACATGCTAACGTGTTAGCGTCACTCCCATTTTTAAGTTATAAAATACATCTATCAACTGTTTCAGAAGACCATAACAGGTCGGTTTAACATAGAAAAGGTAAATAATACTCACAGAAGTATGCTCTTTAGGGTTTTAGCGGGGGAAAATTAAGCGAAAGAAAGAAAGAATAAACGAAACAATAGGTTGAAGCATTGCTTCAATCTGCAAACCACTGCTTCGACTGGTTCAAAATCCATTCCTTTATCTTCATTGATCCATGTTTCTGATATAGCAATTATGTTAATTTTTTTTTTTTAATTGACTTAAATATTCTTTAATGTTGTTAAAGTTTGCATACAGACTTCTGCTGTTGAAATGGATTATTGATAATTTGTTATCCGTTTTAATGATCCGATTAAACTGTTCATCTGTATAATAGCAACAACTGTCATTAATATTTGAGAAGAAATTATTGTCCGGGTCTATATCGTGCTCCAAGTCCAGTACATTGTGGTCTGTGTATTTAAATGTTCTCAGTTCTAGTTTTCCATGATCAGCAATCCTGTGAGTTATATCCTTCTTGTCTCCAGATGTAGATGATGTAGTAGATGAATAGGTTCCTCTGGTCTGTGTCATGGTGTTGTGATGTGTTTGTGTCCTCATACCTTATTGGTCGTATTTGTCCAGATCCTCGATGTTCCTGATTACCATAACCTTCGCTTGTTCTGGTGTTCCATTCAGTTTGATGAATGTTTTGCAGTTGGATGTCCATGTCTGTTGAATTTTTCCCTGCTTTTTTAAGAGATGAGCTTTCCTGGCGATGTCTGCGTTTCTTTTGGTCAGATGTTCATTGATGAATACGTTTGTTCCTTTGAGTTTCCATCCCTGTTTTAACAATGCCATTTTATGTTTTCTGTTGACAAACCTCATTATAACTGCTCGTTTGTCTCCATCCTCCCTCCTGGGCAGGGGGTGGCACGCTTCAATGTTATTACAGGCTATTTGAATACCTTTAGATTGCAGGAAGTCAGCCACCTGTTGTTCCACTGAGTTGGCCTCCTGCTCACTGGCCTCCCCTCCGCTGTCTTCTGACACCGCCCGTGCGTAGGATCGAGGTTTAATATGAATTCCTGTAATAATAACGTCGTTCATCCTTGTGTACTGTTCCAACTCTGCAACACGGTTCTCCAGGTGCACCAGACGCCGGTCTTTCTCGGCATTCTGGATCCGGAGAGCCTTCACTTCTTCCACCAGCTCCATAATGGATTTCTGCTGCATTTTAACAACAGAGATTTCGTCAGACAAAAAGTCCAGGGACTTCTTGATATCGTCTCCCTCCTCCGCCGTCAGTGCCTTCTTCGGACCCATGTTCAGATAAATCCGCGCTGGCACCTCAGTAAAGCCGCGCCGGTGGATGTGCGCTGGCACCTCGAGCTTCCGGTGGATGTGCGCTGAGGCGTCAGCGCACATCCACCGGCGCTGAAGCCAAGAGTAACGAGGCTGTTTTTTTTAAAAATGTAAGGAATAGAAAGTACAGATACTTGTGTGAAAATGTAATAAGTAGAAGTCGGAAGTAGGCAGAAAAATAAGTAATGGAGTAAAGTATAGATACCTAAAAAGTGTAGTTAAGTACAGTAACGAAGTATTTGTACTTCGTTACTTGACACCTCTGAATTTTTCTAATGGTTTCCAGCTGCCAGTCTCTAAGAGTTTCTGAAAAAATTCTGATGGAAAAAAATCCCAAAATCATTCCGCCATTTCCTGACAATGAAAATGCGATGAGGGGGTGGACCACTCCTCACTCAAAGCCTGCTCACACGCGAATGACGCAACCGACAGGCCTGAAAAAACTCACGCATGCGCACGAAGGTTCAAGCTTGGCTGATGCAATCACACGTGATTCAAATCCATATGGTTTTTGAAAAAAATAAAAAGGTCGGATACTTTTCTCACAGACCTCGTATATATAAACTTTTCTGTTCTGAATTGATTTCTCCAAGTAACATCTGTGTTTTGCTCACTGTGCCTAAATGATGTTTTCTCACATTGAAATTTACGGAATGGGCATTACTGCATAAATTTATTATTTATATTTATATGATGCCTGAACACACACAACTATCTTGTAGTTACCAAGCTAGTTAAGGCCAGCAAACTACGTAACCTGTGTTCATGCATTTGAGTAATGCATATTTTTTGCGGCCTGGGCAGTGGGTCTTATCATATTCAGCGTGGGTGCCGTTGTATATAAAAATGATGACTGGCACATTGCCTCAATAACCACGACAGTATCAGTGTAGCTAAAATTACCTAGCTGGTTATTCCTGCTAATGGTATTAATCAGTGTTGACGAGTTCACCTCCTCCGAGGCCAAGGCTGAGTCTGAGTCCTGGGTCTCTGATGCCAAGGCCAAAGTCACAACAACTTAAGGCCAAGGATACAATAGCCAAGACCGGGGCCGAGTATTATTCAAAGACTATCCTATTTGCTGTGGCCTGTTCAGTTAGACTCGTGCATAATTTCAAGCCACAGCCAAGTGAGTTGGACGTGGCCTTATATACTCTTTAGTGTACTTTTGTGATGCAATGTGTTGGGGTCACAGGCATTAATACAGCACAGTTTCACGTTTTCTTCGTGCCCCCGTCACGAAAAGCACCCGCATTTTCCTGACACGGTTTTGTCATTTTGCTACTTGTAATCCTCCTCCTTCTGTTAACTCTAACCATAACCATAGCGTGAGTCTGTCCCCTCCCCTAAACCTAACCATAACCCCCGTCACCCCATATTTCGTGCCCCCGTCTGTGCCCCTGTCACGAAGTGCACCCATCACAAACCCATAGATTTAAGTACTTTTAGTAATGCCACCATGAACTGCCGTGAGACTGGGTTGCATTAATATGTTACCAGGACAAAGGAATATAATAATGCTTGGGTGGCGGCAAGGCTGTTTTGAAAGATGTTTCCATGTGTGTCTATGTGTGTTTGCGTAGTACTGTGGTGACGAGAAAACAATGCATTCAAACACTGCACGCAAAGATCATCGTATCCATAGCGTTAATGTGATGGGCACTTTAATATTTTGCTGGAATGTAAACAGTGGGGAAAAAGGTAAAAACGAGCAGTCTTGAACACGGCTTGGCTTATTCTTTGAAGCCAAGGCATCAAAAAATTGGCTTCAAGACTTCCAAAGCTGGTGATAACATACAAATTAAATAATATTAAATGTGACCCGGTGGCATATTTTTATGGCCAGAGCAGGGTTCAAACAACAGGGCCTGGTTTCATGAAGCAAATCTAATCTTGTTTAGCCAGCTAAAGTTGCTTACTTGGCTTTTTTTTTTTTTTTTTTTTTTTTTTTTTTTACGTTAGTCGTTGTTTTGCATTGCCTGACTAAAGTTTTTAGCCTGGTGCAGAGGAGGCTAATCTTATTTTAGTCGACAAAACTTCAGTGTCTCAAAAAACAGCAGCTATCATGTACCACCCCTTGATGGAACACTCAAGAGCACCCCTATGTCACTCATATTCCTCCAAAAGGAGAGCTTCCTCCGATTTTGGCCATGGTTGCAGCAGACGACGACTGTCATGATGTGTTTGTGACAGTTCTCAAATTAGCCACCAGGCGTCACTGTTAGGCTGATTCGCGTTGTGTGCACTAAAAGGCTTGATAAACACATTCTTCTGCAGTTCGTATTTGTCCATAAATGTCAATAAAGCCAGTTAACAAAACAAAGGTTGGATAGTTCATGACAATGACCAACCTGGAAGTAAACAAAACTGTCACTCTCTGGAGGCATTTCTTGGGAACTGCGCTCGCAAGGTCATTATGCCTGTGAAAATCATTGCCTAACATAAATCGGCTAATCTACAAGTTTAGCCGTCGATGTAAAACATTATATTGTTGAGTAATGTAAGAGTGTTCCATGATGCATAACACAAAATGGCTGATGCACATCCAAAATGTCCTAGTAACTATCTGATCTTAACCTAACTGCTTTTCAAAATGGCTGATGCACAAACTGTCCTTGTATTTGGTTAAACTATCTGATCTTTTTCCAGCTGTCTAATTGATAAAACCAAGAGATCTTTTTTTATCGATGGTTAATTAATAAACCAAAGTATTCACATCTATTTGGAAAAGAATCAGCATGATGGAACACTCTGATTATTGCATGACACGCAGACACACTATAAAATTTTTACATAACAACCCTGAACACAACATAAGTAGACACCCGCCTACAACCGCCTACTTCACTTTTGCAGCTAATCACATAGACGCTGATTCATGACAGTCTAAGAGCCACCCACATGCGGCTGGGTGGAGGAACAAAAGTTAGCGTAGACAGGAAACCTGGGCTCTTTGTTCCAAGTGTAGCATGTGATCTGGTCCAAGACCCCAGCACTGTTAGATGACTCTCAGTATCAGGGTTTGAACTTTTCAATACAACATCTAAACTTTGAAGTCTCTTTCCTGTCCAATCTTTTTTGAGATCACTCACCACAGAAAAGAACCTAACAGCAACTAACCAGTTGACTAAGTAAGTTTAATAGACTAAAAGATTAGACCGTTTTATGAAACCCAAATGGCTCATACTTGAGACCAAGGATGTACCAGGTCAACCAAAGTGTAATTCCCCACTAGCCAAGTCAGTAGGAGCATCTTTTCAATCTGGACTTTTAGTCACCAAATACACTGCAGCACAGGCTTTTTAGATCATCCATTCATACAAAAACCCACACAAAAAGTCATATTATCTCATATTTTTAGTAAAATTCTTAGAGATAAGCTAGCGGCTGCTAGGCCTGGACAGTAGCAGTCACACAAATTGGCCGCGCTCCTAATTATGCATAACTTGGTATTTTCTTCAAGCCCCTGGTGTCGATGAACGCATGGTCCCCCTAAAAATTGGTCCCCCTGATGACGCGGTTCACGCATTAATACCTTTTTCCTGCTTCAAACTGCACACCAGTCATCATCTATCTGAAGCTGTTATGCAACAATCATTTCCACATAAATTCAGCATTATTTCATCAGAAAATGTGGCGGAAGCGTTCAGAGCGCTGCAGCTAAACGAGCTCCTAGCTGATGCGTTCACTGCGCGTCGGTCATTTCAAAGCGTCACAGAATTTTGTTGAATTTTTGCTTAAAACGGCCTCATTTCTGCTTAAAACTGACTTTAAAATAAAGATTTTTATCTTCATCATCTGATGGTTAATAATCCCATTAATCCATTTGATTGCTTTGGGTGAAGAGACTCCGTCTCAGATGTGCTGCTGTGGTCTGAAATGACGCATGCGCAGATGCAAAAGGCCAACCGATTTTTATGGGCGGAACATTTGGTCTGCGACACCGGCATGTGAGATAAAACGTGTGCCAAATCAACACTCAGATCCATATTGGAGTGAAAAAAGGAGAAGCTGAAAGAACTTACTTTTTAGTATCAGACTGGATTAATACAGGAGTAACAAAGTAGAATAAGTGCACCTTTGTGCAAACAGGATTCATGCAGCATCCAACGGGATGTAAGGTGCTTTCATCTACAGGCTTCTACGGAATGTTTTTGGCTTCTCACATGACAGAAGTGGAACTCTTCAAAGCGTTACATTCTGTTGCATGTACACAAAGATCTTTTATAAACTTCTTCACACGTCTTTCTGTCTGCAGATGGACTGACTGCAGCCAGAACCCAAGAGGAGATGGGCCCTCTTCTGCTTTCTTATGTTGTTTCAATCACAAGTCGACTGCACAAAGAAGGCAGCGTGACGGCATGACGAGTGCGCAGCGCTCATCTGCCCGTGCTCTCGTCTCAGTTTGAGCCTCATAAAAGGAAACGGGCCTGACGACGCCAGAGGCGAGGGATCCGGCTCTGCGGTCTTGCGCACAGAAACATCAGTCTTTTAGAAGATGTCCTTCAGTGCGGTGCCAGCTCTCCCCGGGGCTGCTGCAGCCTCTTATTTACCATATACAGGATCTCTGTGCGGCCTTAATGAGCCCGGATATTCAGCATCGCAGACAAAAGGCCACGCTCGCGTTGAAGACTGTGCTTTTGCTGAATTAAATAGTGATAATTAAGAAAATATTAATCAAACTGCGCCTGGCTCGGTGGCTGCATTGAGGGAGCCTGTAGGAGTTCTCATTTAGAGTATGCCTGCGACCTACAGGGCTGCAGGCAAACGCGCGCACACACACACACACACAATTAAAAGCAGACCTATGTGGCCTACTGCTCCATAATTAAACACCCCTTGATGCTCGACACAAAATACTGAGTCGGTTTCAGATGTGTGGAGAAGAGAGGGATGAAAAGAAACATTACAAAGCTGTCGGTTCTCCAAGTTGGAAGTTCTGTTCGATGCAATGAATTAATAAAAAGCACAAACTAATACCTTCCCAGTGTGCAGTTGGTATGTCTGGCGGGCCAGCAGCAGCTATACAGCTGTACTGTGAAACTTTAATGCTGCTGACTGCCTGAAGCACAGCTTTGTCTCTGAGGTGAAGGGAGGGAGCTTCTCCACATGATCCATCTAACTAGGACAAGTATTGGAAGAGCGAACACAATCTAGACTGTCTGACCTTCTGAGTTAAGATCGTGCAGCCCGATAACCCAGAGTGGTCACGGAAATTCAAGTAGGGGGCCTTATCTTGACAGTAAATGATGCACGGTCTAACGCACCTAACTGGGCTGAACATGAATTTCACTAATCACGGTGACATCTGTCAGTACATTCAATGCAACATGGGTGCCACCATGTTTGTGTCCCAACAACAAGGTTACCAGTTCAAAGCCGACCTATTCCTGTTGTGCGTCTGGAGCTGTGTCAGGAAGGGCATCCAAAGAAACACATGGGCCATATCAACGCGTGGAACCACTGTGACGATCTTAAAAAAGAACTAGTCACCTGTCACTCCCTTTGAGATGCTGCTGCTGCACTTGGAAAGAGATCTGAATACAAACTGTTGCTAATTTACAGGAGCAGTAGTCACCCCCCCGAGGTGACACATATGAGCTCTTCATTCCAAAACACCACCTCTTCCAACCACCTGACAGCAGGTGGGGGGTCCTCACTGGTGAATATGTAATGTGGTTTACAATAAAAATGAATATTTTACTTTGCAAATTTGACTTTTTCATGTTAGTATTCATGATGGAAATACTTACTTACTACTAGTATAACTGTTTTTAGCTTTTTTTTTTATATCAGTGATAATATTACACTTTCATTCCATGAATGAGCAGAATCCGCTCAGCTAATTACAATGAATCAGCTCCCCCCCCCCCACCCCAAACATCCTGGATCCACCCCTGCTTGACCACTGCACCTGTTTTTTTGTGCTCTGCGACTGCCAACCCAGAGGACAAAAACAATCATAAAAAAAAATATGATGCAAATGAGTTATTAAAGTTTTAACTTCTCTGTTTGAGGTGATGTTGTTCGATGAGCTCCACGCTATCAGAGTCGCTAAGCAGTTGGCCACCCCTCTGAGTCTGGTCTGCTTGTGTTTTCTTCCTTGAAAAAAGTCTGAAAGCTTCCATGTGAAGCCCCTTGGAGTGACGGGTTATTATTTGGCACTGCATAAAGTGAAATGAATTGCTTTTCCCCCCCTTTGTTTCGACTTTTGCAGTTAATTGTTTTAAATTCAGTTTTATGCTAGTATGATGTGCTAAGAAGCTCCGCTGTGCACAGTGTTATGTATATTGTGAATCCGCCAGTGCAGGGATATCTCAACATCACGTTGTGTAAATAAAAACACAAAAAATGCTTTTTTACGTTGACTTTAGACTAGAGCGGCAACGCCATATTAATCAATCATTAATGGACTGTTTATTTGACAACTATTTTTTAAAACTAATCAATTGCTTTGAGTCTTTTTTAATATGCAGATTTTTTTTTTCCAGCTTCTTAAATGTGAATATTTTCTGTCATATTTTACTAGTTGCTTTACTCCTAATTTGCAGTAAAGTAAAATTTCTGGACAAAACAAGACATTTGAAAGCGTCATCTTGAGCTCTGGGCATCGATGGACATTTTATTTTGTCACTTTATGAACTTTACAGCTAATGGAATAATTAAACAGATTGAACTTGAACAGGCTGTGAACTTGTGCTGTGCGCTGCCTTGCATCAAGTGGAAGCTATTGGCCTAGAACCTAAAGCTACAATGTGCAGGATTTACTGTAACCTAGTGGTGAGGTTGCAAATTGCATTACACCATTGCAAGTCACAAATTTGGCTCCTTTTGTGGTTTTGCGTCTTCTACAACAGGCAGCGAGTACGTCTCTTTTGAGATACCACATCAACATGGCAGTGCAACATGTCGGCCTCCACGAGGAGCTGCACTCCCATGTAGATATGAAGGACTCATTCCAAGCCCATGCTGTTGCAGGATTAAAGAACGATTGATTGTGAATGCTAAAATCAATTTCTGCTAATAAACACTACAATAAATCCAACACACTGCTCCATTTTTCTCTTTCCCAAAGTAACACGATCAGTGCCACACTGACAAATCCAGACATTATTAGGTGATTACATTGTATTATATCTCACCCTGTAGAGTGCTTGTCATTTGTTTCTAGTTGTTATGGTAATGCACGGTATTCCATCTCCTTCCCAGCATGCCCTGTGTTTGACATTCATGGGGTTAAAGTCCTCTGAATGATGAAGTGCCAGCGTTTGAGACAGTAAATTGCATCGTTTCAATCGAGGAGAGAGTTCCCCTTGGGTTTGCTGGAGGTCCCAGCGGGCCGGCCTTCAGCGGAACACCATGTTGTACATCCATATAAAAAAAAAAAAAAAAAAAAAAAGGGGGGGGGGATATGGTGGTACTTTCCTCTTTATGACGCCCAGATTAATCTGTCACCACACTCCGGCATAAATCTCACCTCCCTGCTTTGCAAAATACTATTTTACCTTACTTTACACTATATTATATTTTTATTGCCTATAAACATAAACCATCACAAAAGGCTAATGTTCTCATCAATAATATTACAAAATTATCATAAATCCAAAGCCTTGTTAAAATTTCTCTCCTCAGTTACTCAACTGTAAAAATATTAGACAGTAGCATTATTTTATCAGGACACTTCTTCCACAATAACAGACTAAATCAGTTTTGGGGCTACAGTGCAAAACCTCATTTTCATGACTAAGTCCATGAGCGTTCTTTTACATCCTTTTCTTCTCGCCGCTGCCTTTTGGGGCCACTTCCCTTCTTTTCTCTTTATACTTCAGTAGAAAAAAGCTTTGACAACACTGTGGTGGTGAGTTCATCCTGAGAGACCGCAAACTAAACAGCAGAAACACACTCCATAGAAGCTTGTTTAGTGGTATGCAAATCACTTTTGCCGGGGGTAAAATTAACATTTTTAATTAAAATATTAGCACCAAACAAACACAGAAAAACACACTAATGATTAAATAATCTTGGCAGAAGCACATAGTGAAAAATGAGGATGGTATGTCAGAACTGTTGATTATAATGTGCTGATTTTAAGTAAAAATTCTGAAACTGATGAAAATTAAATCAAGCCTTTAAATACAATTATTTAAAAAAAATAAAGAAAAATGAAGCAGCAAAACACTATCTGTATAAAATTATATTTATGTGTTTACAGCCATTTTTAATATTTCTAAATCAGGATGTTACATGGTAGAAATACCTAATTTGCAGTAAAATACTGAATTTATTTAACAAAATAGGTTGCAGCTGATGCCTTTTGTGTTACCATATCGCCCTCTGGTGGTTTCATATACAAACTTCAAGTAAGTCACGCTTCCATTTTACTTGACACACAATTGATGACGAAAATGACTTTATTGCACATTGAGTACACTGAAAGTAAGTCATAACAGAGCTGTCATGTATGAAATGTCATATCTTGGAAAGTGGCTTCAAACAAAAAAAAAAAAAACAGGGCTGCATGTGTGCGACGCCGACGAGTCGACCCGCTTCCTGCTCGTCTGCTGTGGTACGAAATGAAACCTACTACTTCTTCGACTGCTGCCACAGAGCGTCGTCCTCGTTTCCACACAGGCTGAGCAGAGCCTTCTGGTAGTCTCCCTTAGTGTGTTCCTGCAGAAGGAACACAAACAGCATGACGGAACAACCCAGATCACGCCTCTGTCGCAGACCGGGGCTGCGCAGGTTACTTACACAGATGGTCTTGTGCAAAGACTGGCCGTACTTGTTCTTGTATTCCTGAGCAATCTTTTTCAGGTCCACCTCGCAGCGTGACACTATGATTCGGGTCACCACCTTCTCTTTGGCTCCTTTGCTCTACAGGGACAAGAACAAGTTTGCAACGCTGTCGCAAGACAAACATTCTCAGGCTCTACAGTATTTTTTTTGTTGTTGTTGTTCCTGCAGCAAAACTGCACTTTCATCACAAGTAGGTGTACTTTTTACAAACAGCTTTCCACTCTCAAAAATGTGTGGCCCTCACATTAAATCACATTTCAACAGGAACCACGCTGGAATACACTACCTTCATGGCGTCGTGCAGCCTTTCAGCGAAGTACAGCTGTTTGTTCTCAATGCACTTCACTGCAAGAACCAGACGATTAAACAGAATATGCAATACATACATTTGTGCGGTCAGGCAATTAAAAAAAGTTACAAGATATGCAATTAATCGTATGCACTTTTTGAATTTCCTCAAATTGAAGGGACAAACAGTGTGACAATAGGAGGCCCTCCAAAACAATTCACTTATGAAAAACAATTACAGAAATATTTAAACTGTGCAGTCGATGAATTTTATGGAAATTGTGCATCAACATATTGTGTATTTCTTGCTGCGTGTGAGATGTAGCAATTTTTTTCTGATTTTGGAATACAGCTGTAATCTGGGGCCAATGAAAAGGTGTGCGTTTGAGTAGGGAGACTTAATTTGAGGTAAAATTAGAGCATCTGAGGGGGCAGGTTACTTCTGTTGCATGTCACATACTGTGAGATGAACCAGCTGTCTTACTGCTCACATCAGTAAAATATCTGTGAAAACACTCAAAGAATTGTGGGACTTCGGAGATGTTGAAGATTAAATAATCAAACATGAAATTTAAATAAAGACAAAAAGTGATTTGTACAATATGACCCCTTTAATAATTATCTTACTGGATAAGACCATTTTATTTCCAAATATGCTCACTGAACGTTAAAATCTGGATGAAAAGCACCATGAATCAAACATTTTTACACCATTTTAAACCTGCTAGAGCTTTGTGTAGTTTAATTAAACCTCACCAGCATGTGGAGGTGCAGTTTGCGTGAGTGTCCTCTAGTGGTGAGGTTGCAGATTACATTATATCGCTGCTGGTCATGATTTTTTTTTTCCCCGTCACATTTTCACTTCATGGGAAAAAGGATTAATGCTCCCTTGTGATAATATGGATGAGCCTCATATTATTTCATAAAAATGAGGATTCTCAAACTCAGTCTGCGCTGACAACCAGGAGACATGGGAGCAAATGGACTCCTCTTCCTTTTGCTTCATCCTTCCATCAATGCTGCACAACGTTAAAGGCAGAATCAGAAGTTTATTGCCATTGCCAGTGAACAGGATTCACAGACTAGGAATTTGCTTCAGTACAATGGTGCAACATTAAGAAGAGATAAAATGCTAAGATAAAATATAACATATGTGTCAAAATAAGATAAAATATAAGATAAAAAAAAGAAATATGAAAGGCTGTGTGCAACAGAAAAACAGAAACAGAAAAAACAGTGCAGTGGGAGGAGTGCAATTAAAAACCAAAGTACACTGTCTAAAGTGACCCGTGATAAAATGATAAAGTGACAGAGTTAAGCTTAAGGTGACTGAGTTATGAGGAGTTCATGAGTCTAACAGCAGAGGGGAAGAAACTGTTCTTACGGCGGGAGGTTCTGGTCCGGATGGACCGTAGCCTCCTGCCCGAGGGGAGTGGGTTGAACAGACCGTGTGCAGGGTGAGAAGGGTCAGCTGTGATCCGACCTGCTGGAGACGTGCAGGTCGTGGAGAGATGGAAGGCTACAGCGCTGCAGTCTGTGTCTGTCCCTGGCTGTGGCCCCGGCGTACCGCACCGTGATGGAGGAGCAGAGGATGGACTCGATGATGGCCGTGTAGAACTGCACCATGAGCTGGACAGGCAGCTTGGCCTTCTTCAGCTGCCGCAGGAAGTACATCCTCTGCTGGGCCTTCTTGATGAGGGAGCTGATGGTTGACTCCCACTTGAGGTCCTGGGTGATGGTGGTGCCGAGGAAGCGGTGACAGACCACAGTGGTGATGGGGCTGTTGGTGAGGGCGAGGGAGGGCGGGGGGCTGTGGCTTTCCTGAAGTCCACGATCATCTCCACTGTTTTCTGGGCGTTGAGCTCCAAGTTGTTGCTGCTGCACCAGGTCACCAGCCGGTCCGCCTCCCTCCTGTAGGCAAACTTATCCCTATCCGAAATGAGTCCGATGAGGGTGGTGTCGTCCGCAAACTTGATGAGCTTTACAGAGTCGTGGCTGGAGGTGCAGCAGTTAGTGTAAAGGGAGAAGAGTAGAGGGGAAAGGACACAGCCCTGAGGAGATCCTGTGCTGAGAACCCGAGTGTTCGAGACATTTTTTTCCAGCCTCACACGCTGACTCCGGTCCGTCAGGAAGTCTGTGATCCACCTGCAGGTGGAGTTGGGCACGTGGAGCAGAGAAAGCTTGTCCAGGAGCAAAGCTGGAAGGATGGTGTTGAATGCAGAGCTGAAGTCCACAAACAGGATCCTAGTATAGGTTCCTGGGGAGTCCAGGTGCTGCAGGATGGAGTGCAGGGCCAGGTTTATGGCGTCATCTACAGACCTGTTGGCTCTGTAGGCAAACTGCAGGGGGTCCAGGAGGGGGGGGTCGGTGATGGACTTCAGGTGGGATAAAACCAGGCGTTCGAAGGTCTTCAAGACTACAGACGTGAGAGCCACAGGCCTGTAGTCATTAAGTCCAGTGATGCATGGTTTCTTGGGGACTGGAACTATGATTGAGGACTTGAAACAGACTGGAACATGGCATGACTCCAGGGAGGTGTTGAAGATCCCCGTGAAGACTGGGGCCAGCTCATCAGCGCAGTGTCTCAGGGTGGCAGGAGAGACACAGTCTGGGCCCGGGGCCTTATGTGGATTCAGCCTTTTGAAATGTCTCCTCACGTCCTCCTCTTGGACCGAGAGGGCAACAGGGGGAGTGGGGAGGGCAGCAGTGAGAGGGGGGAGGTCCAGAGTGTTTGAATATCCAGTTGTGTGGGGGGTGGGGAGGTGTGAGTCCTTGTCTTCAAACCGTGAATAGAAGACGTTCAGGTCGTTGGCCAGCTTGAGGTCGTCAATAGAATTCTGTTTGTGTTACAGTATGAACATGGCAGCCTCCATGAGGGTGTCGACTCCCGCGTCGATATGAACAGCTCATTGTAAACTCACAAAAATGCATCGATTCTTTGTTGCAGGATACAGACCGTCATGAATACAACATTCCATTTCTACTAATAAAATGCCCACAAACCTTATGGCTCCTTCACACATAACACGAAGTTGGGTGAAAAGAAAAAAAAAAACTGCAGGAACCAGCCAAAAAACGAACTGGGCAACTGTGAAAAATTCCACTTGCTGTCAGGAGGGACACACGATCGGACAGGCGTGAGTGATACCATGGCAATGGTTTCGTGCACGCTCGTGGGCGCGCACGAACACAGTGCGAGCACATGGAATGTGTGACATCACATTGTGCTCCTGCAGCAGTGGAGCAATCAGATGCTGGACATACTGTATGTACAATAATCAACAGACAGATGGAAACCCAATTGTTCTCACTGCAAACAAACAAACAAACAAACAACACCGCACTTTTTAATATTTAATTCCTGTTATAGAGAGCGGACAATCCTCCTGGACGTACACCAGGAAGAACTGAAACGGTTGACTCGTTCCTTTTACTTTTTACATGAATGACCTGATACCATTGATTTCTATTTAATCCACTAGATGGCGGATGCAGCCTGTGAGCTGTTGCCAGTCAGCCGCCATCTTGCTTAGCGTTATTATGCATTGGATTAAATAGAAATATGTTATTTGCCGACTTAAACTTGGGTTAAAGTGATCTGAAAATGCTATTTTGTGCAGCGTTCGGGAGCTGCGACAAGCTGACAAAGGATTGTCACCTAGTTAAATACATAAAAAACAATATTAAATAGTGAACTTTCAAGTGTGTATTATACGTAATATAAATGAAGTGGGCAAAATGACTAAAATTGCTTAAAGGTTAGAAAATGATTTATTTTTTGTGTAGATCTGTATTATGAAAATAGTGACTTCAGTTTTACTGCCTGAATGTTTTGTCATGATAAATATCTCACCATTCGTTTAGTGATTCAATTAGAAGTTTCACTTTCATAAGTCTCAGTTTATCCCTTTTTTAATTAGCCTCTGGTTTTTTGTTCACATCAGGTTTTCCATCCTGAGATTTTCTGTAAGAGCAAATTCATCAAATGGAAATGTCTTTTCTCTCAATTTGGTGGGTGACATGACAGTCTCTTTGACATTGTATATTCTACTAATATAAGAATATACACAAGTGAGATTAATTTCTCTGTGATATACTGCGTATAAACAGTGTGGTGTTTTCAAAATTTCTTTCAACTTGGTCCAGAAATTATTGAATAATCTTACTTTCACCCTGGCTGGCGTGGCTGTTTCATTTTATTTATTACGTCTGCCAAGGACGTAATAAAATCACCTGCGTTTGTCTGTCCATCTGTTAGCGGGATTACGTCAAAACTATTGCACGGATTTTGACAAAAATTTTCACCACAGATAGAAAATTGGGCCATGGAAGAACCCATTAAATTTTAGAGGTGATCCAGATTGGTGGACATCAGAAATCTCAGACTGCTCTTGTTTTATTTGTATTTTCATGGAGATGCGCTCCGTAAATGCGGCACCGCAGGTGAGTTAAGAGCAGTCTTTAATATTAATATCTTTAATATGATGCATGTGAAGCTCTTACTTTCACCCCTTATTTCCCTTCTTTAACTTAACTTCATAATGAAATTAAGGATCAGACTAGTATCTCATGTCGTGGCAGACATAGTGTGTTTGACAAACTGATGGTATTATTTTCTATCTGGACTGGGACTAAAATTCATTCAAGTCTATTATACAAAGAGTCTGATCTGGGACCTCTGGGGCAATTGAGCTGGCCACGCTGACTTTTCTGTGAGGCTGTCAGTCAGGCTGTCACATGACGGACAGACCGTGGACATTGCGATCGCGTATCACGTGATGCACATGTCCAATTGGCTGACGGGCAGGGCTCTTATAGTAGCTAGCTGTGCCATTATGGACATGACAGCCGTGTTTTGCTGACTGCAATCAGTCACCATCTGCAACCTCAGCAGCACCTCCACTATAGGCTCCTAGTGTGTGTTTTGTGTTTTTTTTGGGGGGGTCCACACACAAACACTCCATGCCAATTGTGTATGGCCATTTGTGTTGCTTGGTAACCTACTCATAACGCACTTAGGAAATGTGGGGCCAGTCGCACGTCCAGCTTAAAAGCGGTCACCTGCTCTCTATTTTTGTGCGGGCAGCAAGAATGACCGCGCCTTGTCCAAGTACCCTGCGAGTGGTGTTGGATTTTCATGGGTGGCACCTGGACTCCAACAGAGAGTAGGTTGACTGGTCATTTGTTTGGCATTCAATGACATTCGGCTGCTGGTGTGAAGGCTGCCTCGATCGTGCCATTCGGCCACAGTTCGACATGGCCGATGAGTTTGTGCAGCTCCTCTGCCGTGGCACAATATGTCCGACATGCCGTGCGAACGCTGCAAACATGATCAGATGGCAGTGCGACCTCCTCATGCCCGCCATTTCCAGCGTGAGCGACACGCAAATAGAGTGCATGTGCCATGCCCGAATCAATGTGGCAACTGCTGTATGACGCATTTGAGTGCAGTTCCGATTTCCCATGAGTGCCATCTGACTCCTTTGTGAGCCATTCTGCCACAATCGTGTTATGTGTGAATGGGGCCCTTACACACGGTAGCTTTGATATAATAAATTTTGACAAACTTACCTACTGCCAAAAAAGACATTTCCAAGTCACCTTTGACCTCCTTGGTAATGCTCTCCTGCATGTCGTAGGGGCTGTAATGCTTATATCTCTGAAACACTAAATTAAAACAAAAACAAAACAAAATTCCCATCAACTGCTTGCCTGTGATTAGACGATACAGAAAAATCCATATTATTCCAATTGTTTCGGCAATTATTTATTCATGAGGAAAGCTGGCAGACAATGAAATAAAGAAATTAAAGTGTTATCCTACACTGATGGGATTCAGATGAGGACAGAGCACACAAATATAGAGATGAGAGAACTGCATCACAGTTAATTAATGAGAATCCGTAATCAACATTTATGCCACCATGACATCAAAAATGTGAGTGCAGAACCTTTTTGCAGATGGGCCATGGGTCTCTCTGTCATGATGGAAATCCAGGTCGCCACATCAGTCCCTTTTATTTTCACTCCAGCCTCAAAGAGTGCCTGAGCAGGAAAATAAAAGTTTATTTGCAAAGGTATTCTGCAAACAAAAAAAAAAAAAAAGAAAGAAAGAAAAAAAGCCACCTGCACAATACTGACTGCACAAAGTTAAACCATATCCCCCTCGACACACTTGCAGAGTAGAATTTTTGTGAAATGCAAAAGCTTGAATAGTATCTTTAACCCCATTTACAGTGCATCCAGAAAGTATTCATTGCTTCACTTTTCCACATTTTGTTAGATTAAAGCCTTATTCCAAAATTAAGATTCATTTTCCCCCCTCAAAATTCTACACAAACACCCCTTAATAACATACGTTTTAGAAATGTTTTCAAATTTATTCAAGATAAAAAAAACAAACAAACAAACAAATCACATTTACATAAGTATTCAAACAAGATCTCTCCAGAGACGTTCAATCGGATTCAGGTCTGCGCTCTTGCTGGGTCACTCAAGGACACTCAGAGTTGTCCTGAAGCCACTCCTTTGATATCTTGGCTGTGTGCTTAGGGTCATTGTCCTGCAAAAAGATGAACCGTCACCCCAGTCTGAGGTCAAGAGTGCTCTGGAGCAGCTTTTCATCCAGGATGTCTCTGTACATTGCTGCATTCATCTTTCCATCAATCCTGACTAGTCTCCCAGTTCCTGCCGCTGAAAAACATCCCCACAGCATGATGTTGCCACCACCATGCTTCACTGTAGGGATGGTGCCTGGTTTCCTCCAAACATGATGCCTGGCATTCACACCAAAGAGTTCAATGTTTGTCTCATCAGACAAGAGAATTTTGTTTCTCATGGTCTGAGAGTCCTTCAGGTGCCTTTTGGCAAACTCCAGGTGAGCTACCATGTGCCTTTTACTAAGGAGTGGCTTCCGTATGACCACTCTACCATACAGGCCTGATTGGTGGATTGCTGCAGAGATGGATGTCCTTCTAGAAGGTTCTCCTCTCTCCACAGAGGAATGCTGGAGCTCTGACAGAATGGCCATCAGGTTCTTGGTCACCTCCCCGACTAAGGCCCTTCTGCCTGAATCACTCAGTTTAGACGTGAGGCCGCTCGAGGAAGAGTCCTGGTGGATCTGAACTTCTTCCATTTACAGATGATGAAGTGACTGACAGATGATGACTATCTAGAGGAAGTAAAAGTCGTAACAAGGTTTCCGTAGGTGAACCTGCAGAAGGATCAATTCCTGGGCTCATTGGGATCTTCAAAGCAGCAGAAATGTTTCTGTATCCTTCCCCAGATTTGTGCCTTGAGACAATCCTGTCTCTGAGGTCTACAGACAATTCCTTTGACTTCATGCTTGGTTTGTGCACTGACATGCACAGTCAACTGTGGGACCTTATATGCAGACAGGTGTGTGTCTTTCCAAATCATGTTCAATTAAACTGAATTTACCCCAGATGGACTCCAGTTAAGCTGTAGCAACATCTCAAGGATGATCAGTGGAAACATGATGCACCTGAGCTCAATTTTGAGCTTCGTGGCAAAGGCTGAATACTTTTGATTTCTTATTTTTACTAAATTTGCAAAAATCTAAAAACACACAAAACCCCCCGCACACCACAACAACTTTCCACATTACCATTACTAGTGCAGTGCCTGCAAGAAGTTTGTATTCCGATAGAAAATTGGGAGCTATAAAATTTAAAGACCATGATCAGATTGGATCAATTTTAAATAAAATGTTGTGAAATGCCACCAGTTGTAGTAAAAATCATAACCAGTGAATATACCTGTACAGTATTTAGGACAGTGCTTTAATTTTCTCTCAAAATAATTTATTCTTACAAACTATCAAGTCATTTTTGAACGGTTTATCTATTCAAGAGTAAAAACCGATGGAAATCAATTGTAAGGCCTGAAAGAAGTTTCTGTAGAAAGTATCTTAGCCATAAGGTCAAGTGAGAGGGGGAAGTGTTTTTTATTACTTGAAAGACACTGGACTCAAAGAGAGGATTTAGTACTGCTATAACAGACTGATGCAGAAGGTGGCAGCAGTGCAACAATAAGGATGCTGCCATTAAAAGCCATAGAAGAAGAGAGGGTGCGCTTTATTTTTTTTATTTCTATTCACATTTTGAGAGGAGCATGTTTTGTGTCAAAATAAAGCCATTATATATATATATATACATACACACACATATATATATATACATACATATATATATACACATATATGTAAATATATGTATATATGTATATATATATATACATATACTCAACAAAAATATAAACGCAACACTTTTGGTTTTGCTCCCATTTTGTATGAGATGAACTCAAAGATCTAAAACTTTTTCCACATACACAATATCACCATTTCCCTCAAATATTGTTCACAAACCAGTCGAAATCTGTGATAGTGAGCACTTCTCCTTTGCTGAGATAATCCATCCCACCTCACAGGTGTGCCATATCAAGATGCTGATTAGACACCATGATTAGTGCACAGGTGTGCCTTAGACTGCCCACAATAAAAGGCCACTCTGAAAGGTGCAGTTTTGTTTTATTGGGGGGGGATACCAGTCAGTATCTGGTGTGACCACCATATGCCTCATGCAGTGCAACACATCTCCTTCGCATCATCCGTGAAGAGAACACCTCTCCAACGTGCCAAACGCCAGCGAATGTAAGCATTTGCCCACTCAAGTCGGTTACGACGACGAACTGGAGTCAGGTCGAGACCCCGATGAGGACGACGAGCATGCAGATGAGCTTCCCTGAGACAGTTTCTGACAGTTTGTGCAGAAATTCTTTGGTTATGCAAACCGATTGTTCCAGCAGCTGTCCGAGTGGCTGGTCTTAGACGATCTTGGAGGTGAACATGCTGGATGTGGAGGTCCTGGGCTGGTGTGGTTACACGTGGTCTGCGGTTGTGAGGCTGGTTGGATGTACTGCCAAATTCTCTGAAACGACTTTGGAGACGGCTTATGGTAGAGAAATGAACATTCAATACACGAGCAACAGCTCTGGTTGACATTCCTGCTGTCAGCATGACAATTGCACGCTCCCTCAAATCTTGCGACATCTGTGGCATTGTGCTCTGTGATAAAACTGCACCTTTCAGAGTGGCCTTTTATTGTGGGCAGTCTAAGGCACACCTGTGCACTAATCATGGTGTCTAATCAGTATCTTGATGCGGCACACCTGTGAGGTGGGATGGATTATCTCAGCAAAGGAGAAGTGCTCACTATCACAGATTTCGACTGGTTTGTGAACAATATTTGAGGGAAATGGTGATATTGTGTATGTGGAAAAAGTTTTAGATCTTTGAGTTCATCTCATACAAAATGGGAGCAAAACCAAAAGTGTTGCGTTTATATTTTTGTTGAGTGTATATACATACACATACATACATATATACACACATACATATATATATACATATACACACACACACAAATGTATATAAACAAAGATTTTCCAGGACAGACACCATGGAGGGTGCCATCTTAGAAGTACTAATGTTACAATGTCAAAATAAAGGTTTTGAAAATTAATCCCCAAAATTTTCATAATAAAGGATGCACATCATCGTGCCATGCGCAAGCCATATCCAAAAGCTGAGGTCGAGCTGACAGTCACAGACATACAAGCCAAATACATACACAGACATTTCTTGCTTTATAGACAGACCGAGTATTGTGTGCAGAATTTTGAGGGGAGAAAAAAAAAAAAAAAAAAAAAAAAAAAAAAAAAAAAAAAAAATTTCATCCATTCTGGAATAAGGCTATGACATAAAATGTGGAAAAGCACAGCGCTGTGACTACTTTCTGGATGCTCTGTAGACCACATGACGACGACTGAAAAACGGTGTTTATGTGCCATATATGGTACATAAAGAGGCTCACAGTATAAACAGGGTTAAGATTTAAACAGCTTCTCACACCAAATATCCATTCTGGCATTGAAACCAGTTAAAGAAAAACATTCCCTTTGTCCTTTACAAAACCAGCAGCAGTAGCCTTGGTGGCTATCAGACCTGAGCTTAGGAATGAAATAGAATGGCTGAAGGAATGAAACAGACAAGTTCATACTAAAGTATTGTATTTGCAACATCAACACCACACATATGTGGAGACAGACCGAAAGAGGAGGAAGTGTCTGCTTCAGCTACATTCTTAAATCATGTCCACTCAGTTGTGAGGATGCTATTTTTCCCATTTAGAATATAACTGCTGTAAAACTACCAGAAAATAATGGTTTCTAAATGGAAATTTCCACCAATAATAGACAATATTTCACTAATCTTCAGTAGGCTAACATTAATTTAACCCTAACATAATGCAAAAGTTAGAAACTAGCTATTAGAATTCATCCATAGACAAGTCATAATTTAAGTCAGAACCTCTGAAGGTACAAAGTAAAGTCTATTAAACAAGCTATTTAGCTACTTGCATAGATGTACCACAGTAAGTATCATGCACTGCACCACAGACTTAAATAGAATAGAGCCTTTATTGCCATTGTACATATGCATACAAGAAAATCTGTCCCTGCCATTTAACCCATTGCATGACAGCAAGAAAAGAAGTTAAACATATAGTGAAAGTAAGTAATTTCAGCTGCTCCCTTACGCAAGGGTGGGGTTTGAACCAGGAACCTTCCACACTGAAATAAAGCACGCTAACCACTATATGGGAAAGTTATTGCTATATTTAGAAATACAGGTAAAATATAAATGTTATGATCCCCTCATTTGTATATCTTGGTTGTGGTGGGATCCTCTGCCCCAGTATCCCCATAATTAAAGGTACGTATGTTTTTGTTGTCTAAAGTTATGACCATATTGTTTGAGTTTAAGAATGTAATCACAGTGAAACAGTCAGAACATAGCGGTTTACTTCTGATTTAGTACATTCTTTCCTAAGTGGAAGAAGACTGTCACACAGAAAAGCACACCTGCTCCTCTACAGGGTGCAGGCCTAGGCTTTCTCAAGGCACAATAAATCCCTTAATACAACCCCATTTCCAATGAAGTTGGGACATTGTGTAAAATGTAAATAAATACAGAACACAATGATTTGCAAATCCTCTTCAACCTATATTCAATTGAATACACGACAAAGACAAGATATTTAATGTTCAAACTGATAAACTTTATTGTTTTTGTGCAAATATTTGCTCATTTTGAAATGGATGCCTGAAACATGTTTCAAAAAAGCTGGGACAGTGGTATGTTTACCACTGTGTTACATCACCTTTCCTTCTAACAACACTCAATAAGCCTTTGGGAACTGAGGACACTAATTGCTGAAGCTTTGTAGGTAGAATTCTTTCCCATTCTTGCTTAATGTACGACTTCAGTTGTTCAACAGTTCGGGGTCTCCACTGTCGTAGTTTGCGCTTCACAATGCACCACACATTTTCAATGGACAACAGGTCTGGACTACAGGCAGGCCAGTCTAGTACCCGCACTCTTTTACTACGAACCCGCGTTGTTGTAACACGTGCAGAATGTGACTTGGCATTGTCTTGCTGAAATAAGCAGGGACATCCCTGAAAAAGATGTTGCTTGAATGGCAGCATGTGTTGCTCCAAAACCTGGATGCACCTTTCAGCATTGATGGTGCCATCACAGATGTGCAAGTTACCCATGTCATGGGCACTAACACACCCTCATACCATCACAGATACTGGCTTTTGAACTTTGCTCTGGTAACAATCTGGATGGTCTTTTTCCTCTTTTGTCTGGAGGACACGACGTCCATGATTTCCAAAAACAATTTGAAATGTGCACTCATCAGACCACAGCACACTTTTCCATTTTGCGTCTGTCCATTTCAAATGAACTCGGGCCCAGAGAAGGCGGTACCGTTTCTGGATGTTGTTGATGTCTGGCTTTCACTTTGCATGGTAGAGTTTTAACTTGGACATGTAGATGTAGTGATGAACTGTGTTAACTGACAATGGTTTTCTGAAGTGTTCCTGGCCCACGTGGCAAGATCCTTTACACAATGATGTTGGTTTTGAATGCAGTGCCGCCTGAGGGATCGAAGGTCACGGACATTCAATGTTGGTTTTCGGCCTTGCTGCTTACATGTAGACAGTTCTCCAGATTCTCTGAATCTTCTGATTATATTATGGACTGTAGATGATGGAATCACTAAATTCCTTGCAATTGAACATTGAGAAACATTGTTCTTAAACTAACAACACTAAGGGCCATTGGGCAAGGTCCTTAATCCCCTAGTTGCTCCCGGTGTGTAGCAAGTACCTTGTATGGCAGCACCCTTACATCGGGGTGAAGTTGAGGCATTATTTGTAAAGTGCTTTGAGCATCTGATGCAGACAGAAAAGCATTATATAAATGCAGTCCATTTAAAAGACAATTCCTGACGTTTCGCTTGATCAACAAACATTCTTCAAACCTAACATACACATTTATTCATACAACCCCTGGCAAAAATTATGGAATCACCGGCCTCAGAGGATGTTCATTCAGTTGTTTAATTTTGCAGAAAAAAAAGCAGATCACAGACATGACACAAAACTAAAGTCATTCCAAATGGCAACTTTCTGGCTTTAAGAAACACTAAGAAATCAGGAAAAAAAAATTGTGGCAGTCAGTAACGGTTACTTTTTTAGACCAAGCAGAGGGAAAAAAATATGGAATAACTCAATTATGCGGAAAAAATTATGGAATCATAAAAAACAAAAGAACGCTCCAACACATCACTAGTATTTTGTTGCACCACCTCTGGCTTTTATAACAGCTTGCAGTCTCTGAGGCATGGACTTAATGAGTGACAAACAGTACTCTTCATCAATCTGGCTCCAACGTTCTCTGATTACTGTTGCCAGATCAGCTTTGCAGGTTGGAGCCTTGTCATGGACCATTTTCTTCAACTTCCACCAAAGATTTTCAATTACATTAAGATCTGGACTATTTGCAGGCCATGACATTGATCCTGTGCGTCTTTTTGCAAGGAATGTTTTCACAGTTTTTGCTCTATGGCAAGATGCATTATCATCTTGAAAAATGATTTCATCATCTCCAAACATCCTTTCAATTGATGGGATAAGTGTCCAAAATATCAATGTAAACTTGTGCATTTATTGATGATGTAATGACAGCCATCTCCCCAGTGCCTTTACCTGACATGCAGCCCCATATCATCAATGACTGTGGAAATTTACATGTTCTCTTCAGGCAGTCATCTTTATAAATCTCATTGGAACGGCACCAAACAAAAGTTCCAGCATCATCACCTTGACTAATGCAGATTCGAGATTCATCACTGAATATGACTTTCATCCAGTCATCCACAGTCCACGATTGCTTTTCCTTAGCCCATTGTAACCTTGTTTTTTCTGTTTAGGTGTTAATGATGGCTTTCGTTTAGCTTTTCTGTATGTAAATCCCATTTCCTTTAGGCGGTTTCTTACAGTTCGGTCACAGACGTTGACTCCAGTTTCCTCCCATTCGTTCCTCATTTGTTTTGTTGTGCATTTTCGATTTTTGAGACATATTGCTTTAAGTTTTCTGTCTTGATGCTTTGATGTCTTCCTTGGTCTACCAGTATGTTTGCCTTTAACAACCTTCCCATGTTGTTTGTATTTGGTCCAGAGTTTAGACACAGCTGACTGTAAACAACCAACATCTTTTGCAACACTGCGTGATGATTTACCCTCTTTTAAGAGTTTGATAATCCTCTCCTTTGTTTCAACTGACATCTCTCGTGTTGGAGCCATGATTCATGTCAGTCCACTTGGTGCAACAGCTCTCCAAGGTGTGATCACTCCTTTTTAGATGCAGACTAATGAGCAGATCTGATTTGATGCAGGTGTTAGTTTTGGGGATGAAAATTTACAGGGTGATTCCATAATTAATTTCTCAGAATTGAGTTAGTCCATATTTTTTTTCCCTCTGCTTAGTCTAAAAAAGTAACCGTTACCGACTGCCACAATTTTTTTTCTTGATTTCTTATAGTGTTTCTTAAAGCCAGAAACTTGCCATTTGAAATGACTTTAGTTTTGTGTCATGTCTGTGATCTGCTTTTTTCTACAAAATTAAGCAACTGAATGAACATCCTCCGAGGCCGGTGATTCCATAATTTTTGCTAGGGGTTGTACAATCATTCTTTGTTATTTATGTTTACATACTTAGTAAAATGGACAACTTACTCTGGCATCTTGATCAATTTTTTCGTAGTCCACCACACTGGATCCTGTGGCTCTTTTAGTCTGTGCAGAAATAAGACATGCCTGAAGTCACTTTGCACAATATTAAGTTATAAATCATGAAGACGAGCTCTGGCATGCCTTACCTGCACCAGTGCCAAGAGTAATTTGGCAAAATTCCCAGAAGTATCACCTGCCACGTCTTTGTCCAGGTCCTTCTTGAACACTGTGGGAAATATTTTCATTACACTCATTTAGCTGTCTGCAGTTAATCATAGTAATCAAAGGTGAATGAGTAGGCAAGTACTGAATGTCTCATTTCAAGGACGCATAGGACAGACCACAAAATACTCTACATTATGGAACATAAAAAATGCAGACATAGGGCAGTTTTAATGCTTACACTCCTTGTAGGCCTTCTTGATCTCCTCCAGCTCAGCATTACTACGAGAGCACACAATCTCAATCAGAGTTTCTTCATCTGTTCCTAAACCCTGAAAGAAACAAAAATGACACTTTTTCCTTACTTTTTAGGCTTTAATACAGTCACAGGGCAAATTTTCATTCCAACAGCTGCTTTACTGATTTAACACACCTTCAAGCAGAAAAAAGAATTTCAGACTTTGGCTTTTTTTTTTTTTGTTTTTTGGTGGTACTGGGGGTTTGGTCATGTTTTGTCATTTTACCAGGAGAGGGCAGCAGAGGCATGGGGGGGGACACACGACAATTCAGCATAGATTTACCTTCACGGATCCTTTGATCTCTGAGGCATCATAATATGCTGTACTTTTCATTAGTCCAAGGATCAAAGTCTCCAGAGAGCCAGACAGTGCTCCCTTTAGGGCTGTGATCATGTCCTAAAAACACATTACCAGTAATACCCATTATTGTCAAAATTAACACAATCAGAGAAGGGAAGCGCTTTGGATGAGATGCTGTGGCCCACTCTACCTTCTTTGCTCTTCTTTCATAAGCAAAAGCGATGTCTCTCCTTTGGTTGTAGGTTCGCTTTGTTAGAATGTCGATGATGGTTTGCTCATCCACTCCTAAGGTTAACAAACAATAGTTTTACTGTTTACACAGATGCAACTACACTGCAGCTCAGGTTCAATGGCACAAACCAAGGATGGGCAAAGCTCCATCCGCTACATCACGGATCTGTTAGGGGTTTTCACTGCCAGTCACAGGCTTACTTCTCAACACCGGACTGCGTTAGTCAAGACATAACTTGTTAAACTGGCAGACTAAACAAACTGAATTCATTTATACAGACTTTACTCTTACATGAAAGAATAATCTTAAACTAAAAGCAGAACTGAAATGAGAAGTCATTTCATCAATCAACAGTAATACATGATCAAATTAACTTACAAAGACAAAAAAAATGTTAAAAACGTTTTGATTGTGAATTTGTTCCTTTTCTGGTTTATTTGAATAAATGATGGGGAAAAAAGTTTACCCTAACTGGAAATCCCTTCAAGTGTGTTTTAAGCTGATTTAAACCAGAAAAGGTCATTTTTCACTGGCTTAGAACCACTGTAAACCAGCAGTAATCTTAATATAAATCTGTATTCAACATTTTCAAACTCATTTTTAACTGGTCAACATCAAACACACACTAGTTTAAATGCTTTAAAGCCAGCCAAGTTTGGGCTTGGGTACAACCAAATATTACTCTTTTTGTAATGCTTCCAGAGGTGTATGCTCTTGTGACTGTCCTGGTGCATGTTAGCAAGATATGTTGGGAGAATGCTTTAAGCCGATGTCACCGACCAAACGGTTCCCCCTAAAAAACGGTCCGCCCTGCCTTCACTGCGCATGCGTCCTTAGCCGTGGTTCACCGATTATCACATCATTTCTACTTCAAACTTCACTCCAGTCATCATCTATCTCAGTGACATATCTGAAGCTTTTGTACAACAATCATTTCCACATAAATACAGCATTATTTCATCGGTCATGTCAAAGCGTCACCAAATATCACCTCATTGCTGTTTAACCCTCTGGGGCCCGAGGGCATTTTTTGGACAGTTCACTTGCCTGGCATAAATGTTTTATTATTGCTGTTAACATCTCTCCCTGCATCCCACAATCAGGTTTTATGCCTTTTTTTTCAGGACAACCTGTGCTTTCATAATATATATGCCTTTGTTGTGTTTTATAAGTGTAATAAAGGTTTACAATAAAAAATAAGGAACTAAAATGTAAAGCGGAAAATAATTTTCCACACACATTTATTCAAAACACACAGCAAACTATAATAAACAACTGTTCTGACACTTTATAAAGTTAATTTGAGGTCTTGTGTGAGAGACTGTACAACAAAAAGGTTCAAACAAACAAATGCACATTTTGAACAATATATACAAAATGGTCTATGCATTTTTTTGTCTTCATGGTAAAAGCAACAGAGTTATCCAGTAACATTCACATGCAAACTAGTGGAGCAATCATGATAGTTACACACACTTTGTTTAAGCATGTGAGATTGTCATCAGAGGCTCTCCATCTGCTCCGTTTTCTTTCACTGATCGCTGTGCGTAATGGTGCAGGGCGCATTTGGAGCCCAATAGTATGTACTCATTGGAGCACCCAGGGGTCTATTCAAATGGGCCAACTAGTAAGATATCACTCCTGAAAACGATCTTTGGCTTTTCACGTGAGGTGAATCCGCCCTACGACTGGATTTTGGAAAACCATGTGACGGTGAACCAATTCTGATTGGACACTCACATTGCGCATGTCATCACACAGCTTCTATGAGAAGTACAAAGATGGCCGACGGTGGATTGAAAGTCCGCGGAGTTAACTTTTCAGCAAGAAAAAAAAAAAAAAATTAAGTTTCCATCTCATATTAAAAAGTTATTTATAATTTAGTAAAGCTTGGTCTTAGCCGTCGTATACAACAGCGTCAGCCCAAGAGGGTTAAAAGGGCCACATTTCTGCTTAAAACTGATTTTAGAATTATTTAAGAGGATTTACCTTGTCATCTGAAGGTTAATAATCCCCTTAAACCATTTAATTGCTTTGGGTGAAGAGACATTCTCAGACAACCTACTGAACTCCAAAATGACGCATGCGTAGTGGGGGCAGGGTGGACCAATTTTTAGGGGCGGACCGTTTGGTCTGCAACACCAGTTTTGATCAAATATGGCAGCAAGACTGGGACTGTGGACGGGAAGAAGTCATTTAATTTTGGTGAGAATCATCAGTGATCATGGTCAGAGGCAGTGCTGCCACAGTAACTTTACAAAGTTACTTTATGCAGTTCATTAGCAGCTGCGGTCATCTTGTCGGTAGCTGTTGAATGTAACTACTAAAGTAACTAGTAATCTACTTGGTTATTTTTAAGATTGAGTACTCAGCAAAGTTACTTTGCTGATTACTCAATCTTAAAAATAACCAACTAGTTACAAGTTGTCGGCAGCTCCTAATAAAGGAACTGCATGAAGTAACGTTTAAGCAACTGTGGCAACACTGGTCAGAGATAAAAGTCAAATTTCCAGCCCAATGCCAACAAGTAGGGAAATGGCAAATTTTATGGAAACATGTTCAGACATTTCAATGATTGTGAAACAGACTGTTGACAAGAGTTTTTACACTCCTTTCATGGGTATCGAGAACCGGTTCCTTTCGGGTATCGTTAAGAAATGGTTCGATCCACCGACATCAATAACCTTTTTGCTTAACGATTCCCTTATCGGTCATTCAGAGTGGCCGTTGTTTTTGGGGGTGTTTGTCAGGAAAATTATAACTTCTCTACATTGGTTACAGACCTTGCAGCGGGTCTGTAATCAACTTTTTTGCAGCGCGGCTTTGCTTTGAACCTTGAACCAATCGAAGCAGTGATTCGCATTGCTTTGTTTATTAATTTTTTCTTTCGCTTTCCCGCGCTAAAACCCTAAAAGCATATGGCTGAGTGTATTATTTACCTTTTTTTTTTATGTTAAACCGACCTGTTATGGTTTTCTGAAACAGTCGATGTATTTTATAACTTAAAAACGGGACCGATGCTAACACGTTAGCATGTCTATGGCATTTTCAATGTTAAGTTAGCATTAAGCAATTGCAGCTGTCAAGCGTTTGTTGTAAGAGTCAAATGTATTACAAATTGTAAATTGTTTTAAATTTATTTGTTTATATATTAATAATAGCAAGCACAACAATAATAGTAATAATAACTAATCTAATGATTATATACAATTTTAGAGAAAGAGACAAAAACAACCTGAATGAAAACAACAGAAAATATAAAACCAACTAACAATGAACATACATAAATAAACACATACATACATACAGAAATAAGTGTTTCCTGTGAACACCTAGTGACTGACACCTCCATTTCATCCCAGTCTTATTTAAGTTTAATGACAGTTTGTTTCGGTCAAACCATATTTTCAGTGTTAAATTTCTTCAGTGATTTCCTCCAGAACTATCTGCCAAACTAGAAAACTGCTGCATCCTAGTAAGAGCAGAATACTACTCACCTAAATGGATGCTGCACTCACTGCAGTTTATTGTCTGGAATAGTCCCAGATTGCATTTCAGAGCTTCTAGAATTCAGACATTTTCGTGCAGGTGATGTTGGGGGGTAATTTTGGGTTTCAGCTCTTTTTGTGTTTCACCACTTTCATCCCTGAATATGTGAAATTGTGATTCACTTTTGTGCGGATTAAAGTTAGTAACTGGGACTCCTGTCTTGTTGCGAGAAAGAAACGAGAATCGTCCTCCATTCTATTCACACAGCTCCAAACGCTGTGCGGCTCTCTGCCGAGTCAAGTTAGAACGATAGAATCCAGTCGGAATTAATAACTTAAAAGCAAAACACCGTTTTATTTTTATTTATGTGCAGAGATCAAGGATACAGTGACCAATTTCATATTTATTTACTTTAAGACTCAATGAAATACATAGAACCCTGCAATGCCTACTTTTAGTACAAAATTCACAAGAGGGATCGATAAGCAGAATCGATAATGGCATTGATAGATAAAATCTTATCAATACCCATCCCTTACATCCAAAGGTCATCAAACATCAGCAGTGAGTAGTCAGATGTGAAGAACCCCGGCTTCAGAAGGTCCTAGCATGATACTGCTTCTACCCATGCACCTAAAACATTTGATTTCACTAATTAGCTCATCCACCTGACTGAATAGTTGAGCTAATTGGAATCAGCTGGTTCAGTGGGCGCATGGAACAAATATGTGGAAGCATTATGGGAGTTTTCCACCTCCAAGTACAGCTGCAGTCAAAACAGAATCCTGTAGTACAGATTTAAAAGGCAATCCTAGCACAGCTCAAACAGCTAGGTAAGAAAACTGACTCACAAAACACCAACTACTCATCTGTAGATGGAAATTACAGAGGAAGATTTTCAGAAGTAGAGGGTCTTACCTTTGGTTTTGATGGCAGTCTCTATTCTGGCAGCATCTCTTTCAGGGTCAAAATCCACAGCAGGACGCACAGTGGGAAAATAGTCTTCCTGGTCCTTCAATACAAAGTAGTTGGAGAGACAATAAAAGTAATAATTAATCTGATGGACACAAAGAATGAGATACTCTACAAAGAGAATATCCAAACTGTGGCATTACCCCAACATTGAACGTCAACTGGGATAGAAATTCAGATACCATAGCCATTTTGCCCTGGGGAAAAAACAGAACAGAGAAAACTCATCTGACTATCACAGCAGTCATACAAGCAAATCTCATTTCAACACGTCATTTGTTTTATGATCACATTCCTCAAGGCACTTGAGGATAGGCCGCAAAGAAACCCAACTACAGCATATCTGTCTTCTCAAAGTAGTAAGTAGCTTGCTGAAAGTCACTTTCAGAAATATTATATGTTGAAGTATGAAGAACTGGCTTCCACTGTGATTAGTAGATAATTTGCAGAATACCAGGGTGGATATGGTTTGGAACTTTCAGTATGACACATCTTCAACGGACACACCCTGGAAAATATGCTACTGTTACAGTCTGCAAATCAGCCAGCTCCATACTACAAAGTTCATTGTACTTTTTCTAGATCACATGGTAAAAAAAAACAAACACACACACACAAATGTTTGTACAAGCTTAATGAAACTTATACGAACTAAACATTAAATTTGGCATGACTACAATATAAGTCCCTGCTAAAAACACACACTTGCCTTTGAGCTCAATTCCTAATGCAGTTCTTTTGTTGTAAACTTAAAACAAACAAAAAACTATGACCTTACCGGAGCTGTAAGAGCCGAGATGAGGCAAATGTTACTCCAGTCTTCAAAGAAAAATGGGTGTGGATGTTCAAGACTTAAAACCACAGTGTTCCTTCCCCTTTCACCTCCTCTTTCCATGAGCTCACTCTGACTCCACCCTGTTCCACAGACACTCCTGACACATTGAAAGTCCAGGAAATACAACTCCAAGCTAAGCTGTTGCTGAACTGCTCCCACAGTTTGTATTAAAATCATTAAAGCTCCACTACTTCAGGTCACCCTGCAACCCGATCTCAGATACGCGGTTGAAGACGTATGTACTTCAAGTCAACATGATTTTTAGGACAACTTTTAAAAACTTACATGGACGTCTATACAGCTTATTCTAAATAAGTCAATATTTTGACGTGGTTCACTTGAGTTGTTTATAGATTACTCCATTCATATTCCTGTTTACACGTCTGTAGAGCCTGATTAAGCAGTCAAGGCCACATTACGTATGCAACAGAGCATCAGAGTGTGATTAAAGGGGAAACCTGGAGTTTAACATGCGTTGTAATAGGAGTCATCTTTTCAATAGAGAGCCGCAGGCTGACCAGCTAATTAACATAATGGCATGGAGCTTCTTATCACTGTTGAACAGACAAAAATATCATTAAAGGTCTCAGCACAAACAGGACATCTGTGGACATAAATGTGCATGTTTACCTCCCTGAATGGAAAGAAAGGTTTAAAAACCAGCCAATTACATAGTTAGCAGCTTACGTTAGCACTGACTGTTGTGTAAGATACTGACTTGCAATATCTCAGTAACCAGGTGAGTGTATAATCCACCATTTAAAAATGTTTATTTACAATTAGTGACATAAAAGTGCATGTTAAGTCTACAGATATCTCCTCTTTGCTGCCGGGCACTTTTGACATTTTCACCTGTTCAGTGGCAGTGAGAAGTGGTTTACTCAGTGTTCTTAACAAGCCATTACATTAATTCAACACTTAGTCCGTGACTGTGTTTGCATTCGTCGAATAATTTCAGTTTATTGTCCCAAGAATCCCGAAACATCTAAAAATTGAGCCCAGGCTGAAAAATGTCAGAGTTCCCCTTTAAAATGTATGCATGTCAACAGTGCACTTCAATAACTACAATCATAATACACCACCTGTCTTAATGAGATGATTACTTACTAAGAATATGACTTTATTACTCATTGCTGTCCATGTAAGTATAGCCATTAAAAAAAAAGGCATGTGCTGAAGGAAATCACTGAAAAAACAACACTTAAAAACATTTATTGTAGTTTTATACAAAATGACAGATCGTAAAACCAGAGAAATGTCAGTGAACAAAATAAAGTGCTTAGGTGCTCATGAGATGAACACAGTAACTGGTCTCTCATACTCAGCACGACAGGCACAACTGAAAGAAAACACGGGACTTCAGATAGAATCTTTGATTAGCTTCTTTATGTACTTATTACGGTGAGCTTTACGTTTAGCTTTTTTCTTTTTTGTCTTCACGTTGCCTTCTGCATTCACATCTGTTTTTGCCTGATTTGCTCCGTGGTCATGATGCTGTGATGAGCTGTCTTTGGCCTTCTGAAAGGAAAGAAAAAGACACAATTATACAAAATTATACTTAAAAAAATCTTACCTTAAAAAAAAAAAATAATAATAATAATAATTTTGTTTCACATAAGTACCAACACCAGTCAAATGCAGACAAATTTCTCCTGATGTAGATGCAAAACATTTGTTTCACTTTATGTAGACAGGAACGTAATAAATGTCGAACACCAAAAACCTGCAGGTATTTCTGCTCCTGAGCTCTACTGTCCCCGCTGTTTGTTTTGAACTCATAGTATGGCACAGTGCACTGGTTCAGCCTGCCTGAGAATAAAATAATCAGAGGATTTGTGAGGAAGTGTATTTCATTTCCCTTGGCTATTCTGATAACCTCCATGTGAGTTTAAAAAGAGGTGTGGTCTTCAAATGTCTTAGTCAACAAACCAAAACAAACACTTCAAACTAGCTGTAAAAATGATGATTAATATTTATTATTATCTTTATATTTAATTTGTCATTGATTATTGCCTCTATAATTCCTAAACGGTTAAGGCAATAGTTTTGTTGAAAGTTCTACACTACAGGCACATCTTAAATTTTTCATTGTAACCTCATTGTGGTGTTAGAAGAAGTAAGTCCTACACAGGCCCTGAAACCCATTGATGCTGGTACTTATCCCCACATTCCAATGGAACAGGATGCCAATCTGATGCAGGTTACTGTCCATGTGCGTTCCACTGGCAGAACACAGCAAAAGTATTCACCAGTTTATTAAAACACCCTGGACAGAACAAAAATGAAATGTCTGAAATAGGTTGTACATGAACATGCTCTGTTATGTGGCAAAGTTCATGCCCAGTGAAGCACAAGGTACACAACAGCAAGTGGCTGACTTAGTTTCATTTTGTGCTTACACACACAAAATCCTCATTTATGTACTGCTGTTTACATCATGTTACCCCTGCTATCAACTGTGTATTTAATCTCATGCAAAACTATCTCCAGCCCAATGTGCAAAAGTTTGGATTGCTGATGCAATTTAGCACTTCTTGTCTTAGTAAATTGCGACCTAATTGTATTGTCCACATACACTGACAGTAATGTGACCAGATATCAAACCCAGGTCTTCATTTTGGCAGACTGACTCCTTGTGCCACTGAGCATTGTGGTGGTGTACAGAAGTAAAGTTACAAAAATTGTGTCACTGTCTAAATGCCTATAGAGTTACATAGAAGAAAGCTAGAGGGTGGAGTCAAGTCTGGCCATGTGCCGAAAAGGAGCATGCGCCGCCATGACCACATTGGGCAATAAGCGAGGTTTGAATGGACTGTTTGCCGCATAGTTCAATGCTACAATTGACACTGTGATCGTGCTGTCATGTTTTCAGACGGATTTTACTTGGACAGATTTTACTTTGATTCGAAGAAATTTAAATGCATATACTATGCATCAACTCCAGAGTGTACTTCGAGCATTATTTTGTGCCAAGCTGGAAATTTCATGTCATTAGGATCTTGGGACAACGATATCACAAGGATTTATTTACATTGCATGATGCATTGTGCTGTGTTTAGCGATGCTTGAGTCGCGAGTGTGTTTCTACGTCGGTGGGTATTACGATTCCGAAGCCTTACTATTGCTGCCAGGAAGGTAAGAAAATGAACTCTTTTCATTCTAATTTAATTAATAATATTATTTTAATTAAGAAGTGAACCAAAAACAGGTAGGTTCAGCATTTACGGTTCATGTAAGACCACTGTTTTTTTTTAATGCATCAAATACAAAGAACAGTACTGTACAAAATCTTGAAATAGCTGCACACATAAAATTAAAACGTAAAAGAACATAAGGGTCTTACTGCATATTATTTACATATAATAAAAGAAAATAAAAAATAGGGAAACCAAACATTTACAGATCAAATTTGTCTATAAAAGAAACTAGTTTTGAAGCTTTGGTTTTGTCTTGAAAAAAAATGTTTGTGTGTGTAGTTGGATAAATCTTGTTCACTCAACACACACGCTGTATTGCACATCCGGGTACTTCATGTCTTTTTTGCCAAATTTGGTCATGGCAGCCGCGCCACTGTGTAGGCACGGTAGCATTACGTTAGTGGTATAGAGAGTCAGCACTCCAGCTTTCCTCTATGTAACTATGTTATGAACCTGACTGTATCTTATCATTAGTTTTCCTCCGATAGGTTACGTTGTATTTTTTGTGCAGTTCTGTTTGACAGCACTACAACAAAGGTCACATACATGAAGCACACACCTTCATGAAAGATCTTGGTGGAAAGGTGCAGGGGACACGACCATATTTTTGGTGGAAGGGCAGAACCACATCTGGATCAACTGGCAGCCATGGCACGAGGCTGGAGGTCGGGGGCTGGGGGAGAGAGCTGTGGACCTGCTGCAGGCTGTATTCGCCTCGGTTTCCCTTCCCGTTTACCGCTTTTAATATGGTCACAAATGGCTCCCTAGCCTTATGTGCAATCAGGTACCGTCCTTCATCTAACCTACAAAACCAAATGAAGTCACAGTGTGTTAAAAGCACAAACCACACTGAAACAGTATTCTCAGCCACATATCCCTTCCTGTCAAAATTAATGGAATGCTGTTGAGCAGTGCATTATGAAATCACAAGCTGGCACATCCATTGTGCGTTGTTGAGTAATGACTGTCCAACCCAACTGTCCCACACAAAGCCGAACAGACATGCGTCATATTTTCAGGCTGAGCCGACCGTAATGCAGTCTTCATTATCAGCTGCAGACACTGTTCAAATAAAATTCTGAGGTCAGGAAGCAGGGCACCATCTGAAATGTTGCACTTTGCATTCAATCCACATCAATATGCTCACATTTTTTTGTGTAAATTTAATAAAATTAAAACATGCTCAAATAACCATCAATGAAAAATAGCTGCAGGACATTAATCTGGGGGGGTTTAAACCGTCTCAAAACAGCACTTTGGGAATAAACAGAGTTTAACAGATGATGATGTTCGTGCCTGTCATGCATTAGTCCAAGAAATGTTGAAATACTGCTGGAAGAGTCTGAACTTGACTGTACTCCTGTACATGAGAGATCAGACTGCAGCCTTCTTGTTATTTAACATTGAAAATACAGAATGTTCAAGTGACTTTTGTCTAGCAAATGTGTAAAGCATTGTCAAGCTCTCTGAGACTTGCATTCTCAAAATGCCGGCCCACTTTGTGTCTCAAAAGTGGAAAAAGATGTAACCAGGATACCCAGTTTTCTTTCTTTTATTGTGCTTCCTTTCCCAGGAATAATCTGCATATTGAGAAAAGTCTGAATGTGTTGAAGCCAGATTTGTTGTCTTTAAATTATAATTAGCATTAGTGACTGTACGTACACCAAACAAGTATTAGCCCTGGTAAAATAAGAATTCAGCCTCCATTATGATTACTTTTAGTCTGAATTAATAAAGCACAGGATTATCGTGTTAAGGACGTTAAAATAATTTTAGTAATTTATCACTATTTCTTTTTCTTCTTTTACCAAACAGTGTCCTTTCCAAAACCCTATTCCTTTACCTTTATTTATGTCTCCCATCTCAGTCTGTTGAACTTCAAAACTGTTCAGCCCAATTGCCATCTTGATTTCAAAAATGAAGAAATCAGGCCTGATTTACTACAAGTGCACTCTAAAGTAGTGTGTCCTATCATTATACACCAGGTTAGTCTATCTCTATCACACCAACCACCTGCATGTCCTCCCTCAGCACATTCATAATCCTCCTCTTTGGCCACCTGCTTCTCCTCCTGCCTGGTGGCTCCATCCTCAGCATCCTTCTCTCTATATACCCTGTGTCCCTCCTCTGCACATGTCCAAACCATCTCAATCTCACCTATCTGACTTTGTCTCCAAACTGTCCCACCTGAGTTGCCCCTCTGATATGTTCATTTCTAATTCCTGTCCATTGTCATCACTCCCACAGAGAATCTCAACATCTTTAGCTCTGCCACCTCCAGCTCTGCCTCCTGTCTTTTTGTACATCAAGTTATTGCAGAGGCTGCAGTGTAGTGTAAAGGTTAATGCAGACTACAAATGAATTGGAACGCACCTTATGACACGAGTTTCTGGACGTGTACACAACAATATTCTACACAGTCTTTATAAAGACTTTACCTGGTAAAGTCTTTATATACATTTACCTTTCGTGGTATACTTTATCACAAAAGGTAAATGTATGCAAACTGTCTTTTGTAACACACAAGGTGGTGAGTCCTCTAGAGTGTGATATGGTTTTCATGGGATTTGCCTATGTTTATCGAGGCTTCTGTTCACATAACAACAGGTCCATATCACTGCATGCTGTACCCGCATGTCCACAGTCAGATATTTTTGCTACACAGGACATATATGTGTATGACACTTACGTTTTTGCCAGAGCAGAGCAGGGCTGTGCTCTCCCCCTGTGCATAGCCAATTAAGATGGAGCGCACATGATCACTCCCCGCTGTGGTTAATTTTCATTCCATTTCAATGAAATTGCTCACTGCTCGCTCCAAAAGAGAAAACAATCTGCACTGTATTTAAATTTTGTATTGAGACAAATCCACATTCAAGCACGCACACACACACACACACACACACACACACACACACACACACACATACAAATCTTCAACCGCTTAGTCTAATTACAGGTTGTGGGGGGCTAGAGCCTATCCCAGCAGTCAGAGCGTGAGGCGGGGTACACACAGGACAGGACGCCAGTCTGTCACAGGGCCACAAACAGACAAACAAACACAGTCACACCCACACCTACGGACAATTTAAAGATTCCAATCCACCTAACCCGCATGTCTTTGGATGCGGGAGGAAACTGGAGCACCCAGAGGAAACCCACGCAAACACGGGGAGAACATGGAAACTTCACACAGAAAGGACACAGGTAGGAACTGAACCCATGACCTTCTCGCTGTGAGGCAACAGCGCTAACCACTAAGCCACCGTACTGCCCCACATTCAAGCAGAATTATTTCCAGATGCATTAACAAAATAAAAAATAAAGCCATTTGTAAAATTAAACTAAGACACATATTGCCCCTACATTACAGTGGATTATTCATCTTTTGTGGATCATAAAGTGCCAAATTTTGACATCACAAATTTTTAAAACAAGTTCAAGGCTTCATGTATTGCTCACAATGGGCCTCATGTATCAACGTTGCGCACGGCGATATTTGAGCGTATATGGGGTGTACGCCAAAATGGCTGCGCTACTTGGCATTTATCAATGTGGTCGTTGGCGTACGCTGCGCTGAAAATATACACCAGGTCGAGAGGTGGCGTAAATTATACACCAAAATGAACCAGCGCTGGAATCCACATAAAAATGAAGATGATCAACATGATAAACAGTGCCATTATACAAATCAATGCATATGTTACATAAATAACACTTTCCTGATTATACTACATAATAATCAATACAAATCCCGCCTTTGCGGGATTGTTATGGAGCACGATCCGTGGCCACAGCGCTGACTGCAAAGAAAGCGCTGCTCGCCTTTTTCTCCAGACTTCAAGCCTGGAGCCAGAACAGCGCTGAGCTTAATTTCATGTGGTGTGATCGTTTTAGACTATGAAATTGATAATAACTGTAGTTTCGTCATTCCCTTAATTTGCCCGTGCTGCAACCAGGTTTTGTCGTCTCCATTCGGTTGTCACAATAAAATAAATACAGAAATACATTTAAAAAATGAAGAAATCTGACAGATTAGGCGTGTCTTATTAATTGAGCGAGCAAATATCCACATGTCAAGAATTATTGACATGTGAAATTAGAATACAGTGGTCCCTCGCTATAACGCCGTTCACCTGTCATGGCCTCGGAGTCTCGCGGAGTATTTAGTCCAATTTTGCATGCCTTTTTTTTAGTGTTCTGTGTATCTGTTTATAAGAATCTTGTTGCCCAGAAGAGAAAAGAGCACCAACAACTACTCACAACTGTGTTTGTCACCCGGAAACAAACACCTGCTGCAGTGAGATGTGAGTGGGAAAAGGCGCAGCGCCAGGACGCAGAGGCCCGATCTGTGAAATACTGGTCAGTCACTATTAATAATTTCTTATGTGTCCGACCTCGTTCGTTGATCGTTAAAATTAATTTGTTAGTTCTAAATGTCGTCATAATTATTTATAGGAAAATGTTCTATTTTTATTTCTCAAACAAATGTTTGGGCCTGAAACAGTTTGGTATTATTTTCCTACTAAGGTTTGAACTTTGAGTGTGTTTACACACAAGAGAAAAGTGAGAAAATGTTCATGCCTGATTGAGAAAGTGTATAAACTGTGTAGTGAGGAGTTTTACAGCTTTGAAACGTCTATAATAATTGTAAAAAATAGCGCTGACTACGTCGTGGTTTCGTGTATTACGGGCTATTTTTTAGACCGTAACTCCAGCGATTAATGAGGGACCACTGTAACACTTTATTGATTATATACTACAAAACAACTGATACGATGGCCACTTTTGATGCTCTATTGGCACGCGTCGTGACTGGTGGAGTTCTTTTTCATTGCCGTCTTCCCGGCTTCCATGTCATAAAATGAGGGTGTGTCTGAAGCGGAGTCCGAATATTTATGGGCGTGTTTATTATAATTACGATAGTTTCCACCCGCCGCATTTATCAAGATCACATCAGGCGTATGCCAGAAATGGGCAGGTGCGCACTGCTTGATACATGTCACGGCGACTTTGGTGTATTTCAAGTTTACGCCGTAAATTTACGCCACAAGTGCACATCATTGATACATGAGGCCCAATGTGCAAAGATGCTACTTGTGTACAAAAACGTACACAAACAGGTGACGAATACTGGCAACGGAAGCCAGCTTTAGACTGGTGGAGATGCTCACTCAGAGATGATGTTCTCATCAGATGGTAATGGCTGGCTTTCCCTGCAGAGGTCCTTCTTCCCAGATGGAATTTGGAGTTGATCACCTCTGCCAATTCACTCTTTTTTAATTTCTCTACACAATACTGTAACTGTGGTAAAGCATATCCATTTTTGGGATTATGTCCATTCCATGAAGGATTCCATAAAAAGAAGGTATATGTTGTGGCCAATGGAAACCCCACTGACATGCGTTTGACCCATATAAATAAAGTTGAATTACTTACTTTGTTAACTTTTTCAGCAGATGATGCAGTATATTCAGAGATTTAGCTGGTCTGTGGAGGGGGGGGAAAAAAAAAAAAAAAAAAATCACTTTACGTTTCTGTAGTTTGTTCGAGTTTTTTTACACTTCCGCAAAAAAAAAAAAACTAGAGGTGATAAAAGCAGGTAAAGACAGAAGCTTCTCAGGTCTCTCTGACATTACTGATGAGCTGAACTCATAATGAAATCTTCTAAACTTGTGCAATAATCAGATAGAGGTGATTAGGTTGATGGTAATCTACATGCATTTGCTCTAATAGTGACACTCACTTGAAGCCACAGGAGATGTTCTGTTTCCAATCATCAGGCAGCTTTCTTAGCAGAGCTACTTTTGATGTGTGTGCATTGATGTGAGCTGGAGAGACAGAGAGGGAAAGAAAAAAAACAAGAGCTAATGAGCCTATACATCAAGAGCTTCACTTCATCAATTCAATTTCTAGTGCTTACAAAGTAATTAGTCTACAGTGATTTGCCAGCATTGTTACAAGCATGAGTGGGAGGCAAGAAATGCTTGTTGGTCCTGTCTCCTTCACTGCCTCCCACTCCAGCTTATTTCAAGTGTTTCTTTTATCCACTGCCATAAATACGTAACTGGGGAATGCCACATGATCAACAGAGTTATGACCCATGAACTACTAAGCAAAGAAGGAGGTCTGAACAATTGGGCCTGATGCATTTTGGCAGGCTGTGAGAGATATTCTAGATTCTTGGTCATACAAAACCTTATAAAGTTACACCCTACATTTTGGCAATGCTGGATGGGAACGTAGTCCTGAGGATCCTGGAGTTTAAGTCGGGTACTGTATGTCACACACTGAAAATATGGGAGGGATGTAATCCAAAGTCTGTTTAATAGCTACTCCAGAATGAGTAATTACAGGGTTGGGACACTTTAGATGCATCATGTTCAAAACCGGGCAAAACTGTCTTGACGTAACAAGTTTTAGCAAAAACACAAAACATATATCTGAAATCTGTCTAAAAGTAAAACAATCACAAAAGAAAACTTGAATTTTGTTGAATTTTGTATGTTGTTTTGGCTGCTCCCATTTTGTTTGGGGTTGCCACAGCAGATACAGCCAGATCCGCATTGGCATTTGGCACAAGTTTTATGCCAGATGCCGTTCCTGACGCAACTCCAGTGTAACCTGGAGAAACACACACAGCCGCTGGTGTTCCAAAGAGGTCTCCCATCCAAGTACTAACCAGATCCTGCTCTGCTTAGCTTCTGAGATCTGACGGGATCAGGATTACACAGAGCAGATCGGCTGCATACACAAGAAAAATTGAATATCACTCCAGAATTCGATGACAAGCGTGAAAATGTGCAACATAGTTAGACCCATGTGTATAGGATATATGGGAACTCTATACTTTCCAGTATGTGACAAAAATAATGTGAGAAAAAGTATGCAATGAACAAAAACATAAACACAACACTTGTTTTTGCACCCAATTTTATGAGCTGAACTCACTCAGGTGTGCCTTAGGCTGGCCACAATAAAAGGCCACTCCAAAATGTTCAGTTTTATCACACAGCACAATGCCACAGATGTTGCACGTTTTGTGGGAGAGTGCAATTGGGCATGTTGACTGCAGGAATGTCCACCAGAGCTGTTGCCCATGAACTGAATGCTCATTTCTCTACCATAAGCCGTCTCCAAAGGCGTTTCAGAGAATTTGGCAGTACATCCAACTGGCCTCACAACTGCAGACCACGTATAACCACAACAGCACAGGACCCCCACATCCAGCATGCTCACCTCCAAGATTATCTGAGACCAGCCCCCTGGAGAGGTGCTGCAACAATCAGTTTGCAGAACCAAAGAATTTCTGAAAAAACTGTCAGGAACCATCTCAAGGAAGCTCATCTGCATGCTCATCGTCCTCATCGGGGTCTCGACCTGACTGCAGTCGGTGTAACCGAATTGAGTGGGAAAATGATCACATTTGATGGCATCTGGCCAGTGATCAACTCTATGTGAAGGAGATGTGCTGCACTGCATGAGGCAAATGGTGGTCACACCAGATACTGACTGGTTTTCTAACCCTCCCAATAAAGCAAAACTGCACATTTCAGAGTGGCCTTTTATTGTGGCCAGCCTAAGGCACATCTGTGCAATAATCATGCTGTCTAATCAGCATCTTGATATACCACACCTGTGAGGTGGGATGGATTATCTCGGCAAAGGAGAAGTGCTCACTAAACACAGATTTACAGATTTGTGAAAAAAATTGGGAAAAATAGGTCTTTTGTGTATATACAAAATGTTGCAGATCTTTGACTAAAGCTCATGAAAAATGGGAGCAAAAACAAAAGCACTGCATTTATATTTTTGTTCAGTGTAGTCGTGGAAAAGTTTGTTAAATTGTCTGTCTTTAACTTTCACTCACTGACTTCAAAAGAGGTAGTGCAAACATCTCTTTCATTTTGTCCAGGGAGGGTATGTCAAAATTGGTGTTTGATTTTGACTTTGATCTTGGTTTAAACATGGGATAATTTGAGAAAAATCATTTGGTTATGTAGAGCACACACATCCTGTTTATCTGTGCCGTTATCATCAACTAGGATTACAATTTTCAACTGAAGATTTCTTCAAAATCATACGGATGGTAAGTCAGACTTAAATTTAAGTAATTATGATGGGATTGCATTCCGTCTATAAAAAAGTATTTAATAAAATATTCTTAAACAAGTGTTAAGGCCCGATCACACCTTGAAGATTTAGCCTGGAATGCCAACCGTATTAAAAACGCTAGCATACGTCTAATAAATTAATGCTGCTGTCACACCTCAAGAATTAACCAGCGTATGCCGATAGCCCTGTTTCCACTGACTGGTGTGGGTCGGTACCACACGTTGTGGTGCGGGACAGCAATAATTTAACATTATTTTATTTCATTTTATTTTATTTTGTCTTGGTGGATCATTTCCATCACAGACAGAACGCTGATGAGTCGACTGATGGCTGTGGTAAATAAACACTGCCGTGAATGAATAAGTGCTGTGACTCTTTAAACTTTTAAAGTGCCAGTTGCGATCAGACCGCGACCGGCACTTTGATCGGTCTCCCCGTCTGACTGATCAGATGGGGGCATTCAAACAGCTCTGACTGATCAGACAGGGGAACCGATAAAAGCGCTGGTCGCAGTCTGATCGCGATTGGCGTTTTAAAAGTTTAGAGCGTCACAGCGCTTCATTAATGTACGGCAGAGCACGGGACCGGGTTAATCAGACCAGGGAACCAATCAAAGTGCTGGTCGCTGTCTGATCGTTGATCAGACTGTGACACTGGCATCCTCTGAGAAATGCACCTGGAGCAGAAAAACCACAGAGGGACTTGCTTTAAACTGCCTCGACAAGGAATTAAAGTATTTTCAGACGTTTTTCTAAAATCAGGAGGCTTTATGTGGATACGTCTTCGTCAGACTGTGATGATGAATCCCACTGAAAGGAACAGGTGAGATTACATTACTCCATGTGTGAATGAAACAGTCTGTTTGCATGAGGACTGCAGCTTTCTGACAATCAATGCACAGCATTAATGGATGTATTTAGACTAATAAGTAAATTACAAGAAACGTGTGTCAACAATCACATAACTTACCTACCTACACCTTATGTCCCGCATGTGTGGGACGTATGAGTCATACGCTGGCATGTTGAAAATTTTCAGCATGCCCAAAATTTACTGAGGTGCTCGGCGTATTATGACGTATATCACTGTGCTTCAACATCCTCTTAACATATTTATAAAAAAAAAAAAAGTACCCATAACATATTAGTCGTACACCAGCATTTTTTAATACGGTTATTTTTTTAATACGCTGGCTGAATCATAAAGGTGTGACAGAACCTTTAACAAGTTCCTAGGGTTTGTAAGAGTAGAATGGGAGGCAGAACCTTCAGCTTTCAGGCTCCTCTCCTGTGGAACCAGCTCCCAATTCACATCAGGGAGACAGACACCCTCTCTACTTTTAAGATTAGGCTTAAAACTTTCCTTTTTGCTAAAGCTTATAGTTAGGGCTGGATCAGGTGACCCTGAACCATCCCTTAGTTATGCTGCTATAGACGTAGACTGCTGGGGGGTTCCCATGATGCACTGTTTCTTTCTCTTTTTGCTCTGTATGCACCACTCTGCATTTAATCATTAGTGATCGATCTCTGCTCCCCTCCACAGCATGTCTTTTTCCTGGTTCTCTCCCTCAGCCCCAACCAGTCCCAGCAGAAGACTGCCCCTCCCTGAGCCTGGTTCTGCTGGAGGTTTCGTCCTGTTAAAAGGGAGTTTTTCCTTCCCACTGTAGCCAAGTGCTTGCTCACAGGGGGTCGTTTTGACCGTTGGGGTTTTACATAATTATTGTATGGCCTTGCCTTACAATATAAAGCGCCTTGGGGCAACTGTTTGTTGTGATTTGGCGCTATATAAAAATAAAATTTGATTGAAAATTGAAAATTGAAGTGTCGCACTAATTTCCCCCATCCCCATAACCCAATTCTCCTTACTTTGCCACTGTGCCACTGACCTAATGTTTTCGCCATAATATGGCAACATGAGTTTGGTTGTGGCAAAAGATTTTGCCACATTATAAATGGACTGTAATCAACAGGTATAAATGACAGTATTGTGCAATGTCAACATGACAATTACATTTAACTTTATACCAGGGTTCATAGGTTTTGCCAGCATCCTGTCAAAAACACTTTTCAAACTGTCAAAACCCAACACTAAACAGTAAACAGACACAAAACTAATTCAACTAATCAATTAGTACTAAAAAAATTTAATCTTTCTTCAAAAAGCACGTACAAAAATCAATAATAAAGATTAAGGAACTTTGAATGTAACTGAAAACAGTATTTAGCTGAGCTCTGCACACTGGATTTCTGTTCCCCAAAACTAAATGTAGCTGTAGTTATGGCAACAGAGTAAACACCAAACACTTGAGGTGGTGAGTCATCTAAAGACCATTCATTTGGTTTGTGGGAGGATGGTGCCCATTTCTCTGTAACGCACAAAATAAGGAAACTGTTTTAAAAAGTTACATGAATCTTAATTTGACTATGTTCTTGAGTATTTCTACCTTGATCAAACCACTGTTAAAAAGAAAAGCACTGCAGAAAACCAGAGTAACAGTTTTACCGATGTAAGACACAGTGCTGGAGTGCAGCAACGCCTCAGTCCACAGCTGACAAGCCTCACTACTGCTTATACACTCAACACCATATGTCAACTGGTACTCCAGTTTTGGCAGGACATGTACTGGCACATGCTGTTGATAGTAAAAACAAAGGACACAGTCACACATATGTTGAGACACAGAAAAAGATGGGCACAAAATCCACAAGAAGTGTTTATAATATGATGCACACCTGGTTCTGACTATTGCCTAATCTCCTGGTGTGGGTCAGTGAGACAGAGCTGCGCACCATGAGCAGCAAGTCTTCCAGACTGTAGAGTTTGTAGAACAGATTACCTTCATCTGGTGCCTTGTAATCTTGTTCATCTTCTGTACCTGCCTGCAGGTCCTGTGACAGTATCTCTGTTAGACAATGTGTATTTAATGTTAATTCAGCAGACAGTTGAAAACCACAGAGTAAAAATATTTCTGATACTAACTTTTTTGTTCTTTTGCACGACTGCTGACTACTGGAGCAGGTCTACGAGGAGAAACAGGGCAGTTCTGGCTGCTTTCTAAATACGAGGAGACACAGGGCTTAACAAGGGATGTTGGATGGGAATGAACTGCTTGTCTCACAGACGGGCACTGTGAAACAGCCTCCTGTGATTTAATGGTGCGTTTGTCATCTTTGGCAGGGTTGAACATGGCTGTCTGCATGCGAAGGATTTCTCCCAACTGGTCATCAGAAACCTTGGCTCTTCTGGATCCTCGCCTCTGACTGGTACCTTTCTGTGAGGATGGTGACTTTAGATTCACAGGGTTAGGGGCAACAAGGGTGTCTACAGAACATTGTGGGGTCTCCGGCTTGGAATGCACTGATGGTGTTTGAGCTGGAGACTGTTGATCACCAGCTAGTTTGTCGTCATCCGATTCCCCTGTCAAAACTGTACCTTCCTCACTTTTCTGGCAAGAGAGGTTTCTCAACTGGTCATTCTTTGGTGTACCAGTCTCACTCACAGCTGGAGTGTCAGAAAAGGTCTCAGAGGTTGTGATAACAATGGAGTCTACAGAATGCAGTGGACTCTCTGGCTTGGACTGTGGGGAAGATGCTTTAGCTGGAGACTTTTCATCATCGATAACAAGCTTGTCATCATCTGATTCTCCTGCCAAAGTTGCATCTTCTTCACTTTCCTGGCAAGAGACATCTCTCAACTGGTCACTCTTTGGTATACCAATCTCACTCACAGCTGGATGTGTTCTCTCATCTGTTATTGGACCATCCACATCTGTCACTAAAGTGTTCATCTTCTCTTGTAAACTGCTACTGGTGTTAATACGATGTACATTTCTGCTCAAAGTCTTACTTGTAGGTGGAGAAGGTATAACTTTTTGACCTTTATGACATGAAACCTGCACATTCTTAAGCATCATAGGTGATTTTGTGACTTTTGTCTCTCCAAATGTCTCCAGGTCAGTAAGGTCCACTGCAAAGTCAAGGCCATCATCATCAACATTTCTCTGAGACGTGTCCTGCATAATAAACATAAAAGAGTCACTATCCAACTTTAAGAACAATAAATATACGTATGTGTGGGTCCGTATGAGTGCTGACATACTGGTGGAAGTTGTTGCTCTGTCAAGGGAAGCTCGGTCATTAAATGAAACACGTGTTTACTGCCATTTTTTTTGACTGAGGTCTTGAAACTTTCCTCATGGTAGATATGATTTCTTTCTCTTATGGTCACTTCAGTCTTCAGCAGAGGTGAGTCAACATAAACAGTCTTCTTATGACTGCTGGCTACAAAAAAAAAGTGACATAAGGACTATGTGAAATAACACCACCATGAAACTAAAGTAGAGCCCAACCAATTTTTTTTTTTTTTTTTGGGGGGGGGGGGGATATTAAGGAGTGAAAAATTTACAATCCCGATGTATCTGACAATATATTCATTCATTCATTTTCTACCCTTAAGACAAATAAATATAATTGAGGATTGATATTCTATAGTTTAAACATGAGGTTTATTATAAATAAATATAACTAAGAAACGTATGCCATGTTGCAGTCACGCAGCCTTCACAAGGATTGGCAATCACATTTCATGCCACTCAGTGTTTGTATAAAGTAATCGTCTTCTCTATTTTTTGGATCTGTTCAGCTGGCAGTACAGCGACCACTTGTGTCTCCTCACTGTAAATCTCCAACTCTCATTAAAAATGAATGGCAGCTGGTCGCTTTGCCTCTGTGTCTTGTAGCTAATGTGACTGGAGGGCTATTGGGGTCCCACCCATGCTTGACAGCTTTGAAAACAAAGCAGTTAAGGTCCCCTCTGCTGGACAAACTACGTCATGACAACAACAGCCAAAATGAATTTCTGTATTATTTATGTGGTTAAATAAAGGTTTTCATAAATATACAAAAATACACACACACACACACTACATGAAAGGGTCATATCAGCTGATATTATTGGCTAACAGATTTATCAGTTGGGCTCTAATTTACAGTCAGTACACACTGTGCAAAAATTGTCAACTGTCAAAATCATGAACTACAATCAAACTACAGATCTAAGAAAAAAACGCAAAAATGACTGCCAGTGGGGGAATCATAAAAACAAACAAACAAAGAACAAAAACTTCAACTGTCCCTCCTTGAAGACATCAGCAAGGAGTTATATTTCCTTCATCAATGTCTTGCGTTACCATTCTGTTATGTTTTTCAAAATCAGTTTAGGAGCAGTTTTCTTGGAAAAACGAGAAGAAAGGGTGATTTCTACATACTGCTCCAAATTTTTGTTTGTGGTGGTATAATGACATATTTTATCAATGTGAAAAAAATCTGTTGCAGTAGGCCAAAAATATGACTGAAGTGCTATGCATCATGGAATGAATGTAAATAAATATCTCAGGATTTTTTTAAACACTTCTTCACTTTTTTTGAAAACTCAAGTCATGCCAAGAAGCAAAATGGACAACAAAACAGTTTTTGATATATCACTACTGTAATACAAGCTTAAACCATGTGTACTATATTGTTATTGTTGTTGCTGCTGCTCAAAATATTCAAATCATGTTTTTTTGGAAACATACAGGAGTACACAATGTCACACAATATGACTAAGTATATAAATTCACTGTATACAGACCACAAGTGCTACTAAATTAAAACTTCCACATTAATGTGGTCTCTGCATCTCTGGCCACCTACTGGACTCACTAATAATACCTTTGCAAATCTCTGGTGCATTTACACAGAGTTTTGAAATGGCAAAATATACTCAAACACTATTCACAATAATAATATTTGTTCTAAAACCCAAACTGCCCTAAAATAACAGAATAATAGTCTGCACACAAAAATGGCACTTCTGTACCTTTAACTGGGTTTAATTTGACCCAAACAGGCAGCTCCCATTGTTGCCCAAATTCAGGGCCATGATTGTCGAGTAGTCTGAGAAGGGCCTGTTGTGTCAGACAAATGTGAGGCTGGTAATGGCTACACAGCTTCTCCGCATTGCTATCACAGCTGATTGTCTGCAAAGAAAAACATGATTTCAAACTACATCATCAACAATTAATTCAGCAAGTTGTTTTAAGTAATATAAAACACCTCAGAATCAGACAGTACAGGCTTTCCTTAAAGAATAATAATAATAAAAAAAAGGATGCACCACCCTCTGGTGTTTTTTAAGAAAACTGCAAGAGCTTAACTAGAGCTGTAATAGACCTGCAGTCATGAATTCCATTCTAACAGTAAAACATCTTTCTAACTTACTTTATTAGAGTAATTAAAAAAGTAAGACAATTGCTTACAGCATAAATGTCCTTCGCTTTTTTAGCTGGCAGAGTCTCTGATGAAACACTATGATAATCCGATGCAAGCTGTGCATCAGCAGGCACTATCGTGTGGTCTGTTACATCCACGTTGCCCTGGAGAAATAAAGAGTGTGAATATGGAAACACAAGACTTGAATCAACATTAAAAGAATCACACTGCAATTCAACACTTCCAAGCTAAATGGAACACTGGAATTTTTAAACAATTGCGGTACTACGTGAGAATCTTTGGTACAACAAAAAATAAAAGGAAAGGTAATGAAACAGTTATAAATGACAAATAAAGCCTGCAAAGCATTAAAAGAACAAACAAAATATTTAGTGTGATGATGCTTTACTTAAAATACTGAATTCATTTGAAGAAGTATTCCATGCTTTTACAAAAACAAGTTGATCATTTCATTCTTCACTAATGATTATTGTTTGTTGTGTTGTCTTGACTGAATTGCTGTATACAGCATTTTCTCAATCTGAATAAGTCTGTGATATTATTTAAGATACTATTTAAATAAAATAGACAAAGCTCTACAGCATGTTTTAACATTTGGAAATTTCAAATTTTGCCTTTTACCAATATACTAACAAAATCTTCACATTAACACTGAAACAGTAGGGTGCTTAATGCTAGTCTCCCATTGCAGATTTTTGCCATCCCATTTCCAAAAACAAGGAAATGATGCCAGATTCATCACAACAGCAGTCTCAAGTTGTGTGTCATAGTGTTATACACAATCATACACCGGGTTACTGCCGACTGCAATAGTCACTTAACGCAGGACCGTGACACGGGACCAACTGGGCATGCTCACAATGTCACGCTGTGCAGTCTATATGGTACAAGCGGTAAGCTTCGATGGTATCAGATGAAGCCCACCCAGAAGAAAAAGTTGCAGTTCTTTGACTGGCCACTTAAAGCTGGCTCCAAAAGCGAGCAGGTTCCCAGTCAAGTCCATGTTAAAAATGTTCAAGCTTAGAGCAGAAATAAACATATTTACAGCCTGGTACAAAACAAACAAAAAAACAAAAAACAATAAGTGATTTTGGTCTCTATAAACATGTTTCCCCCTCCATGACAAGTGTATGGGGAGTGATTTTTCTTTTTCCTAAATTCTTAGTTTAAGGCATTTTAAGCCATATATTTATGGAAAATTAGGGGCATGGTCACAATGAGTGACAGCTGCTGAGCACCTCCGACACTCATAGCATCGCTCGCTCAGAGGTTGCTCAGTGTGTGCGCTAGCTGTTGTGGAGGGTTGTGTCTGTTGTTTTGGGCATTTCATTACTAACACCTGGAATAATGCAGCTTAATGTTGTATAGTAACGGCATTAACACTTTTAGGAGCCATCGGTAACTGTTACGTCCTATTAATGCACGATTACTAAGAAAATAAGGGCTCATAACTTTTAATGTCTACACCAAAGCAAATCATTATGACAACCACTGAGTAGTCCCCCCAAAAATGATTTAATAAACAACTGTTCCAAGGTTAACCTGTTAGCTTAGCTGTTTTGGACTCAAAGATAGAGACAGGTTCAGGCTTCTTTTGTCACACCGAGTTAGCCATGCTCCACCTCTTTAATCATTTAGGGTTTGTCAGGATGTAAGTAGAGCAAGGGCTGCCAATGTTGCCAACATAGCTATGCCCAGATATGGGCTTCATATCAGCTCTTCCAGGTCTCTATAGAAAACCTATGGGTGATATTTCGCAGGGTTTGTCCAGTATATATACACTGTATGATATGTTAATGTCTCTGCTTATAACAACATATTACTAGAAAGCTAAGATGTATCTGTTAACATCTAAAAAATTGTCTTCCGCTGAAGAATGTGGCATGCCTTTCACGGGATTATGATGTACATTACATTTCATGAGGCGATTAAGAGGTCAGCAATCACTGAGTCTGTGAACATCAAACACACAGCCTGGGTGGGGAGAGAAAACACATGCAAGCTGGCTGATCCATTCAATAAAATCGCTTAGCTCCAAAACAGAAAATAATCTGCCTTTTATTTTAATTTTAACCTGTAATGTTAACCTGACATCAAAGTCACTGCGCAGCTAAACCCACATTAAAGCAGAAATGATTAACTTCAAGATACACTTACGAATTCCAAACTAAAGTAGTCTATCATATTATGTTATCCCCATCTGCCCAAATTACAGCTGAATATTGACTTTTGTGGATCACGATGCATCACAACATCATGATTTGCTCGTTTTCAAAAACTTTATGATTAGTAGCCATGTTCCACAACACCACTATTACCACAGACTGTACACTATAGCATACCCCTGATTTGGTAATCAATTGTTTTTCACTAAAGTAAACAATCGGGTGTCAGAAATTGGCAGTGGGAGACAGGTTTAAGTCTTTTGCACAGTACCCAACTTGTATATAACAAGCAACAACGGCTGCTACACATCCATACAGAAACTACATTATTACCATCATGAGCAGTTGTTTTTCAAAGGTGAGGGTGAGACCAACATTGAACGTTCCTCCTGTCAAACTTGTCAACTCATAAATCTGGTAGATTTGAGGAAGTGTCTTAATGTATTCCAAACAGCCCCGAAAAAATTCCTGAAAAACAAATTACGAATGGATGTTGCGACTTCTAACAAACATCAAAATGTGATCACAATGTATGTGCAATCCTTGTTATTGCAGTAGTACCTCTGAGTACTGTGAGGCTCCATGAGGTAATACATTGTAATCATCAGCACACATTTTGGACACATCTTGCAGGTACCTCATGAACTGCATTACTTCATTTTTCACACGTTCCATTAAGTTCTGAAATATTAGTTCACACAATATGTTAGCGCACATACATATATATATGAGCGACAAAATTTACTCACAGCAACAACAAAACAGGAAAACACTACATGCCTGTGGAGGATCCCTGCGATTTTTACTCAAGAGAATGTCCAGATAGGTCTTCTGGTCTCTGCAGGTGAGGGTGGACATACAGGGGAAGGGTACTCTGGGTTCAGGATAAACAATATCTGGCTCATTTGGAACCCTCTTCTGCTTCCCTTTAGACTTTTTATCTTTAAAGTCTTCTATTCTTTCAGCACCACTGTCCGTACGGAGATCATCACTATCATAGCTATCCCAACAGGACTCTTCTTTGCTGATGCAACCTTCGTCTTTATACTCTGTTGCTCCATCTGTGGACTGGAGGCACGCAGCCTTTAAAGCCTCAGTTTCATGCTCTTGTTTCATGTCAGCATTCTCTGTAGGGCTTTGAAAAGAAAAGAAAAAAAAAAAAGCAACAACAACTAGGAGACATCAGTTAAATGAACACTCACTAGCCTTCCAGAGGACAGTCAGAACATACTTCAACTGCTTTATTGCCATACCTTTGTAGAAATGCCCACAGCTCCCTAATAGTAGGCGCAAGGGAACATCTGTCATAGAGGTCTCTGGTAAAGAATGGACCTTCATGGACTGGTGGGTCCTCCCTTGAATTCAAAGGAAATATTGGTATTAGTCGGCCTGTGTCGTAGCTAGTCACCCAACACTGTTTCTGCTCTGGTTTATGTTGCACTGGGACAAAGTATAAACTTACAAACACATACTCATGTCTCTCCCTATGAAACACTGTACTTGTAACAGACAAACCAAATAGAACTGTATACGACTTTATCAAATAACTGCAGTGAATCATCTCTTAGAATTTTATAAACATTGTTACCTAGAACCTAATATTGCAGATATTTACTAAATGACATCCAAATTTTTGAATCATGGTATCAGTTTACCTCCGGGATGGATATTTCTCCAATCTGCACGAATCTAAAAATGTCTTTTTGTCCAACATGAGCTAAAACAAGGTGAAACTGTAGGAACCTTTCAGAAAACATGCAGCAACTTTGAATGTAATCCTCTTAGCGCAGTAATTAAAAGGGTAAATCTATTCACAATCACATTTTGGAAGGACAACACAGTTATGTGATGAATTATAAATGATTTAGCATAGGCCCTTTCCCCAAAGGAATCTAAAATGAATATTTTTGTCTCCTGGTTTGCCAGATGGAAGAAGGATTGTGCTTTTGCTTTCAAGACATGATCATATCATCAACTGCGGATGAATGACCATTCCCTGATCCAGTGGATCCCAACATTAAATCACATGCCTGGTTTGAGAAGAGGCAGCAGGGAGTGGTGGGATGACTTCAGAAACCAGCATTATTTTTTTTTGAATATGAGCTGAATGTAGCCAGCACACACGGAAATAGTATATGGAAATTCTGCCAGCCACTGGCATAATTTGAAAGCCTTGGACCTTGGCATGGAATGACCCTATAGTAAACAGTACACCCATTTCTATATTAAATGGGTAACGATGTCCAATAAGTAATACCTATGAGAAGAAAGCACCAATGACTCTATATCAAATCTAAATCATGGTTTTAGCATTTTTAGCTTCTCTGGTTGAATGGTTTGGTGAGCTAATGTTATGGCAGCGCGTTCATCATCATCCATAATTAACAGAAAGTGCTTCTTCTCCTGCAGTTGTCAATGGATTTTGATTGACAGTTTTGTTTGCTTCATCTAACAAATGCTCTCTTCACAATTCCTCCTTTCATAATTTTTTAATTTTTTGGAAAACACTACTACTTAAGACGTTTTATGGGGAAACTGAAATCCAACCAAAATGCTTCTTCTCCTTCAGTTCGCCTTGCAGTAATGAAAGTGGGCCATGGGGGAAAAAAAAACCCTGAAAATTTTGGCAAGAGCCAATGGCCTGTAGCCCCTGGCGGGGGGTCAGGAGGTTGTCCCCCAGAAAAATCTGAGATCTCAGATGCATTCTGGTGCATTTTCAAGTCTTTTTACCAGTGGTGGGCACAGATAACCAAAAAATTAACTTCAATAACAGATAATCAGATAAATGAAAAGTTATCTTTGATAAAGATAAAACGATAAACCACCCAAAAATGTATAGGAAGTTACAGATAACCGATAAATTCCAATATTGTCTCTGGTACATTTGCAACCACTAATAAACTGAATTTGAGTTTTAAATTAAACATGTTTAATTTTTGTTTGCGTCCTGTGTTTGATGCAGAAATTAAGTGGTTTCAGTGCAAGTCAGAGCAAAGCAACGTTACTCAACATGACTGGAAGCCACAGGCTCACAATACAACGTTACCCGACGCCAATTTATGATTCCTGCTGTGTTCCATTGTTCCTGAAGTATAAATCACGCAGGATTGTTTTTATACTGTGTACACAATGCAGTAAAACTACATGCTCAAAAAAGAGCACAGAAAAAAAAATGCTGATTGCAGCTGCTGCTCCTCGCTCTTCTTCTCTCACAAAAGTGTTTAAATAAAATCCATAAACGTCCTGCTCACAGACTGACTGCCAGAGACAGGACATGTCCACATGCAGTAAAAAGTCCATCTCCAGTCCACTCACGGATGATTCGTTCACGCGCGCATATGTGAACAATTAAAAGAAAGAAAAAAAACTGTCTGGTGGCAGGCAGTTAGTTCCTTGTTCTCCCCTCAAACTCTCTCATCACTGTGTTAAATAAAGGACAAAAAAGGATATAAGTCCTGCTCACAGACTGACTGCCAGGGACAAGACATGACAATATCAAGAATAACTCCAGACATCTCCACTACTCACTGACAGTTCGTTCGTGCGCACGTGCGCGCGCATCTCATGCTCAAAGGAGGAAAGATAAACTATAACAGAACTCAGAGCGCAGACCTGCAGCTCAGCACAAGAACAAATATAAACTAGAAGAGAAGTCTGTCTGAGTCTGTCTTGAGTTTAAACACCTCAAAGCTTCTAACAGAACCAACGGCGATCACAAACCCATGTAGCCAATGAGCCAGCGCTTCTGCTTTGTGCGCTCTGCCCCCTGCTGTAGGAAAGCGTCATTTACTCTGACAGGATACAGTGGCCCAGCGATGAGGCAGAGGTCTTGAAATGGAAAGCAGGTTTGAATTATGGTTTTGCTTTATAAATAAAATAATTCCAGATAGAATAACATTAATATGAACTCTTAAAGTGTAAAAGTAAGTCCCTTCGGCTGCTCCTTTGTTTGCACTCGGGGTCGCCACAGCAAATCCAAGGTGGATCTGCATGTTGAATTGGCACAGGTTTTACGCCGGATGCCCTTCCTGACGCAACTCCACATTACATGGAGTAATGTGGCGGGGGTGGGATTTGAACCCGGAGCCTTCTGAACTGAAACCAAGCGCATTAACCACTTGGCCACCACCCCTGCGAACTCTTATGTACAAAGTGATATATAACACGTATCTGTTAATTTTAAAATAATGCACTAATTCTGAAGATTTGAACATTAACACACCAAAGAGATTATGGGTAAACTAAGCCTCCGCGCATACTGATTGGTTGAGTCATTCATTCTATGTAAAAACCAACACAAGTGAATCAATATAACATGTGTTGGTGTTAACAAATAAATGTGCTTTTGTAAAATCTGTCATTTTTCTCATTTGTATAAAAAAGAAAGAAATTTTCAAGATCCCGCTAGACAGTGCCTAAGCGCATGCGTGATGACATCACAACTCTATCCGGTTAGGAAGACAAGGTTTCTTTCAATAACAAGAACTGTCAAAAAAATTTCTTGTGTGTGGTTGCTGGAGTTGTGTGGCGATAGGAATCGCCGTTTGAATGCTTGAATAACGATGTCAGTTGCACAAAGAAATCAAATAATAGTGAAAACATGTTCATGCGGTGTCATAACGCATCAATCAGTCGCTCCGTGAGGCGTCATAACATCTGATCGATTAGCGGCTCGGTGCGGTGTTACAACAGATCAATCAGTCGCTCCGTGAGGCGTCATAACATCTGATCGATTAGCGGCTCGGTGCGGTGTTACAACAGATCAATCAGTCGCTCCGTGAGGCGTCATAACATCAAACCTGGTTCACATGGCAAGATAATTAGGCCGATATCTGACCTGATCTTCCCCTTCCGACAATCTTAAGGACGCCCAGACAATCGTGATGACGCTAAATATAATCTTATCAGATATTCCTGCCGTGTGTGGTGTGTTAAGAAGGACGTGAGGAGCTAAATGTGACACGCAGTGAAAAATTTTAACCATAAGTTAAAACTGTATGCCTCTGGATGACTTGGGTGCTATTGCCAGCGTGTTAGTAAGGGGTCAAAAGAAATTAGTTTTTTTCTTTTCTATGACCAGTTCTCCTTTGCCTGCAGAGGATAGAGCGGTTTCTTCTAAAACCACCTATTCTCTGTTTGTAGAGGATAGTGCTGCGCATCTACTACAAAAAGCTGCGTCTGCAAAAATGTTAGCAGTCTAAAAATTATCAGACAAAAACCTATCAGAAGATAACTGATCCGATGATGGTTTTCAAAGTTATCTGAAAAGCTAATCAGATAATGAAAACATTATCTTCGATAATTAGCGGTTAGTGGATTAGTGGAACTGTGCCCACCACTGCATATATACTCAACAAAAATATAAACGCAACACTTTTGGTTTTGCTCCCATTTTGTATGAGATTAACTCAACGATCTAAAACTTTTTCCACATACACAATATCACCATTTCCCTCAAATACTGTGCACAAACCAGTCTAAATCTGTGATATTGAGCACTTCTCCTTTGCTGAGATAATCCATCCCACCTCACAGGTGTGCCATATCAAGATGCTGATTAGACACCATGATTAGTGCACAGGTGTGCCTTAGACTGCCCACAATAAAAGGCCACTCTGAAAGGTGCAGTTTTGTTTTATTGGGGGGGATACCAGTCAGTATCTGGTGTGACCACCATTTGCCTCATGCAGTGCAACACATCTCCTTCGCATCATCCGTGAAGAGAACACCTCTCCAACGTGCCAAATGGCAGCAAATGTGAGCATTTGCCCACTCAAATCGGTTACGACGACGAACTGGAGTCAGGTTGAGACCCCGATGAGGACGACGAGCATGCAGATGAGCTTCCCTGAGACAGTTTCTGACAGTTTGTGCAGAAATTCTTTGGTTATGCAAACCGATTGTTCCAGCAGCTGTCCGAGTGGATGGTCTCAGATGATCTTGGAGGTGAACATGCTGGATGTGGAGGTCCTGGGCTGGTGTGGTTACACGTGGTCTGCGGTTGTGAGGCTGGTTGGATGTACTGCCAAATTCTCTGAAACGCCTTTGGAGACGGCTTATGGTAGAGAAATGAACATTCAATACACGAGCAACAGTTCTGGTTGACATTCCTGCTGTCAGCATGCCAATTGCACGCTCCCTCAAATCTTGCGACATCTGTGGCATTGTGCTGTGTGATAAAACTGCACCTTTCAGAGTGGCCTTTTATTGTGGGCAGTCTAAGGCACACCTGTGCACTAATCATGGTGTCTAATCAGCATCTTGATATGGCACACCTGTGAGGTGGGATGGATTATCTCAACAAAGGAGAAGTGCTCACTATCACAGATTCAGACTGGTTTGTGAACAATATTTGAGAGAAATGGTAATATTGTATATGTGGAAAAAGTTTTAGATCTTTGAGTTCATCTCATACAAAATGGGAGCAAAACCAAAAGTGTTGCGTTTATATTTTTGTTGAGTATATATATATATATATACATACACACACACACCAAAAATTGCTGTGAGGGAGCTCATTATTAACGTGTAAAGTTGGTACAAAATACCATTTTCATGACGTGAAAAATTCACAAAAATTTCCAAAGGCTGTAACTTCAAAAGTATTCAAGATACAGACATAATATTTGGTATTTCACCCTAACTTTGGAATGTGATTAACATATAAAATTGACACAATAAAGCTTATGGGTGACCTGGGAATTTTTTTTTTCAGTACTGGGTGATTTCAGATGGAATGACCCAATAAGGTGAACTACTATTCATATGTAGATTCCTGAACTATGTTAACCACAACCACTAATCCTAACCTTAACCAAAACTCCTAACCCTGAGTTAGGAGTTTTCACCCTGCCACTTCCCTTTGTTTACTAACGTGGGTAACCGTGAATTTTGACTGAAATATTTGACACGGTCTCCGTAAACATACAATGTAGGCGATCTTCAGAAGCAGGGTTCACTAATTCACCTTCTATATTTTTGCTGTTCAAAATCCGACGCCGTTACCAACACAGGGAAAAGGTTAAAAAATGTGCCTAGATGACCTGAAATCAAACCATTTGTCTTCACTTTGTTTTAGTCATTAGCTCAAGTTCAACCAGGTTAGCTGGGTTCTTTGAACGTATGGACAGTGTATAGTGTCAACTCGTGCACATTTAAAAATGAAAAGAAAAAAAAACGTGACTTCATATTTTCGAATAACCTTTCAATGAAAATCTCACTTACCAAACTATCTCCATTGCGGACAATGTTTAGTGCACCGTATAAACAGCTTTTATTAAAACTAAAATATTCAATTAGCATGACCTAGCTAACGTTGACAACGCGTTTGATAGGTTCCAGTCTTCTTCTCGGGAAACAACAGCAACAGCAGTAACGTACAATAAGCGACACATTACTGCCCTCTTTCGGATTGAGCAGGGCAGGGAAAACGAAAAATACCTGTCTTAAATTTTGTGATCAAAATCAAGTTTTATTCTTAAAAATGATCATTGAATTGATATTTTATCACAGATCATTGTGTTTAATAGTTCCTTTGCTCAAGTTACGGAGTCTCACCTTTGTCCATGCTAAATATGAATTAAACTATTTTCTTTCTATTTTCTTCAAATAATTCCGTCCATTTTTAGCTCCACGAAACTCTGACATCCATCATTTTTCTTTTCCAAACAGCCTTCATTAATGACAGCCATTCCATTTTGTCCAGATAGCATATTTGAACCAATGTAAAGTCAGCCCATATAGCTATGGTTTCTCCAAATTTAAATAAAGTAATTTATTACTTAAAATTAATTCAAATTGTTAGTAACCATCTTTATTTCCACTTTAATGTTCTATAAATGAAGCAGATTCTGTAGATTTGACACCCATTACAACTGGTGTGCATGAGTTGGACTTTGGTTTTCTTGCATTTCAACAGAAAACAAGACTAACATTGTCATCAGTTATTGCACAGTCGACATATACATTATTTCAAAGCAATTATATAACTAAACACTACATTAAAGCCTTACATCTGCTCAAATTGTAGGATTTTTTTTTTCTTTCTACAACGCACTGTCTTTTATGTTTCACTATTTTTTCTTTCAACTGCTCCTGTTAGGGGTCGCCACAGCAGATCAATCGTTTCCATCTCACCCTGTCCTCTGTATCTTCCTCTGTGACACCAACAACCTGCATGTCCTCCCTCACCACATCCATAAACCTCCTTTTTGGCCTCCCTCTTCTCCTCCTGTCTGGTGGTTCCATCCTCAGCATCCTTCTCCCTATATACCCTGGGTCGCTCCTGTGCACATGTCCAAACCATCTTAACCTTGTCTCTCTGACTTTGTCTCCAAACCATCCCACCTGAGCTGTCCCTCTGATATGTTTATTCCTAATCCTGTCCATTCTCATCACTCCCAAAGAGAATCATAACATCTTCAAATTACTCCTAGCACCTTTTTCCACCCACTCCATCCTGCCTGCACTCTCTTCTTCACTTCTCTACCACACTCTCCATTACTTTAGACAGCTGACCCCAAGTATTTAAAGTCATCTACTTTCACCATTTATACTCCTTGTAACTGTACTATTCCACCTCTCATTCACACAGACAGACTCAGTCTTGCTTCTCCTGACTTTCATTCCAGAGCACCTTTCCAGGCTAGACTTAACCTGCTCTCTACTCTCAAGACAGATCACAACATCATCTGCAAACATCATAGTCCATGGAGACTCCTGTCTGATCTTATCAATGAACCTGTCCATCACCATTGCAAACAAGAAAGGACTTGGCGTAATTCCACCTCCACCTTGAATGAGTCTGTCATTCCTACTGCATGTCTCACCGCTGTCACACTATCCTTGTACATATCCTGCACTACCCTCAAATCTTCTCTGCCACTCCAGACATCCTCATACAATACCATAACTCTTCTCTTGACACCCTGTCATAAGCTTTCTCTAAATCTAGAAACACACAATGTAACACCTTCTGGCCTTTTGTGAACTTCTCCAACAGTATTCTGAGAGCAAACATTGCATCAGTAGTGCTCTTTCTCAGCATGAAACATATTGCTGCTCACAGATCTTCACCTGTTTTCTAAGTCTAGGTTCTACTACTTTTTTCCCCTAACTTCATGCTGTGGCTGATCAGCTTTGTGCCTCTGTAGTTACTGCAGCTCTACAGTAACAATGTTTTACTAACATCTGCAAATATTCCTAAAACTTGTCATTGGTTATGACATGGTTTAATTCAGTGATTAATTATCTATTGTTGGATACATCCCTGCTGAGTCTATTTCTGTGGACTAGGTTTTCTTCTGTATTTGTGATTTCTGTAAAAATATTTAAACTGATACGCAAATTTCATGCAAAAAAATATTATTGGACTTTCTCATGTTTTATCACAAAAAGAGAATGAAGTAAAATGATATCTCCAGTTTTATAAAATTTGTTGCCAATTTCCACTAACCTGGGAAAACAGGGAATGACAAGCTGTCCAGTTTCTGTGTCTTTCATATGTGTTTATTTTTGAAAGAATGGAAAAATAACAATTTGAATAATCTGTAAATGCTGGGTAAACTGAACAAAATATTTATATATTATGTTATACAATATTTTTTTGCTTACAAGAAACTGTAAAGAAATGTCAGTGAAAAGTTGGGCTGATTCCACTATTACTGTTGGCCAGATGAGCATTAGCCAACAATATTGTGCATACAGACACATTGGTTACAACAGGGTTTCCAAAAAGAATCTGCAGGGGTTTCGTCCACCATATTGGTTTATATATGCACAGTCATGCTCCTCATTGTGGTTTTGAATGGGTTTGGCCTTAGATTCATAAAACTCACATATAATTTAAACTTATTATGTTGAATAAATGATGATTTTCATGGAAAGCAGAAGTTATGATTGTTATGGTGCTACATGGCCTGCACTTGGACACTGTTTAAGCAGTTGAAGATGTGTGTGTGTGTGTCTGTTCAGGCAGTTATTCCTTTGTGGTTTTAAGTACAGCCATGCTGCTCTGAACACACCTGATCACATAAGATGACCGAAATGAAGCAGAGTAGATCCTGATTCGTACTTAGCTGGAAGATTAATTAGGAACGCTGAGTATTTCTCCATGTAAACCTGGTGTTGTGTCAGAATGACCATTTTCCATGAAGTTTGTGCTGAATCCCAGCCGGCTCTGCTGTGGTGACCCTAAACTGAGCCAACCAAAAGAATTAAAAGAAGTATAATGTGAGCTGTAAGCTGGTGCTGTTCTTTGGCCTGCAGTTTCAATATCCTTAAACTTTAAATAGGAAGTTCATGACCCTTAGTTACATTTATGATGTTAGTTGGCAATTTTGCGAATGTGGAATTATAAGTTACTGTAATGCTTAACTATCAAAGTTAATTGAACAAAAAATTATTACTGTTAGTTGGTGAAACTTTTCCAAAATCAATAATCTGATTTGGCCTCAAAACTCAAAAAACAATTGTAATAAGAACATTTGCTCATGTTCATGTTTTAATTCCATTTTCACCAATAATACTACTGACAAGAAGTTTAATACTTAATCATGTACCCGGTGATTACATTCTGAATTTAAATTTAGATACACAATTTTTCATATTATGCGTCATGGTTTGTGTCTTGTAATAAAAGTTAATCAAATACTTCATTAAATCAATTTTTCTTATGGAGTGAGGGAGCCCACTAATTAGAGCAGTTATACCTGCTAAAATTATTATTGGTCATGTGCAATGTAATCAAAGAGAGAGAGAGAGAGAGAGAGAGAGAGAGAGAGAGAGAGAGTGCATGTGTGTGTTGGAGTGAGAGAGAGCAGACAATTGAGACAGAAAATGCAGCCAAGAAATAAAAGCCCATTCCAAGCGATTACAAGCGGTAAATTTTATTATGGGATAACAGCACATAAAGCACATCTAAAATCGATGTGTCCAATGCACTTTTAATAAAGGTAATATTAAAGGTACAGTTTCTAAGTACAATATAACAACATTCATATTAGAATGAAAAGTATTTAAAAGACAACATTAAATTTCTTATTTTTCTTTACAGCCGTATTTACAAAATGAATCAAAATACTTATTTTCATATTTAAGAATCAGACAAGAAGGAGCAAAACTACGTTTGTGAATAGACTACCCGCTAAAGAGAGTTCAAAAGAGCTGGCTAAAAAGGTACATGATCATTTGTCCCCATTTTAACATCAGTAGCAAACGTGTGACTTATAAAATTATGACCAGCGCATACTTCAGCTTTCCGTGTAATATGTTTGCATGGAAAAAGAATCCACCCCAAGTCCACCCACCCCTCATATGAAGTCACCCTGACCAAATGAGCGCACACAGAAAGAAATTCAGATGTGTTGTATGGCTCTTTCACAAACACTTGGAAAAGAATGCATTTGTAAATATTCTGTTTGCTGTGAAATAAATAAAGTAATAGAGATTGCCTTTAGTTATTTCCTAAAGGAACAATGCTGTGCAGGTTTTAGGTAAAATTATACACGATCCTTGAAGATAAGCATGAAATAAATTTGCCAGTTGTTTGTTTCATAAATAACGCATGGGCGAGTGGTGAACATGTGCCTTCTAAGTAGAACCGTCAACACACCAAAATCCTTCCACGTATCAACCACCCACGTGAAAATGACAAAAGACACAAATCATTCAAAAAAACAAAAACATCTGTAGCACATGAGAGTGAGAATTAATTCTCACATAGAAAATACACTGTCGCTTCAGTACACATTTGGAAAATCACACAGACACGCGCACACACACGCACACAAAAGACAATTAAAAAAAATATGTATGCACGTTGCTACACCGAGAGGCACTCAGTGTTATACGTTGTGTGTTATTGCAAGCGTATTCTCACTGATATTTGCTACAAAGTGGAGAGAAAAGGTCAACTTTGTCCTCAAATGGCAATTATCATCTACATTTGTAACAATTAATTAAAACAGGGTTTTTTTTATGGGGTGGGGGGAGGGGAGGGTTGTCTAAATGTGCAATAACAAAAGCGAAACGAGTTTTTGTTCAATCTGAGCGCCACTTTTCTTCATTGGGCGACAGACTGTGCAGACACGAGAGAGGCAAGCATCTTAAAACCTGACAAACTATAGCCTCACTGAGTGTTTTTTTACAATCAGACAAAGGAAAAAAAACACAATACTGCAGTTTCAGTTTGAATATTATCCCAAAAGCAACCTTAAGTAGCTTGTTAATTAGCAGATACTAGCTTTGCTATTAGCCAGAAGGAAATATGTGCCTTATCCCAAAACTAGCACACTGATACAGGTACTGGCTGGGTAATTTTTTACCGCTATCATTTTCATTATTTATTTATTTATTGAGTCCTAATATCATTATCATACATTAATATGCAATGAAATAATGGATTTCTAGGGTGGCCGCACTTAAGAATCAATACTTTGTTCACAAAATGAAGTTATCTAGCACCACACATCAGGGCAACACAAAATAAACCTCAACACACCCTAACGCTATCAAACTAATCCTAAAGGAGGGGAGCAAACTATCGTACAATATGGTGTCATCGATAAACAGATAAATATTTTCATTGGGTAGGCCTTAGTAGCAGTATTTTCCTCTTACCTATACAGACAGAAGTTACAAAGCTACCTTTATACATGTGATCAATAATAACATTAAATATGGTGAATAAACGGCCAAGAACGAGGGAGAGAGAAAGAGCGAGAAAAAGAAGATCTACAGCATACAGGCCATGTCAAGTTCTTAGTTCTCCACCTGGGAACAGAACTGGTCAAATATACAGATGAAACAGCCACAAAATCAACACAAAACAAAACCAAGAGCGATAAATAAAATGTGTATTTACATGCAGATATTCCAAGACTATATGAACAAAACAAAAATAATACACAGACATATATTATTGCTTGACATTCAGTTATGGCTAAAAGTCACTTGTCATTTCTCTTTTTTAAAACTATATTCTTATTTATTTTAATCATAAATCCTTATCACCTGTGCTTTGGAAAATGACTGGTGGTAAATTGTGATGACTGACTCATAAGCGGGTAACGCAGTAATTGTAAGCGTGGCATAACGCTCGTCGTCACAATTTATAGTTAACAACGCTTCACCATTTAGACTTCAACAAGAGAGCATTGAATTGTTGAAGGCATTATGTCATGCTTCTAACACCTACAGCTGTTTCGGATGGAGGATCAAACTGAATATTTCTAAAAACAAACAAACAAACAAAACCAAGTCCAAAATCAGATCAAAAGCTCCTCGTTCATATAACCCTGTACCTGTGTAATTATTAAAGCCTTGTCTGGGGTTTCTTTTGTTCACATACAGTGAGAACAAACACATTCTCACATTCTCACACACACACACACACACACACACACACACACACACACACACACACACACACACACACACACACACACACACACACACACACACACACACACACACACGCTATTGCTTTTTACAGACAACGGAGCGGAGACAGAAACATTTTACTGTATACAACACATGTAGCTTCAATCCCATCTTTCGTGGGATACATTGAGACTATACAGGAGGCCTGGTAAAGGCGTATTTTGTAGTTATTACACAAATGTTGGTGTGTTTGGTGGTTTCTGTTATCTTTCCAGTAACCGGACAACAAAAGGACACCTAGCATTATTAATTCTTCCACTACACTTTGAGTAAATATAAGTAAGCTGCATGAACAACTCAAAACGCTGACGACTGCACTGTAAAGACCCGTAATTGCAACACAAGGCATATTGCTTGACTTATATTGTAGAATCATGTACTCTGTGTGTAAAACACGGCACAAGCCACTCCACCTGTTAAACTTCCAATGAAAAAGAAAAATCACTTTCTATGAGAGTAAAATCTGCTTATTGGTGCTGGTAGACCTCAGCTCACAGAATGTGTCTGACAAAATCAATTCCCTCAGGAAAAGAAAATTAAATAATGTACAACCTCATTTTTCCATAACTAAGAGCGACTTTGTCGATTAGTTTTACATAGCATAAAATGCAAAAGTTTATCAAGTATATTTATCTAATTTCTAGTCAAAAATCTTTCACAAATCTTACATTTAATAGAAGACAATGTGACTTAAGTAAAATTTCACTGTTATAAGGACAATCTTAGTTAATTTATCTTAAAAATCTTAAATGAGAGTCTTAGAAGCAAAATGTTTCTAAGATTCTTTCACTTAAGATCTTTTTAAGATGTATTTTCTAAAACAAACAAACAAACAAACAAACAAGAAAAACAAGTCTGTATATCTTACTGAAGTGTTTGTGTCATACTGAGTTTAATTAGAACTTTAGACGAGAAATTAGACAAATATACTTGGTATGTTTTTGTAATTTTTGATAAAGAACAATAAGTGCTGTCATGCTACTTCAGTGTACTATCCCCACCCCCCCACTACCACTGATAAAATAAAGTTAACAATTCCTCCAGAAATGATAAAGACAGCGTGAATTTGTTTGGCGACGGTCTAGAGGAAAGTGAGCTACCTCTTCGGTCTGCCTGTTACTCTCCCTGAGCGTTCACACCTCGTCCTCGTTGTGATATCAACCTGGATTGTCTAGCAGTGTTCCAGACTGGGTTTCTTACACTGGGAGTCTGAGGTTTACTAGTCATAGAGGGCATGTGCATATCCAAATAGCATTGGATCACAACAGAGATTATTACTTCGGTACAGCATATCTACTACTACAACCCAAACACAACAGATTTATATTGCATAACAATATTTGGTTTTTTTTATTCAAACATAGAGGGTTATCATTTTAAAGACCCTGATGACACCATTTGTAATGTTTTTTGTGTGACGAGGGATTTGGTGTGCTCATAAACCTTTGAACGATTTTCATTGTTTTTTTTTTTGTAAATGTTTTTTTTTTTTACCGTAAATGGGCAGTGATCTTTAAGTGGCTGATGCCCCCCATATGGACATAAATAATGACTAAATTTCAAATGTTAATTGCAATTCCTTGCACCAAACATCCCTGAACAAAAATAAGAAATAAATCAAACAAGTAAAAACAAATTTCCTCTTCAAACAGAAAGCGCAAAATAAATTTCTTCCCTGAGGGGTGACAGCACAAGGCCTTAATGCCTTGCACAAATTGCACGGCAGAGGAATGGTAATGTGCAAAACAGAACGAAAAGATGAACATCTGGATTGTGTGTTATGGTTGTTGACAGATGTGTTATCATGCATCGTTGGATTTCTAAAGGGATCTCACTTTTCTCTTATTTTTCTCTTTTTTTTTTTCTTTTTTAAATACATATTTGTTGACGCTGCTACAGAGAGTGCTGGAATGTCTTAGGAATCCATTCTACATTACAGACGGGTAGACTGGAAAGCAGAAGCAACGACTATTGTTTGGCACATCCAGGGTTCTTTTTTTTCTACCACTTTACTACCACACTGACAAGAAAGACACTCAACAAAAACAGAAGCACAACAACAAAGCATTCTGAAAATAGCACTTGTCCTACCATTTTTATACTTTTCCCCCTAATCGTACAAACAACAGCTAGTCTAATTATTGCGGGAATATAGTTAAGTGCTAACTGACATCTTTTTCTCTCCCTCTTTCTCTTTCATGAGTTTATTAACCAAAAACATGTTACAAAAATAGAAGCTTTACTACCAGACAAGGCTTTGAATAGTCACTTTCCCTTCAGCGTTTTATCTGTGTCCTGTTGTGGCTTCGCTGGGCAGAAGCTGTGGTGAGAAGGCAGATAAAGTCACTCAACAACAACAACACCAACAACAAACTCGGAAGCGTTTTGAGAGCATCCGACGGATGTGCTTTCAAGTTCAAATCCTTCAACTTTGGCATTAGACTCCAAACTTGCATGCTGTCTCATTAGCTTCCACTAGGTGGAACAATTTGATCTGTAAAAAAATTTATGTTTCCGGTCCAGCCATAAAGTGTCAGAATGTTATTATATTGTAAAAGCTGGTCAGATTACTGTGAAGTTTGTCATCGTAAAGTAAGAGCCAGTAATATAAAAAAACATCTAGATTACGAGCTACAACAACTTTGACAATTTAGAAAGACAACTGCAAATATGTAATCCTGGGAAGTGTTTCCCGATAAGGCTTTTTTTTTTTAGGAGTTGAAAGATTTCCAAGAATGTTCGTAAATTTCTTTTTGTGCTTGTTCTCGAAGCAGCTCTTAAAAGCAGGGGCTGTATTCACAACATTCTGAGAATATTCTCAGAGAGCTACAAGCGAGGAGTCCAGGCTTATGGGTCCTGAGGCCCATTGGTGCTGCTGCCTATCCTCAGATTTCGTAGCGTGAACCAGATGAAAGCACACAATTTACCCTGGAATGGAGGTGAGTTTGACACAGGTTACTTAACCAGCCAAGACCACCCATTTAAGGTTGACTGCACTTAGACAATGCAGATGAAGTGTCTTGTTCAAGGACATAAATAGGTAGCGTGACCAAACCCAAGTCTACATCGTGGTAGCTCAACTCTTTAATCTCCTGAGCTACCTGCTCTTCTCTCACTGGTAGGAGTGATTCAAGGAAATGACCAGAGCAGCTCTGAGCACAGAATGGACAGAGGTTTTTGACCTTAGTGAGGAAGTGTCGATGACCCCATTTACTAGATTTGATTACTTTAAAGGTATCGTGCCACTTGTTTTTTTTTTTTTAAGATTTAAGTCATAAAAGGAATTTTATTTGGCGCCACTATAATTTTATTCCTTATCATTTAGATAAGGGATTCATAATATGATATTGACAATATGATTAAAATTCATGCTGTCTGGAAACAATTTAGAATTTCAACCCCTGAGGGGGAGAAATTGAAGAGATTAGATGCTATGATCAACACTTGGCAGATTTGGAAGTGATTTACAAGAAATCTAATAGATGTTAATGTAAGATGGGTCACAGGTAATCTCAAAACCTTGCGCATGTGCACACGTGCTTCGTCCTGTAGTTACTCTGCATGAGAGCCTTGAAGAAAAAGACAATATTCACTATGGAATTTTCCCCCAGATAAATATGTTCTCTTCATTAAAATGAGCTGTAATTTTGCAGCATGTTACAAAAATAAACCTACATGCTATTGCTTGGATTTTTGGTAGAAACTAAATGTTTTCAGTTTTGTGAAATTTGAAAGGTCCTATAGCTTTAGAAAGTGAGACTGATTGACAAAAAAAAAAAAAAAAAAAAAATTGGGAGGAAAAAACACTATTGGACATAATGGTCATAGAAAGGGCAGTGAAATAGATGTGCCTATTCACAGGATTTACTCTCTATTAAGACATGACATAATTAGGAATAGTATTGTCTTGTAACCACGTCCACTGAAAACAATTTGAGCATTGATGCTGTGGTGACTCTTCCTGCTGACAAAGATGTGCTTTTCTGATGGTGCAGTAATGCAGATGTGCATAACAGCTGGGAAGTGGGGATCTCTCTAATGAAATCAATCACAAACATCAACCCTGGACAATGTAATTTGTAGCATTTCCTTAATTCATTCAGCTTTTGAAGAATATATCTCTGATGTCTTTATCTTTCCATCATTCCCTCCTCTGCTTAAGGAACTCTTAGACTCCAAAAACACTTTTCACCTTCCGAGCTCTCTTCAGGGCTAAGATGCGATGCGATTAACTGTTGTCTTTACTAGGTTCTAGTTTTACTGCAAGTGAAAAATATTTAGAAAACATCCTAAACAATTAACAACAATCATTCTTTGCACGACGAAGCTTTATGAATACAGCCGCCTTTGTTAAAACCTCTTTACTTGAGCTGTCCATTGTGCTGAAGAATCATAGTTATGTATTAAAATAATGCAGCACATTTAACTATCAGCTGTGTTTCATATTAAACAAACAACAAAAGATAAAATTATAATTCCTATTGAAGATACAAATAAAAAAATTTAATAAACAGAAAAATTCAGTGGGCTACTTTCTATGTTCTTCCGACAAAGAGATTTGTACATGACATTGTAATTATTAAATTTTTTAATAATAAGACAAGAACAAATGTGAGAAATGTTTTTGTTTTAAAAATTTCAGATTACATTTAATAACAAATATCATAACTTAGTTATGATTTTGAGCTAAAATGTATCTGAAATCACAAAACCAATAAACTAAATAGAATTTCAGGCTCCTTCAGGATGTTTTTGATTGGCAAGGAAAGACTTACCATGTGAAAATTTTTAGGATCACCTTTATTCCCAATTAATTTTGAAACACACCTCTTACGTCTAACAACGTTCTTAAAATGCATGATGACTCTAATCTTAACATTAAGACTGAGGAGTAGTCCCACTTATATTGTGAGGTTAAAATCAGCTGCCACATTTTGGCCATGTGGCACATTTCTGGAGAACCCCAGTGGTTGGGGAAGGCCAAGGGTACACACTTTTCATCTGATTGTAGCAGAACTTTAAGAGGTGGGCGCTGACCACTTATCTGCCTGAGTGGTAATGATGATGTATATTTCATGTATATTCCCACAATTTTCCATGCCTATACAAAACACGTTTCACATTTAAGATCCAGAAATGTGTGTTTGCCTTTTGGTTAAGGTTAGGGTTAGAATAATAATAAGTTCATTCATTTTCTACACCCACTTAATCCAATTAAGGGTCATGGGTGCTGGAGCCTATCCCAATGGTCATTGGGCAAGAGGTGTGGTACATCCTGGACAGGACAACAGACTATCGCAAGGCCACATATAGACAAACAAACACATTCACATCTACAGTCAGTTTAAAAGTTTCCAATTCACTGAACCTGCATGTCTTTGAAAGGTAGCTGGAGCACCCAGAAGGAAGCCATGCAAACACAGGGAGAACATGCAAACTCCACCAGAAAGGACCAGGTGGGAAGTGATACCAGGATTTTCTTCCTGTGAGGCAGCAATGCTAACCACTAAGCCACTGTGCTGCCCTATAATAATAAGTTTGAGACGAATTTCTGCTTTTTACCTCCGCCAACAAAATTGGGCGGATGATATGTTTTAACCTGTATGTTTGTCTGTTTGTGAACAGTCTGGAACCCATAAATTTTCATACGAGGTCTGTCCGTAAAGTATAGGTCCTTTTTATTTTTTTCAAAAACTATATGGATTTCATTCATATGTTTTTACGTCAGACATGCTTGAACCCTCGTGCGCATGCGTGAGTTTTTCCACGCCTGTCGGTGACGTCATTCGCCTGTGAGCACTCCTTGTGGGAGGAGTCGTCCAGCCCCTCGTCGGAATTCCTTTGTCTGAGAAGTTGCTGAGAGACTGGCGCTTTGTTTGATCAAAATTTTTTCTAAACCTGTGAGACACATCGAAGTGGACATGGTTCGAAAAATTAAGCTGGTCTTCAGTGAAAATTTTAACAGCTGATGAGAGATTTTGAGGTGATTCTGTCGCTTTAAGGACTTTTCACGGTGCGAGACGTCGCGCAGCGCTCTCAGGCAGCGTCATCAGCCTGTTTCAAGCTTAAAACCTCCACATTTCAGGCTCTGTTGATCCAGGACGTCGTGAGAGAACAGAGAAGTTTCAGAAGAAGTCGGTTTCAGCATTTTATCCGGATATTCCACTGTTAAAGGAGATTTTTTTAATGAAAGACGTGCGGACGGATTGCAGCGTCGGCTCGCAGCCGCCGCGACGCTCCGTCACAGGAAAAACACCTCTGTTGGAAGCCTTGAGGACAAGTTGGAAAATCTCCAGCTGATAAACAATTTCTCATATACTCACTCCACTGAAAGCCATCAAAAGCCAACTGGATTTTAACAAATGGTTATCAACACGGAGGTGTTTTTCCTGTGCCGCCGCGCCACGTCGGCTGCGTCCCGACGCGCGGACCCGTCCGCACGTCTTTCATTAAAAAAATCTCCTTTAACAGTGGAATATCCGGATAAAATGCTGAAACCGACTTCTTCTGAAATGTCTCTGTTCTCTCACGACGTCCTGGATCAATAGAGCCTGAAATGTGGAGGTTTTAAGCTTGAAACAGGCTGATAATGGTGCCTGAGAGCGCTGCACGACGTCTCGCACCGTGAAAAGTCCTTAAAGCGACAGAATCACCTCAAAATCTCTCATCAGCTGTTAAAATTTTCACTGAAAACCAGCTTAATTTTTCGAACCGTGTCCACTTCGATGTGTCTCACAGGTTTAGAAAAAATTTTGATCAAACAAAGCGCCAGTCTCTCAGCAACTTCTCAGACAAAGGAATTCCGACGAGGGGCTGGACGACTCCTCCCACAAGGAGTGCTCACAGGCGAATGACGTCACCGACAGGCGTGGAAAAACTCACGCATGCGCACGAGGGTTCAAGCATGTCTGACGTAAAAACATATGAATGAAATCCATATAGATTTGAAAAAAATAAAAAGGACCTATACTTTACGGACAGCCCTCGTATATCATTGTGAAATTATTACAGAGGATTGATATCCCATAGGCAAGAACTAATTCACCTTTCAAGGTCATTCGGTGTTTCTCAGTTGTGAATCTCCCGCTGTCTCGCGGTGCGTGATTCACGTGAGAGGTCAGTAAATGGTAAATGGATGGCATTTATATAGCACTTTTCCATCTGCATCAGACGCTCAAAGCACTTTACAAATAATGCCTCACATTCACCCCAATGTGAGGGTGCTGCCATACAAGGCGCTCACTACACACCGGGAGCAATAGGGGACTAAAGACCTTGCCCAAGGGCCCTTAGTGTTTTTCCATTCAGGCTGGGATTTCAACCGAGGATCTTCTGGTCTCAAGCCCAACGCCTTAACCACAAGACCATCACCTCCTCAGTTACAGCAGAGTTACGGTTCAGGGCACAATGTAAACAAACGTCGTGAAGTATGGACAACAAGACAACATCGGGGCAAGGCAGAAGTCCATCACAGGTGCTACACCTCCTTTAGATAACCCTCTCAACTTCGAAGAACATGTCATAATCATAATCGCTCGTGAATTCGCTGGAACAGTGCCATCCACATCCTCGTTAGTCATTATTTACATGCGCTGTGAGATGCGGGAACACTGCTGGCACCACGGTGCATTCTGGGAAACACAGGGGGCCGCCAGGGACATTATGGGAAATGTTAAAGTACCAAATAGCTGAAAGGTCAAAGTCAGGAAAAATCTTGGAAAATGGGAAAAATCCCTATGCTTTAACATTGAAAGAATTTTCAAAAATTCATAACGCTGTCAAAAAAGATTGAATTTCTTTCATATTTGAGAGTGTTATTTAGGATGGCTTCCTTTGTCACCTGGCAAAATCTGATCCAGATTTGATCCGGATTACAGATTTTGTGGCCATTTAAATGTTACATTTTATGTATATTTTACATTATATCTTAAACAAATGTGCCCCAATCACTCTCATATTTGAAAGAAAGGTACAGACAGACACTCACTATCACCTGACAAAGTTTGATCTGGAGCTGATCCGGATTGTAGATTTTGTGAACGTTTGAATTATTATTGAAAAACCCATTTGTTGTACATTTTGCATTATATCTCAATCAAAAGTGCTTCAATCACTCTCATTTTTCTGATATGGATTTACCTACACCACTGAAAGTGGATGAAGGTTCCAATGTTATGCCTGGTTCTTTATCTTCCAGTTATCAGTCAGAAACCAAGTGCCAAAAAGCAATGACAAATTGTTATAGCAAAGATAACCAATGTTCTGTGAGAATTATCTGAAAAAGAATTCAAAAAGTTGAAAAAAAAAAAACCACGACAACACCACAAAAACTTTGATTCAAATGCATGAACTAAATATATACTCCTGACATTTGATCACATCTAACTTAGCTTATGAAAAGCTTCTTCTAACAGGACTTTGACCTTGAAATTCTTTTCCAAGGTAAAATTTTGTGGAATTGGAAACTAGTGTTGGTGGAGCTTTGTGCTCTATGACTGTGGTGCTGTCATTTTTTGTTTGTTTGTTTGTTTGTTTTTTGTCAAATATGTGTGATATATAACAATGTTTATGAATTACCTTTTGTAGAATTTATTTAAAAATATTTTGTGAGGATAATCTCTACCAGTGCATCATATGACTTGTCCTTTTACATACTTTCAGGAAACAGGTCTCAGCTGTGTTTGCAACAGGAGCCATCAAATCTGGGAAATCTTATCATGGCTCCAAGATTTGTTTGTTGTTGATGAGCTGAGGGACTCTTTCTAACCTGCCTTCTCACTGCACCTCACTGTTGACCACCAAGCAGCCACACCAGCTATCCTAACAGACAGCCCTTCACTTCAAAACCAGAATCATCTGCAGCTCCCAGGACTAGCCTCTGTGACCACGGTTCATCTTGTATTTCTTGTGCACATGCAACACATCACTAGGTAAATATACACGTCTTAAATTAAAGAAAGGTGTAAATAAAAGTGCCTTATCAATTCAACAATTAAGAATGGTCTAACTACTAATATCATACATGTTATTTAAAATAGATTCTATAAACATTACTTTTTTCTGTATAGTAAGTACTTATGACCATATACCCTGTAGCACATTATAAAACAGGTGGAATGGACCCTTTTCATTGTGATGGTACCCTGTGCATGTGCAGGGCACCCGTCCAGAGAAGGATTAATAGCAGATGGCCTTACATGATTTCACTATGCAACAATGGTAGATGGAGTCTTTGACAGCTAAAATCATTGTGGTTCCATTAGAATTACCAGAATTCTAGGTTTCTTTTTTAAAACGATTGTCCAGAGAGGTGTCGATTGCGTCACCATGCAGACGGACCCTCCCTCAAAGTCGCTGTGAATTTTCCTTCCAAACATGGTATCCAAACGATACAGACCAGAATTCAAGAGAGCAAAGGCTGAACTTGAGCAAAAGGTGTGCATTATTTATTTCTGTTTGAAGACAACGGGTATAAATGTGAAAAACTTGTGACTCAATGGAAAAACTGCCTATTTCTAAATGTGCTTAACACTGTATAGCAAGTTTAATCTGATAAATAATACTGATGTCAATGGTGTGTTTTAACCAAATAGGTCTTTTTTTCCCTCCCCACCTACAAAAAAAAAAAAGTTTGGCTCATTAATTGTTCCTTTGATGAAAATGAGTGCAAATGCACATAAGATGGTCAAGTTCAGCCAAACATAATGTATTTGTCTCAATCTTCACTTCATGTCCCACTGGACATCAGGTCCCACAAGTCTTCTAAACAGAATTAAATTCAGTAAAATAAACCTCAAGAATCAACTCCCTAAACCCAAGTCTCCCCCCCACCCCCACCCGACACACACGCACAAATGTAAATAAGAGGTTGAACAGCGTGCCATCTGTCCACTCCGGTTTTTGCAGGGCACCAATAAAGTGTCTTAGATTCGTCCTCCACATTCCCCTCTGGTAGTCACTCTGGCACCTGGCAGCACCGCTACCCGTCAATGGGCATGGACTGCTCAAAGTCTGATCCAAACAGCTCCTTGTATAAGGGGGGGAAGTGACCACGCACAATGTCTGGGTATATTGCTTTGAACGCTGTGAGCTTCTCTGTATGCCTGCTGCACAGCGCTCGCAGTGTCGACACTTTGCATATCAACTGTGGAGAGAGAGAGAGAGAGAGAGAGAGAGAGAGAGAGAGAGAGAGAGAGAGAGAGAGAGAGAGAGAGAGAGAGAGAGAGGAGACAGACTGTTTAGATTCACAGGGAGGCAAGGACATGGAGCAGCCGTAGTGAAAAACAATCCTCCCTACAGTGTATTCCTGTTCACACGGGGCAAACAGGCTTGTAAATATTGAGACAAGCGCTGAGGCACCAGCAAAACTTGACACAGCATCTCTTGAAGCTAGTACAGCTGATAAATTGCCACTTCTCAACTGAAAAAAGTTATTTCATGTCGCATTATGAAGGCTTCCTCTGTAACCTATGTCAGATTAATGTAGTGCACTGAAAACAGATGACGGCTGTGGATAAAGATCTCAGACAGTGGGAAATTACACAGGTGCAAGGTTACAGTGTGCTTAGCAGGAAAAAACTTTCAGGATAATGGATGGTGTCTGCACTGCTTGGACTTGTACCTTTGTAAGTATACCGTCCTCTCTGTGATTCTTCTGCAGGACATGCTGGAGGGCCAGCTGGATCTTCTGCTGGAGTTTTTCTACTTTCACTTTCTCCTGCAGCCAGGATCGGTCTGGAAAATAATAGCACCATCACAAGTAGTGTCTAAAGGCCCTTTTTTGGCAGCGGATACAAAAATGTGTCTCATCAAAGGCACAACCATCATGTGGGGCATGTCTGAGTACACTTTGCTGTTTAGACAGCAGGAAATATCAGTGCAAAGCCAGGCAGTGGGCGCAAAAGTGTTGGATTTAGCATGCATGGGCATTTTGTAGTCCAAACATGACCTCAATCAGTCAGAGTGGAATGGTGTCCATCCCTTTAAACTGGAGTGCGCCAGGCACACAGTGATGTGGTATTGAGAATGCAGACACAAGTAAGTGTTTTTCTGGCTCGTAAAAGGAATTTTACCATTGTATCAGTGCACACATTGGATAGCAGCCACCAACACTCCCTGACGTGAAGCCTGCAGCATGGCCAGGTTTTTTGCTTTGTTTTGTTTGTTGCCATGAGTGTTGACTCATTGTTTTCACCATTGTTGTGTATTTTATACATATGTCATTTGTTTTCTGTGATAAAGACAGAGAGCAAGGGAGAGATAGAGAGAGACATGGAGGGACGGAAAGACAGCTCTCTTGTAACATATGATATCTCCTGTTCGTCCTTTTCCTCCTTTTGTCTACAGTAGACATAAAACCTTGTCTTATTAACTCTGGGGTCCAATGGCCTTTTCTTAATTTTACTGTACATTCAGTAATTTCCCTTTGAATGTACATTCACATCAAATAATGTCCATGCATTACATATCAAAATGTTCAGAACAATCTCAGCTTTCTCAATGTGAGACAAATACTTGTCTAGAACACTGGGTGAAAGATAATTTGGCTCTAATGCTGAAATATGAAATGTGTTTTTAGAAATTTATCAGATCTTTGGTGAATATATATTTGTAGCCAAGTGGATGAACTGTGTTGATGTTAGAAAAGGGTTTATTAAAGATTTTAGTTCACAAACATAGTGTGATATATGCAAAAGATTTTAAAACAATGGATGATACATTTTAAAAAATTAAAATATGTGTGATGCAGTGCTGCTGCAGCATCACCTGCTGGTTCCAAAACAGCATATTTGTAAATTAATATTACTCACCTCTCAGCTGGATGTCTTCTCTTTTCAATTAATTGTTTTTTGGATTAATAAAATCCATTACTGATGCCAACCGATGTCAAAAAATGTCCACTGCTGCTTTGAAAAAAATCTAAAATTGTGGCACAGTCATGAAAAAATCCATATATGTTTTCGATGATGATTTTCTTTGTCTATAAGACTATATCAATTCAATTAAATTCGATTCAATTAAATTAAAATAGTAGCAAATGAATATATGTCACCCCAGGTTGCTTAACAAGGGTAAGGTGTAACCTCAGCCACCCCCCAGAGCAAGCACCTTAGCAACAGTGGTAAGTAAAAAACTCCTTCGGGTATTTTTTTTAATTTCATGAAGAAACCTTGAGCAAATCAGATTCAGAGGGGTGACCATCTGCTTTGATCATACTACCAAGAACAACAAAAACAACAAGTAAACAAAATAGAATAAAACTGGTTATAAGTATAAGTCAAAGACCAACTAAGAGAAGAGAATGATATTACAGCTGAGAATTTGAAATTTCAGGAAGTGGTCGAACAAAGTCTCTGTGATGTTCTGTCGATCTGTTAATAGAAATAAGTGCATATCTACAATATGTGCAGGCAGAGTGTATGTGCATTTTAAATCCACTCATTTAAGGAGCAGCTGACTGTTGCACTCTTTATACAGTGGCAGACAATTTTGAACTTATATCTGGTTTTTGGTGGTCTAAGGCAAAATAAAAAAGAATAGACGCTTTCTGGTGACAGAAAAGATATCAGTAAGCAAGATCTGTGTCTGACCACACCACATTTGCAGACCACCATACTCATTGGAAAGCCAATGGCATTCTCATTTAGAGGGTATGGGTGCTTGGTCTAAAAATGACAATTGCTAATGATAAAAAATGTTGACAGTGGGCTTTGCTTGGCTTTGCACTGGGTGTAAAACCCCTGTCATACCTTGACGGTTTAGCCAGCATATCCCATGTGCATTAAAAACACTGGGATACACTGGCGTACATCTAATAACTTATGGGTACATTCTGTATACGTTAAGAGCATGTTGAAGCACGCTGATATATGTCGTAATATGACAAGTACCTCAAAAGATTTTGGGCATGAACAGTATTTTCGACGCATGCCAGAGTATGGCTGATATATCCTGCATACGCAGATCACAAGTTGCAGGTAAGTCATGTTATTGATGACACACGTTTCTTGTAAGTTACTCATAAGTCAAAATGCGTCCATTAATGCTGTCCATTGATTGGCTGAAAAACTGAAAGCTGCAGCCCTCATGCAGTTCAGACTGTTAAAACTAGGGTGACCATATTTTGATTACCAAAATCCAGGACACTCGGCCTGGCAATGAGATACTCAAATGATACTTGAATGCCGCTCAATTTAATGGCCCAATGAAAAACAATGAAAACCAGGACATTGTCATCACTTTCTAAAAACAACCCAGGATGGCCAGGACAGGATATAAAAACAGGACATGTCTTGGTTAAACAGGGCGTTTTGTCACCCTAGTTAAAACCATTCACACACTGAGTAAAAATAAAGTCTTAATCTTACCTGACTTCAGACAACTTTATTATTTCTTTAACTTTTAACTTTACCTGTTCGTTTCAGTTGGATTCATCATGACACTCTGACAAAACTTATCCAAAAAGCATCCTGATTTTGGAAAATGATGTCTGAAAGTACTTTAGTGCATTCCTTGTCATGGCTGAAGAAACATTCAGCATTCCAGCATTACAGCATTCCAGAGAACGCTGGCACTTTGTGCCACAACAAGACAATTAGCTTATTTTAAAAATTGAAAGAGTCACAGTGCCTCATTGATTCACGTTAGTGTTTATCACAGGCATCACTCGAGTCTTCAGCATTCTGCACGCGATGAAAATAAATCCCATGATCCACCAAGACAAAAATAAAATTAAATAAAATTAAAAAAATATTCAATTACTCTGTTTGGCCTCTGTGTGGAGAAGAGATGCTGTGTGACAAGGTGTGATAGCTGCACTAAAGTATTCGACGTATCCAGCATATTCGGCGCATTGTTCATACGTCAGCATACGCTGGTTAAATCATCAAGGTGTGACAGGGTCCTAAGAGAGGACCCTAAAATTTATCCTAAAGCATCTGGACCTCTTGTTTCATCTTCAACATACTTGGTGACTTCTTTAGGTTTTGGTGGATAAAAATCCCTGCAGAAGTCACTTGGATGAGCCATAAAGCATGTTGAGGACTAAACAAGATGTCCAGCTGCTTTGGAACAAACTCCTATGCAGTCAACCTCACAGTCAAAAAACAACAGTTACCACTATTTTATATTAAACTGAACATTAATTGACGAAGGAGAATATGAAAGTGAGGAGGCATCAATGTTCTTGCAGAGCGGATGTGTGTCTATGGTCCCCCCCTCCTCCCCAGTGTGAGTGACACCTACCAGCAGACATCAACACAAAGGCGGAGAACAGGGCGATCTCATCCTCAGACAGGTGCATAGAACACAAGTTTTTCCCAAACTCAAAGACGGAGCTGATCAAGTCGTCACAGCCTGCCACAGCAAAGGACAGAGAGAGAGGGCTGAGGATAAGGAAGACCAAAGAACAACAGTCACTCTTGATCTTTATTGGGAGAGAGGCGCACGGTGAGGGGAGAGGAATGAAAAAGAGCAGCATGCTGACAGCACACGGGAGTGTTGTAAGCAGAACAGGCGACGCTTTTACAGAGTTTTGCTCCCAGACGAGCCACTTTTGGCAGTTGGGTGGTGTTATGCAAGCCAAAATGAGGTCACTATTGAGGCTTTTAGTTAAATCAATTATCGGAGATGGAGAGAGACAAGCGGATGCCATTGCAGCTCGGGAAGCCCATCACTCTACCTCCCCCACTGTAGACCCCTCAGTACGGAACACACAGGACAATGAGACAGCTCCAGCTTTGTCCAAAGTCTGAATTTGGCATTTATATTGCCATTGTGGGACATACATTAATTTTTTTTCTTCCTAAAAAGCCACAAGTCTGTGTGGAGCGTCTTAATAATGCCACAGATATCAGACGCTCTTCTCTGAGATGCTTTATGTTACATTCTCAGTGAGAGCGCACTCCACAAAGACGCTGTGTGTGTCTTTATTTATTCCACATTTACAGAAGCCATACGCACCACAGTCTCACTCGCACCTCTGCTACCATAAATAAACGATGCAGAGACAGCAGTGCTAGGGATGAGTTCACTGGGTTCGCATCCAGGCCACACTCTAATTTTGGGTTATTACACAAAGAGGAGCGAGATGCTGTACAGTGTTGGGTAACGCACACAAACATGGCCACAGCCACACCCACACACTTACCTAATGACTTGAACACATCAGGTCCGGCATACTTTCCGTCAAAATACACTGTGTTGTTTTGAGAGTCAAAGGCACGGCACATTCTGACAAACACCACTTCCAAAGATCCTGTGGACACAGACGGAAACAAGATGCTCAATATGGTCTTCGTATTTTTTTTTTGTTATTTCATGCATAACACTTAGTGATGCAAAACACCGTGGTTTGAACTATTCTTCAACAACACTGATTGTCAAAGTGTTGGCTGGGGCCCCCTGGTGGACCATGATTTGATGGTACTGCAGGTGGGCCGTAAGACAAAAGTAATCAGAATAAATTAAATATGCAATATACTTAAACACGCGCACGTGCACGCACACACACACACACACACACACACACACACACACACACACACACACACACACACACACACACACACACACACACACACACACACACACACACACACCGGGTAAAATAAATATTGAACACTCCAACATTTGTCTCAGTAAATATATTTACATTTGCTATTGACATTAAATTTTCACCAGATATTAGTAACAACCCAAGTAATCCACACATACAACAAAATAAAACCAAAGACATCCATAAATTAAGTTTTATGGAATAATGTGAAATGACATAGGGAGAAAGTATTGAAAACTTGAAGAAAGGGAGGTCCAAAAAGGCATGGAAAGACAAGACACAACCTGAAATCTAGCAGTAATTACAAAGCAATCCTGCCCCTTGTCAGTGCAAATTAATATCAGCTGGTTCAGTTCCAACTGATGACCAATAAAAAGGTGTCTCATTACCAAGGTGTCGCACAAGAAACATCTTTTGACGGAGTGAAAAGAATTATCAGAAGAGTTGTTCAAGAGCCAAGGACCACCTGTGAAGAGCTTCAGAAAGACCTGGAATTAGTAGGTAAAATTGTTTTGAAAGAAAACCACAAATAATGCACTGAACCCTCATGGCCTGTATGCATGCTCACCACACAAAACTCCATTGCTCAAGAAAAACGTTGAAGCTCGTTAAAAGTTTACTGCACAACATTTAGACAAGCCTGTGAAATACTGGGAGAATATAGTCTGGTCAGATGAGACCAAAACTGAACACTTTGGATGCCATAATACACACCATGTCTGCAGGTAAAATGGCACTGCACATCACCGCAAAAGCACCATACCAACAGTGAAGTTTGGAGGTAGAAACATCATGGTGTGGGGTTGTTTGCAGCATTCAGCTCTGGTAAACTTCATATAATTGATGGAAGGATCAATGGAAAAATGTACAGAGACATTCATGATTAAAATCTGGTGTCATCTACCAGGATGATGAAGATGAAACTAGCCCTAAGCTTCACTAAAAGACCCAGAATTTAGATAAAGTTGAGGCTGCGGCCCGCTCCGTTTCCTAATAAAATTAATTTAAAAGAGTAAAAAGCATAGTACCATACTATGCCAGTATACTAGCCATACGAGAGGGAAAATAACCCAACAATGGCTTTTGTATGAAGGATTAAATAAATTTCAGTAAGCGTGCTCAATACATTTTCCCTCTGCCATTCTATTTTATTACACATAACTTAATTCATGGACATCTATGGTTTAATTTTTTTTTTTTTGTACTTGTTTCTGACGTGGTGAAAATGTCATGTCAACAGCACATTTCGATACAAGGTGGATCTGCATGATGGTTTGGCAGAAATTTTACACTGGATGCACTTGACACAAAACACTGTGGTTTGATGTATTCGTTGACAACACTAATTTCCAAAATGTGGAATGTGGGCCCCTGGTGGGCCATGATGGTACTGCAGATTGGCTGTAAGCCATCACTAATAATAATAATAATAATAATAATAATAATAAAAATAATAATAAAAGTCTTTGTTTTCAACTTTGTAATAAAGTTTAAAATGATCCAAAATATTCATAATATTAATTATTATTTTTAAAATGTAATCAGAAACAAATAAAATATGCAATACAACAGCAGCATACAACAGTAAGACCGTTCGGCTGCTCTCTTCTTTTCACACAGAGTCACAACGTTGATTTGGCACAAGCTTTACGCCAGATATCCATCCTGATGCAACTCCACATTACATGGAGAAATGTGGCAGGGTTGGGGTTTGAACCAGGAAGCCTCCGTACTGAAACCAAATGCACTAACCACTTGGCCACCACCCCTGCATGCATACACTACATAATATAAAGCAAAGACACTGAAACAGAAAATTCACTGGAGGGGGGGGACCACCTTTACAGATGATAATATCAAACAGCAGCCTATTCTTCCAAAATGACACAGCAGACAAAAAAACTGTGCTTGATTCAGTAGTGACAGCAGCTGTTCATTCAAGCTTTATTCATGGCAAGATAGGGAGGAAAATTATTTTATCCTGCAAATTTGTGCCACTCTGCAGGAGCGGATAAGAGGAAAAGAGGAAAATGTAACAGATGTTATTACTGCCTCCCAGGGAGATGCAACCGTTTTAAAATGTCATATCTGACAACAAATCTCAATCTTTTTTCATTATTTATATTGGGTGTGCTAAACCCAGGGAGACCAAAAAAGAAGAAGAAGAAGAAAAAAGAAAAACAAACCCAGGGACAGGCATTTCTGCATAAACATATGTGACAGTGTGCAGACAGCATGTGAGTAAAGACACAGGAAATAGCCGTTGCGATCGGTATTATCTCAGCTCAAGACAACGGCGCTTGTCTAACGCCGGGCCCGTCCCCACCTGTGCGAAACGAACAGAAGTGAAGAATATGGCAGGGCGGGGCCTTCTCTATGTGACACTGTGCATGCGCATGAAGACAACGGCTTTGTGTAGTCAGGTCAGCTCCACTCTTGTGACAATGCCAGAGGCTTGAGGCGGGGGTGGGTGGGAGTGGAGGGAGTCAGCCGTGCTGACAGACTGTCATACCTGCTTTCAGCAGCACTATCTGATCGTTCTGACACAGCTCCATGAAGCCGTCGATGCGCTTGGCGAACTCCACCACATACTGAATGGCCTCCGTTATTTTGATAGCACACAGCTGCCACATGACTTCCCGGGGCTAACAAGAAGATAGGACAGAAGAATGGGTTATTCACTTCAAAACAACGCCTTTCCATGATCACGCTCTCCGTGATGTTGGAGCTACCTTGCTCTGGTAGCTCTCCACCTCCTCCTGCAGAAAGGCCTGCCAGGTCATCTGCTGCAGCTCCTCCCTCAGGTACTGACATGTCTCCATGTGGGACTTCGAGATGTTTTGGGCCAGGTGCTCTGCAAAAAAACAAACAAACAAAAAAAAAAAACATATATATAACAGGCACAGTTACAAATTGCAAAGATCACAGCTGAGATCGGAATGGCACACGTGAAAGTAAAGCCCTCACAGATAAAGCACACGACAGAAAAAGAACATTTATTTACTGAGCTTTTTAGGAGGAGGATGCGTGTGGGCTTTCTCTCTCTCTCTCTCTCTTTCTATCTTAACTGGGAAAAGGCTTGTTGACATTTCCTGTTACTGCCTCCAGGAAGCTCATAGCTTAAGGTTGAGGCAAAGCCAATCTAGTTATGACACAAACGCGTGAAGCGGAGGAGGAGGGGTGCCACGTTACTCACTGAAACAAAGGTCAAATTTTCTCTGAGAGAAATATTGAGTGTAAAAATTTAAATGGTTTTGAAAACACATCTGTTAAAAGGAGTTCCTATGCACGGGGGAGCCTAAAAAAATGATTTCCCCAGATGCCTGCCCTGCTGGATCCTGATTGGCCCTAATTAATGGAAACTAATTACAAAAAAAGAGGCTCTTTTAATGAGTGTTGGAGATGAGTCTCCGAACTCCTGCTATTTTAAGCAACCTTTGTGTCGTTTGCCCCACGGTTGAGTTGTTCTCTTCCCGCCCACCCCCCTCACCATTTTACTGTATCTCCCCCTCCATGTTTTTCCCCTGGTCCTCACCTAGTTCAGCCATGGACACGGTGGGGGAGGTTTCCCCGTTTGTGAAGGAGCAATAAGGGAAGAAGCCAGACCCGGGGGCAAAGTCGCAGATGGGCTCCGGCTTGATGCCGTTGATGTCCAAGCCTGACTGGTCAGGAGATGGTTGGATGTCCAGGTAGAAGCTGCTGACTGCAGAGTCTGGTTTGCTGCCATCGGGGGTGTGTCCGTCCATGTAGCCACTGAGGTCGTCATGGAGCTCTGTGAGGCCGTTGGCTGAGAGGCCGTAGCTTGGCGTGAGCGGCTCCGCCTCTCCGGGCTGTTGTTGGTGGTCACGCTGCTGCTGCTGCAGCCGGTGTTTCTGAACCTCAGCGTACAGGCTGTCTCGCTGCTTCTTTGACATGCGACCAAACTTCACAGCTGGGATTAGCAGGAAAAAAATATGTGAAAAATATGTGTCAGATGTCATTCATACAATGCAAAGCATGCATCTTTCTCTCTCTCTTCTCTCTCTGCATATACAACCCCTGGCAAAAATTATGGACTCACCGGCCTCGGAGGATGTTCATTCAGTTGTTTAATTTTGTAGAAAAAAAAGTAGATCACAGACATGACACAAAACTAAAGTCATTTCAAATGGCAACTTTCTGGCTTTAAGAAACACTATAAGAAATCAAGAAAAAAAGACTGTGGCAGTCAGTAACGGTTACTTTTTTAGACCAAGCAGAGGAAAAAAATATGGAATCACTCAATTCTGAGGAAAAAATTATGGAATCACCCTGTAAATTTTCATCCCCAAAACTAACACCTGCATCATATCAGATCTGCTCATTAGTCTGCATCTAAAAAGGAGACACACCTTGGAGAGCTGTTGCACCAAGTGGACTGACATGAATCATGGCTCCAACACGAGAGATGTCGATTGAAACAAAGGAGAGGATTATCAAACTCTTAAAAGAGAGTAAATCATCACGCAATGTTGCAAAAGATGTTGGTTGTTCACAGTCAGCTGTGTCTAAACTCTGGACCAAATACAAACAACATGGGAAGGTTGTTAAAGGCAAACATACTGGTAGACCAAGGAAGATATCAAAGCATCAAGACAGAAAACTTAAAGCAATATGTCTCAAAAATCGAAAAATGTACAACAAAACAAATGAGGAACGAATAGGAGGAAACTGGTCTGTGACAGAACTGTAAGAAACCGCCTAAAGGAAATGGGATTTACATACAGAAAAGCTAAACGAAAGGCATCATTAACACCTAAACAGAAAAAAACAAGGTTACAATGGGCTAAGGAAAAGCAATTGTGGACTGTGGATGACTGGATGACTGGATGAAAGTCATATTCAGTGATGAATCTCGAATCTGCATTGGGCAAGGTGATGATGCTGGAACTTTTGTTTGGTGCCTTTCCAATGAGATTTATAAAGATGACTGCCGGAAGAGAAAATGTAAATTTCCACAGTCATTGATGATATGGGGCTGCATGTCAGGTAAAGGCACTGGGGAGATGGCTGTCATTACATCATCAATAAATGCACAAGTTTATGTTGATATTTTGGACAATTGAAAGGATGTTTGGGGATGATGAAATCATTTTTCAAGATGATAATGCATCTTGCCATAGAGCAAAAACTGCAAAAACATTCCTTGCAAAAAGACACATAGGGTCAATGTCAATGAGCAGATCTGATCTGATGCAGGTGTTAATTTGGGGGATGAAAATTTACAGGGTGATTCCATAATTTTTTCCTCTGAATTGAGTGATTCCATATTTTTTTCCTCTGCTTGGTCTAAAAAAGTAACCGTTACTGACTGCCACAATCTTTTTTTCTTGATTTCTTATAGTGTTTCTTAAAGCCAGAAAGTTGCCATTTGAAATGACTTTAGTTTTGTGTCATGTCTGTGATCTGCTTTTTTTCTACAAAATTAAACAACTGAATGAACATCCTCTGAGGCCGGTGATTCCATAATTTTTGCCAGGGGTTGTATACAGTGTGACCCAACAAAACCCAGAACACATAAAAATTATAATAAAATCTACAAAGGTCCAGAAAAATTCAAGAAATTTGCTGGACTTAACTTTCAGTTTGTGTGTGATCATTCCCCAAAGTTTCAGTTATCTTGGTAGCTTTGCATAAATGCCATGTCCTTTCCAAATTATGCTCCTAATGGTATGATTTGTTGGCAAAATAGGCCTCCAGGCAAAATGTCTTTTCCTTAGTTGACCAAGACATGTTGGGGAAGACTATCGTTCCAATCGTCAGACTTGACAAACAAGGTGAAGCTAACAGGATAATCTTGGATTAGGTGTTTTGGTTAAAGCATATTTTTTTTGATTTGGTGATGGTTTTCATGACAGGTGGTTTGAGTGTGAGTATTCAAAATAATAAAAACCATATTGTATCCGTGGTGTAACAGTGCAACTAACATCAATAAGAACTCAAGAAGTACTAATTAGGGGTGGAATGATATATTACACATCATGAGAGTCGTATGGTTAGGCCTATATTTAACTGTATAATTTTTTGAAATGAGCATTTTGATACAATTAAAACTTAACTACAGCTTAGATGACATAATGATCTCTTGCAGAAGAATCATAAATGGTTTACATAATCTACAAATGCTAAATAGATAACATTAACAAATACAATTTAAACTAAAGGATAATTTGTTTCTTTAAAGTTAAACATTGACCACAGATTATGTACTTTCTACATTACTAGTGTGAACAGTGATGTAATTACGTATCGTGATATGTACTGAATCGTGAAGGTGTGTCGTGAATGTATTGTCCTGTTGAGGTCATGTATCATTCTACTCCAACTGCTAATCAGTGCTAACACTGCTAATACACAAATTAAATAACATTGACATTTCACTTGGTGGAAATTCTATAGCACAGATTTCTTAGCTGGTCTGTTTATGCACTTAACCACACAGCAAGCCAGGTTAACTCAGATATTTGTAATTAAAAAGCTTACAAAGAACAAAGATGGTCGAGTCCACAGCTCCGAGCTACCTCAAAACACTGCTTTGAAACATTTCAAACCTTTGAAACACCCCTGTTTTCAACATTGATCTGGATTCCATATCAAAAGGAAGCAATCATAATCTCTGATAAATGGGACATTATATCACCAACAGCTCTGAAACAAATGTTTTAAACGCTTCCTTTTGATTTACCATGGGGTTGCACTGCTTTTCAATTTCTTATTTAAGAGCTAAAAGCAGCACAGTGTCTGTACATACATAGCAGCATATGTTTGTTGTTCAACTGGTTGATATTACGCACTATGTCAGTCTTAGAAATTAGCTCTGCTGTGCTTGTTTACCATTTATGCTTTATATGTGCCTTGTGTTAGAACACACTTTTCCTCTCCCTCTTTCTCTCTATGCTGTGAAGACAAATGTTGAATCTTCAGTAGACATTTACATTATGAGTACCACAGTGGGTAAATGTTGTAGTTTCTGAAATGGCCACTTGAGGCTGGCTCCAAAAGTGAGCCAATTCCCATAGAAGCCTATGTTAAAATGTTTCTGTGAAGGCTCTCAGTTGTCCAGGTGGTTTCCATAGTAGAGAAGCTTGAATCTTCGACTGGGCTGGGTTGCTTGACGCGAGGACGTTTCGCTTCTAATTGCAGAAGCTTCCTCAGCTAAAATTCTTGCTCTGGTAGTCTGAATTCTGTCTTGACTCTTGTAGAGAAGAACAAACAGAAGCCAGCAAAAGCTGGAGTTTTAAACCTAACCAGACTCCTCCTACCGAGAGGCAGACTGCTATTGGCTAGTGACTAACAATTGCTCTAATTAGCACCTCTTGTGCTCTAGTTAGCACCCTCCTAATGACAGGGTAGCTGTCCCTCCTAATGATGGGACTGACGCCTCTCCTGATGACCCTCCTGACAGCGTGAATGACTCATTACCATGAACAAAATACTGAAACTGCTTTGACCTGAGTACCCCATTGTAAACAGGGGACAAAGCGTGTCTCAGACCCCCTCCCCAGTTAAGGATGGGTTTCAACTTTTTCACATACAATGCTTCTTTCACTCCCCTCTCAAACAATTTCTTTTCTCTGGCTAAGATTTTAACTTCCTTGTTGTCAAACCTGTGGTTAGTGTCTTTAAGGTGGAGATGAACTGCAGACTGAGGTCCACCGGCGCCCTCTCTGCGGTGCTGGTATAGCCTTTTGTGTAACGGCTGCTTAGTCTCACCTATGTAGTGTTCGTTACAGTTTTCCTGACATCTGATAGAATACACTACATTGCTCTGTTTGTAACTAGGGATCCTGTTCTTAGAGTGAACTAATTTCTGTCTCAAGGTGTTAACAGGTTTAAAGTAAACTGGGATTTTGTGCTGTCTGATGATCCTCTGTAGTTTTTCCCCTACTCCTGCTAAACAAGGGAGAGACACTCCTTTTCTTCTTGTCTCTGTCTCCTGTCTATCTGGTCTCTTTGTTCTCTGGGACTTCTGCACTTTGTCCAGGGACCATCGTGGGTACCCACATACTGTGAGGGCTTTCCGGACAAGTTGTTGTTCTTTAGCCCTTCCCTCTGCAGTTGTGGGCACCTGTAGGGCTCTGTGTTGAAGAGTCCTGATCACCCCGAGCTTGTGTTCAAGGGGGTGGTTTGAGCCAAAGAGCAGATATTGGTCAGTATGAGTGGGTTTTCTGTAAATCTCAAGCTTCTCTCCTATGTTAAAATCTCATCAATAAACATGCTTATAGTGTGGTATATCAACAAAACAAAATAAAACAAACAAAAAAAATCTTTGGTCTCTTACAACTTTCCTCATTTATGACAACTATACCTGGTGAAATTTTGTACAAGTTATCAGTTTAAGCTATTTTAAGCGAAAAAGTTACAAATAATAGGGCACTGCAGTCTTGTTTGAATCCTGCATGATATTGCAGGATTTGACCACTTATAAGGACAGCTGCTGCCATTCTGCAATATATACACAGCATAACTTCACATGGAAAAATGGTATACTGTTTTGTTTTCGGCTGCAATCACCAAAGCAGTTGCAAAAAGTTTTTTTGTTTTTTTTTTTCAGTTCCCAGCAGAGAAGGGAGGACAAGGAAAATGTGAGACGTTGTGTTGGTAAGTGTTAGCCTACACAGCTAACCAGAGTAGCTACGTTCTCTCGCCTGCAAAACCGCCTCGACATGTTTGTGCTCCGGGTCATAAACAAACCACAACATATGTCCACTTTCCCACTGCATTGTCACTTTTTCTTTGCATTTTCACTTTGTTTGCGTGTAATTTGCCCAAAAACTCAGAGATAATGTCATGTCATATACGACATATGTGTCATATTTTACCCCTTTAGTGCCCGCCCTCAAACCAGACTGCACTGCCCAACTAGGGGCATGGTTCTGCCCAGATCACAACAGTCACGCTCCACCTCTTTACTCAGTTATGAGTTGGGGGAGTTAGGCAGTGTCAGGCACAGCCATGACAGTGACATAAACAACGATGGTTGTGTAAAATTCTGCTTCACAGCAGAAGAAGAAACCTGGGATATGTTCGGTCCCACTCACACTTCATCTTGAACACAAATGGGATGAATAATCAAAGCACCAATCAAATGACAAGGATCCACTCAGCCATTATATAAAGAGGCTTATTAAGTGGCTTGTGAAGCTTTCATGCATACTGCAGTGTCCTGCTGGCCACTAAAACAAACGGTGCTGTATATTAAATGTATATGAATAAGAGAATCCTCAACAGACAAAACAAGTGATGTCACAGTCTCACCTTTGTGTCTGTCACAGATTTTATATATATATATATATATATATATATATATATATATATATATATATATATATATATATATATATATATAAGGTCTATTAGAAAAGTATCCGACCTTATTATTTTTTCAAAAACCATATGGATTTGAATCACGTGTGATTGTGTCAGCCAAGCTTGAACCTTCGTGTGCATGCGTGAGTTTTTTCACGCCTGTCAGTTGCGTCATTCACCTGTGAGCAGGCTTTGAGTGAGGAGTGGTCCACCCCCTCATCGTTTTTTTAATTGTTTAGGAATGGGTCAGAGACTGCCGCTTTGCTTGATCAAAATTTTTTCAGAAACTGTGAGGGACATCAAAGTGGACACCATTTGAGAAATTCAGATGGTTTTTGGTGAAAATTTTATGGGCTTCAAAGAGATTACAGAGTGTTACTGTCGCTTTAAGGACGGCCCAGAGCGACTGGTGGTGCGCCTGGTTGATGTCCAGCTCTTGTGATAACCAGAGAAATTGCACACGATGGTCACGGATCCAGACAGCCATCCCTTTAGAAATGAAATGGTCGCTCAGCCTGTCAATGGCGGCTTCGGAGCGCGGCGCACCACCAGTCGCTCTGGGCCGTCCTTAAAGCGACAGTAACACTCCGTAATCTCTTTGAAGCCCATAAAATTTTCACCAAAAACCATCTGAATTTCTCGAATGGTGTCCACTTTGATGTCCCTCACAGTTTTGAGCAAAGCGGCAATCTCTGAGCCATTCCTAAACAATGAAAAAATGACGAGAGGGGTGGACCACTCCTCACTCAAAGCCTGCTCACAGGCGAATGACGCAACCGACAGGCGTGAAAAAACTCACGCATGCGCACGAAGGTTCAAGCTTGGCTGACGCAATCACACATGATTCAAATCCATATGGTTTTTGAAAAAAATAATAAGGTCGGATACTTTTCTAATAGACCTTGTATATATATATATATATATATATATATATATATATATATATATATTTGAGTATTTTCTAAGCTTAATGATGAATTATTCCATAATTTCCATTGTGAAATGCTCATCATAAGCAACAAAGGTATAGATGGACAAATAAACAAGAAAGGCTGCCACACTTACGGTTCTAGACTAAACAGTGGTGGTGAGACTGAGGCTCCTTGGCTGGAGCTCTGGAGGTCTGGCCATGTGTCAGCTGGTCACTCTGCATGTCCCTCTGTATGCGCACGTGCGCGTGCACAGTGGAAAGCGAGTGGAGTGTCACAGAGCAGAGCGCCGGCAGATGGGATCTGGTGTGTTGAGTGAAGAGTCTGGTGAGTGAAGAGTCACCTTCGTCTGTCCCCATTGCATGTGCACGTGTGCATGTGACAGTGTGTCTCCGTGTGCGGTTACACGGCGGCGCTCATCACACACGTCTGTGTGCATGCACATTCATCAAAATATGTATGAGCTGCAGCAAAGTAGTGTGTAAAAAAAAAACCCGTGTGACTGCATGTACTGTGCACGTGAGTGGAAACAGCAGCTGAGATGAGGATCCCAGTTATAGTCTTCATCACAGCTGCGTTCTGATCACGCCGGCCCAGTCTGGACCGGCTTGGCACAGCAGGAAGTCATAGCACGCACACCTGTGTTTTCCCGTTACAGCGTCTCAGCTGCAGCAGCACTCGTGTCAGACCCAACATTCAGTTGGATCAAAACCACATTCTATCACAGCAACAAATGCACCAAGTCAATGAAGCTGCATCCAAACACAAACACCAGTCTTTACTGAAGTTCTCAAAAAAACAAATTATTTTTTACACATAGGTGAAGTAGTTTAGAGTGATCAGGAATTTAAATTCCCACAAAAGTGCAGTTTCCTTCTGTAAGAAGACAAACTCCTGCAGATTACAGCCGTCAATGTCCGCATACTCTAAACACAGCTAAAAACAAGCAACTGAACCAACAACTATGCACAGAATCTCTTAAAGTAAAAAATGAATAAAATAAAACTCAGTAAAATGATAACATAATATTAGCAAAATAAAACAAATAACATGTAAATTTAATTTCAGTTCATTGTTTAAATTGGAAATTTGAAAAGTTAACATATTTTCAAGTAATGTATAATTTTCTGTAATATAAACCTACATCTTGAATTTAAAAGTAGACAAATTACAAATTACAAACACAATCATAATAATATTATTATTATTAATACTAATAATAATTTGTACATATACTTATCTATGTTCTGGAATTAATAATTTGTGAGCACAAATTATCAACATGACCCTTTTGTTCCATTAGTTTATCCATCCTGTATCTTTTGACATTCTCACTAGTTTTTATTTATTTCTTCATAAAAATGTATGCTATATATATATATATATATATATATATATATATATATATATATATATATATAGATATAGATATAGATATATATATATATATATATATATAGATATAGATATAGATATATATATAAAACAATGTTATCTCACTGAGCTATTTCACAAGATTTATTTATTTTTTTCTCCCTACACTCACTTGCCACTCTGCTGCATCCGCCCACCACCTGCAGCTCTTTCAACAAACGCTTACCATCTCGTGACATGCCCACTGCCAGGCACTTCTGCAGCCGGCAGTGCTGGCAGCGGTTGCGGCTGGTACGGTCGATCAAGCAGTTCTTCTGACGGGGGCAGGAGTAGGCTGCATTGCTCTGCTGACTCCTCCTGAAGAAGCCCTGCACGGGAGAAAGAGGACAAAAACACCTCAGGAAACTGACTGAATCACAGTAGGTGGAAAATGTTCTGGGCTGAAGGATCACTTTGTGACTTTATAGTCGCTTTTTTTTTTCTTTTAACTACTGACAACATTTATGAATGATTGATCACGAGGAGTGGCTTATTGTATTCCAGATGGAGATATTTTGACGTTGTCACACAGATCAGATAATCACGCTGCTGCGATGGTGTTTTCCCGGCTGTTTCTCGATAACAGCGGCAGTCGGAGAGCGCTGAGCGCGGCGTGTTTGGGTAGAAACGATAACAGTGGAAGGTATTTTTCTTCCGTTGAGTTATTAGTGTTGATTAACGGCGGGCTGGCATGTGCAGCGCTAACGGATTGCGCGCGCACGCCGACTGGATTCCTCATCCTTTGACTTAATGAATTGATTCCAGCACATCATTAACATGCCCAACTCTACTGCTCCATACACATATGTCTTAATTAGCTGCTCATTGGCTGTTTAATTACAAGAAAACAGCTGACAGCTGCCAAGTTGCTTTATAATGAAAGCCATTAAGGAAACAGGCTATAACTGCCAGTGACAAGCAGCACTCTTTAATAATGCTGTGATTTATGGTCCAAACTTTTGTACTCGCACATATCATTAAAGGCCTCTCTGCTTGGACTAATTAGCGATCATTAAAGATAGATTTCAGCAGTTTATTCTTTAGCGTTTTGTCCCTTACAGTTCCTGAGGAGTGCTGGAAAGAAGAGTGGAAAGGAACCTCCAGCTTCTCTCGCTCTCTTGCAAACAGCAAAGGTGCAGTCTGGCTGAGGAATGCTAATGATGTGCCTGGTGACAAGCACGGGTACAAGAATACACTCTAAGCACAAAATTCCCCTCCGCTGTGAATGGCTGGTGTATTTGAAACAGTACAAAAGGCAGCTTCAATGGAAGCAATGCACTGTAGCAAACAGCCAACAATCTGCTGTAATTCAAAGGACTTTGCTTTTGATCATTTTATTTCAAGACGAGCAGGCTGCAGCAAAGAGAGAGAGAGAAAAATAACAGTGAGACGACATGTCCCTGGTGGAGAAAGGCAGAGAGGACAAGGAGAAGTGGCTTTGTGCTATTAATTGTGGTTTTCTGTGATGTCCTGTGTGGTGGTTGACCACTTTAATGAACATGTTCCGTGTTGACACATTGTCATTTCGGGTTCCAAACATCGCCAACATTTTTTCCTAGCAAGCAGTTTTGTGTGCTTCCGTGTTCTATCACTTCCCGTCACGCGAGCCGGTTCAGTGTGTTGGTGATTACCTTACAGCCTTCGCATGTTATCACGCCGTAATGGATGCCTGACGATTTGTCTCCACAGATCTTGCAGGGAATTATTTCGATTTGAGCTGGAGAGAAGGAAAAAAGAATGCGAGATGGAGAGAGAGAGAGAGAGAGAGAGATACATCAACAATTTTTGCTGTCACAAATCAGCGTACAACACCTTCACCATGGATCCATGTTGGTACATGAAAGACCCCGCGGTGCTTCTAAAAACATCTCATCTGGTGGCTTTGAATCCAGAGTTCTGCTCAGCGATAACTGAATATTTACAGAGTTATGTATGAAGGGAAGGGCGCCATTTTATGTTCTCACAAGCAGCCAATGTAAACACGGTGTCAATTTGCATTCTAAACACAACGCAAAGCTATATGCAAACCCAAACACAACCCGCGAGTGCTAATCACATCCTCGTAGAACACTGAAAGCTCGTTTTAGCCACACATGGAAGCTGACTCCCTCCAGGAAAACCTGACTTGGTGTAATCTCTTGAACTACAACATCGTAAAAACTACAAAATCTTATAGAATATATTTGATTGTCTGTTTGTTTGTTAGCATGATATCTCAAAAAGTAATGAACGGATCTCAATTTGGTGAGCAGATAGATAATGTTCCAGGAAACGTGATGAAGTTTGGGATCTGAAATATATTCTGGAACTAAGATCTAGAAGAATGTTTGGCACATAGTAACATTTTAATCAAAAAGTGGTGGGAGCCTGTTAATGAAATTTGGTGAAGATGGATAATGTTGTAGAAAGGGGGGGTAGTTTGAATTTGATCCCAAACATATTTTTGATCTCGGATCAAGACATGAAAGATTCTAACAAGCAAAATTTCAGACATAATTACTTGTTTTTTTTTTTTTAAATACACCTTTTTTGAAAAGACATCTAAAAATCTCATTAAGTGAAAAAGTTTTGGAAAGATCTTCTTGTCAGTCATATGTGAGACAAAAGGTGTGTTATTTTTAGCTGCTGTGTTATTGTAAAAGATGTAGCACTTCCTCATATGAGTAAAATACATGCCAAAATGTGTTTTCTCAGCTAATTTCAAGACCTTATTTCAAGAAACCTGAACTGAATTTTCTCTGATTCCACAAGAAGATTTTTACTCCAACCAAAGGAAGTTATTTTATCAGTGCTCTTTGCCTGTTAGCAGGATTATGCAAAAACTACTGAACATATTTTTTGAAACTTAGTAGAAAGTGGGGTATGGGTCAAAGAGGAAACCATGTACTTTTGGATTGGATCCAACTAAGACAGTGGATTCAGGAATATTTTTCCCACTTTTTCTTTTAAAAACAATATGAGAAACTGGCTTTCTCACTTATAGTGTGCGGATACAAGATGATAATTTCAGATAGGAACATGCAGCGCTATGTTTTCACATATTCTGTGAGGATAAAAGCATAATATTAATTTCTGTTGGAGTGAACACAACAAAATGATAAAATATTTATCATCCTGTTTTGCAATGTTAAAGAAAGTGGGGAGGAAAAAAAAATCCAAATTTTTCTTCTCCCTCTGATTTCTCTTTGTGGAACCTGTAATTAAAATATGCACTTACGTATTGGTGCAGGTCTTGCAGTCAGAAAACTTCTTGGTTTTATATGAGAACTTGTAACAAGTAAAAAAAAAAATGGCAATGGAACAAATGAAATTCACTTGTTCAGATTTCTTGAAATTAGCAGAGAAAACGTCATTTACACGACTCATATTAGAAAGTGATACAGCTTTTACAAATAACACAGCAGCTTAACAGTCTATGGGTGAGTCAAACAATTTCATTTTTCTCAGATAGGACTCAAAATAAGACAACGTATTACAACCCCAATTGCAGTGAAGTTGGGACATTGTGTAAAATGTAAATAAAAACAGAACACAATGATTTGCGAATCCTGTTCAACCTATATTCAATTGAATACACCACAAAGAAAAGATATTTAATGTTCAAACTGATACACTTTTTTGTTTTTGTGCAAATATTTGCTCATTTTGAAATGGATGCCTGCAACATGTTTCAAAGAAGTTGGAATAGGGCAACAAAAGACTGGGAAAGTTGATGAATGCTCAAAGAACACCTAATTGGAAACAGGTGAGTGTCATGATTGGGTATAAAAGGAGCATCCCCAAAAGGCTCAGCCATTCACAAGCAAAGATGGGGTGAGGATCACCACTTTGTGAACAACTGCATGAAAAATAGTCCAACAGTTTAAGAACAATGTTTCTCAACGTTCAATTGCAAGGAATTTAGGGATTCCATCATCTACAGTCCATAATATAATTAGAAGATTCAGAGAATCATGAGAACTTTCTACATGTAAGCGGCAAGGCCGAAAACCAACATTTAATGCCCGTGACCTTTAATCCCTCAGGTGGCACTGTATTAAAAACTGACATCATTGTGTAAAGGATCTTATCGCGTGGGCTCAGGAACACTTCAGAAAACCATTTAAAACCAGTTAACACAATTCATCGCTACATCTACAAGTGCAAGTTAAAACTCTACCATGCAAAGCGAAAGCATACATCAACAACATCCAGAAATGCCGCCGCCTTCTCTGGGCCCGAGCTCATTTGAAATGGACAGAGGCAAAGTGGAAAAGTGTGCTGTGGTCTGATGAGTCCACATTTCAAATTGTTTTTGGAAATCATGGACGTCGTGTCCTCCGGACAAAAGAGGAAAATTCCATCCAGACTGTTACCAGCACAAAGTTCAAAAGCCAGCATCTGTGATGGTATGGGGGTGTGATGGCATGGGCAACTTACACATCTGTGATGGCACCATCAATGCTGAAAGGTACATCCAGGTTTTGGAGCAACACATACTGCCATCCAAGCAACATCTTTTTCAGGGATGTTCCTGCTTATTTCAGCAAGACAATGCCAAGCCACATTCTGCACGTGTTACAACAGCATGGCTTCATAGTAAAAGCGTGCGGGTACTAGACTGGCCTGCCTGCAGACCAGACCTGTCGCACATTGAAAATGTGTGGCTCATTATGAAGCGCAAAATACAACAACGGAGACCCCGGACTGTTGAACAACTGAAGTCGTACATCAAGCAAGAATGGGAAAGAATTCCAGCTACAAAACTTCAACAATTAGTGTCCTCAGTTCCCAAACGCTTATTGAGTGTTGTTAGAAGGAAAAGTGATGTAACACAGTGGTAAACAAACCATTGTCCCAGCTTTTTTGAAACATGTTGCAGGCATCCATTTCAAAATGAGCAAATATTTGCACAAAAACAAGTTTGAACATTAAATATCTTGTCTTTGTGGTGTATTCAATTGAATATAGGTTGAAGAGGATTTGCAAATCATTGTATTCTGTTTTTATTTACATTTTACACAACGTCCCAACTTCATTGGAATTGGGGTTGTATCTAAAAACAAGTATTTTTATCTGACTGACAATTCACTTGTTAAGTGACTGTGTAAATATAGATTAGATATACTGACTAGAAATTAGATTCAAGATTCAAGATTTAAGATTCAAGATTTGTGCAGTTTACATTAGCACAACGGAACTGGGGCATAGTCCTCCTCCTCGTCAGATATACTTGGGAAGATTTAATGTTGTTGGAATCAAAATCCTTAGAAGAAGATCTACAGTGGTCACAAAGAGTCATAAGATGCCCGCTGCGCACGTGACTGTGTAGACAGTGTTGAGTGGGGGCCGTGGTGTTGTGATGCTGACAGGCCTGTGATTCAGCCGCCATAGAAGACAAAAAGCCCGGAGAGAACAGGCCTCATCTATCGTTGGCCTCTCTTCTCTTTCTCTTCAGGAGAAGACCACAGGGTGACACAACACAACAGACAGAACACACAGACATCAGAGACACACAACTCCCACTTCGTCCCGCCGCTCTCAACTCCATCCCTGCAGCCACTGATGTTATACCTCTCCCCCCCACTGTCTTCCTCTCTCTTGCCCTTGTGAGATCTCTATTTCACAGCCCTCCTCCACATCTCTGTCCCGCCCTCCTCACAGTGCGCCGCAGTGCCAGATGAACTCCGTTATCTGATCTAAATCGAGAAAAGATCACCGCAGGATATTTTCTCACGACGTAATGGTTGTCTCTAACCAGCCGTTCAGCCAGCCAATCCGAGCGCAGGGAACTATTGCAAGCCAAGTCTACACCCATTAGGGGAAGAATATTAAAATTTTGCCTTGATAACATGCAATAAAAATGACATTAATAAAAATAAAAAAAAAACTGCAGTACTTTCACTATGTCAAAGTGTTACATCATCCTTTCCCCCTGAAGCCAGGCCTAACTAATGCTGTTGAGCTCTTCCAAGTCTTGGAACTTCTTTTATCCCGGTGCACCTTAACATCCAACCTCTTTAAATCAGTTTGATCACACCAACAGAGCTGAATCCAGAGGTCCGTGCCCATTATAATCAGCTACCCTGTAATGTGTCGTATGGATAAAGTCCTTGTTCCTGAGGCATGCCCAGGAGAGGCCCTTAACGGAAAGCCTCTAATCCACTAACCCAGGAGCCATGCTCCATTCATGGAGGAATCTGGTCTCCTCACACCAACCCTGTTTACATGGAATTAACCTAGATTGTAGGAAAATGAACAAAAAGGAGTGGTGGAACATTCAGAATCAAACCTCCTTCAGTCAACTGCATGTGCAGTTTGTGATGCTCTTATATAGCGGAGGGCAGTGCACCTCGTCAGCCCAGATTAGAGTGGAATCCATGCAGGAGGCGGGCTCTGACAACCTAACTGAGAGGGTTAATTTGTAATTAATCTTTCCCTTCCCGTGCGCAGTTGCTTATTATTTCGCTTCGGTCTATCTCTGTATGAGTGTACGATGTTGTTTGTTTTTATGTTCTCTCTGCAGGAGCATTAGCAATGCAGCGTGTATCGACTTCTTTAGCATTTTCAGCCTCATTACGTACATAATTTGTTCTGACATGCACTCACAACAATTGAAGCGTGCTGTAATTATGACTACCTGTGGTTATAGTGAGCTAAGGGTTGCAGTGACCGGCACTAGCCATAGGGTGGCAGTGCAGGGCTGCGGCTACGGTTGCCTTGCCGAGCTAAGCCGAGCTTCCACCCACCCTATCCAACCCACAGGCTTTTTGGCTCTGAGCTCCAGCCTCGGAGAGCTTCAGGCTTTAGGCTGCTGCTAGCCTTCCCCACCCCCACAGCATAGCTGCAAGATGCCTTCATCTCTCCCGAAGAAGCCGGCCCTGGCTGGATGCTCGCTCAGGCCTGACAGAGGCTGTGCCACATCAGGTGAAAGCAACGGGAGGAAAGATGAGGCTGTGCCATGTCGGGTAAGGCGCACACAAAAGGCCTATCTGCAGCAGCAAACCTCACCACTTAACACCATCTGACTGCTGCTGCACAAGCCTCTGGATGCTCGATGCACTCAACAGTAAAAAAGGGATTGTCTCTGGAAACTTCTGCGGCAAAACACCTTAGTTTGAACATGTTTCCGATACCGAGGGGAAAAAAAATGCAGAAAAGGTGCAAAGAAGGATAAACGCTGAAGTACGACACAAGATTGAATACGTCATAAAGTCTCAGATTCAACAAAGTTAATAATTTTTGCACGATGTGCACATTGCACTCCTGCGTTTGACTCACTGTCTGTGTACCTATGCAGACAGTGAGTCAAACTGAATTTGCACAGGGGACTCAGTAAAACAAAGAGGTCTTTTCCTATAAGCGCTTCCAATCTGGCAGTCAATATCTATTGACATGAGCTGCTGTGTTAACTGCCTCTTGGTGTGAAACAGGCAGCTGCCGGCTCTGCTAAGCCTGACCAGCGCAGTGCCACTGATCCCATTCATCGCGCCTGCCTGCCTCCCTGCCTGCCTGTTTCGCTGCCAGCCAGCCCTGCCCGCTCTGTTTACAACATCAAAGCCAGACGCAGTTAGACGGGCAGCCATGCTAAAGCCCATCCCAGCAGCCCGCCGCTCCTCGCAGTGCCGCGAGATGGCCTGTGTGCACAGGCCACTTCAAAGACACCTGCTGAGACGCTAAGATTATGCGTGAATAGCGGCGTACCGAGGGCACAGTACATGCATCACCACAAGGGCTGTGCAGCACAGAGGAGTGGAGTGGGTTCCGTGGACAATGGGTGAAGGGAAAACCAAGACAGTGAAGCCTGATGTTCTTTGTCTGTCTGTGGCTGAGCGGTTCAAGGACACTGATTCAGCACTGCAAGATGTGTCACTCAGAGTACACCTCCAATAGACTAACAAGGTCCCTGTGTGTTCTCTCTGTGCTCCTCACGTTTATCCAACAGCAGTGAGATCAAAAAAATGATAAATGTAAAAATTATCAAATACCTGGAAAGCCCACCATCACATCCCCCCCATTAAATTTGACAAATGTACACTTTAAAGCACACTTTAAATCATAATTTTATTTTATGGAGATCGTCCTTGTAAAGTCAATTCAGTATTATTTCGTTTAAAGTCAGAAACACATTCACACAACATAATAAAAAGTAAGACAAAAACGAAAAATTAACTGAAAATAGTAAATGCAGGGAACCTTGTAGTGGCAAGAGTGTAAATGTTGATGGCGTACACAGAGTTTGCACTGAGGCATGCTATTTTCATTTGGTCCGGTAAAACATTTTCTTCTCAAATATAAATTTTGAGAAGTTATTTTTAGTTGCTTTTCTAATATACGAGGTCTATTAGAAAAGAAACTGACATCTCCGTGTGGATAACCATTCGTAAAACTCAGGTGGCTTTCGATGGTTTTCAGTCGAGTGAGTATCTGAGAAACTGTTTAACAGCTGGGCATGTTCAAACTTGTCCGGTAACACTTCCAACAGAGGTGTTTCTCTGTGGCGCCGGGCCATGAGCGGCTGCCTGCCAACGCGCGAATCCATCCGCACGTCTTTCATTACAAAATCTCCTTTAACAGTGGAATGTCCGGATAAACTGCTGATCACGACCTCTTCTGAAACTTCTCTCTTCTCTCACGACGTCCTGGCTCAACAGAGGCTTAAATTTGGAAGTTTTCAGCTCGAAACAGGCTGACGACGGTGGCTCGGAGCGCGGCGCGCCCTCCAGCTCCATGGGTTGTCCTTAAAGCGACAGTAACACTCCATAATCTCTCATCAGCCCTTAAAATTTTCACCGAAAACCAGCTGAATTTCTCAAATGGTGTCCACTCGGATGTGTCTTACAGTTTCTGAAAAAATTTTGATCAAGCAAAGCGGCAGTCTCTGACCCATTCCTAAACAATGAAAAAATAGACGGGAGGGGTGGACCACTCCTCACTCAAAGCCTGCCCACAGGCGAATGATGCAACCAACAGGCGTGAAAAAACTCACGCATGCCCACGAGGGTTGAAGCTTGTCTGATGTAATCGCACGTGATTCAAATCCATATAGTTTTTGAAAAAAATAAAAAGGTCAGTTTCTTTTCTAATAGACCACGTATATATATATATATATATATATATATATATAAAAAAATCAACATACTCAGGCTTTCTGTTGGCTCAACAAATCCTGAAGCTGCGATTGCAGTTAACTGGTACTATGACATTGATTATCAGCTTGATCTGTTAAGCCTGACTCTTTGCTTCAGGCTCTGTATGCGTTCCAATAAATGACTAGTGATGGTTATACACTTAACTGTATTAACACCACCCATTGTGTGTACCCCCCTCCCCCCCATTCACAGACGACCTCTTCACTTGTTATGGTCAAGAAATATTTCAGGGAAAACAGGCTTGGAATGTAATTGCATAAGTGGAAAATTAAGAAGTCTGAATCAATTTCTTTTAAAATTAAAACTTATTTCAAACCACAAGTTTTAAAAATTACATCAACGGGTTCTGTTTTGACTCACAAACCCTTTAATTTCATATATGTACTACTGTACATATATTCCTCAAGTTGTCAGAGAACTATTATTATTATTACTGTGTTATTATTACTTTATTATTATTATTGTTGTTATTATTATCATCACTGCTGAAAAATTTATATTTTCACTCATGTTTGGTTTTTAGCCATGCTAATGCTCCCCAGAAGGATTTACTGAAAAAGTCTGAAGGACCTAAATGATATGGTGAGATGGTGAGGAACTTCCAGGCATGAAAAAGTTGGACCTATCTTGGAATAAACACTGCTTAATTTAGCAGATATACACTCCACTCAGTGCCGCTGTAGTTCATGAATACATGCACTGCGTTGCATGTGCGCAATGCAAACAGAGGTTATCAGACTAGTGCAAAAATGGAAAATCACTAGTCAAAATCTGCTGGTTGTTCCCACTCTATCCTTTGAGTACTGACATAGCAGAGAGAGATTAAGATTATCCCTTACATTATAGTCCCATGTGCAGGCTGCCTTCATAATGCTGAGATCTTAATCCATTACTGGATTGGACCACTAAATAATTTTCTCATGGCCTGATGATTCAGACTAGATGAACACAACAAATTAGACCTAAAATCCTAATTTTTAGTACATACTACCATAAACACACAGTCCTCTTTCATGATTAGCTCATTTATAGTGCATGATATTTAAAAATATATTTTAAAAAAATGCCTGGGAAGCAGTTAGAGCAAAAGCAAATTTTGCTTCTGTGTGCACAGAGGGTGATGGTGCAGAGAGCGTGTGTTTGCATGTTTGTGTTGACAGCTCTCAGCGACAGTGACGCAAGCCAGTGGGCTCATGTCAGAAATTATGTAAGCAACCGGACAGAGCTCAGCATTAGCAGCAGATTAACATCACGCAAACACCATTAAAACGTCATCCTTCACATATTTTACAACGCAACTAAACTGATGGGGATCAAATGTCAGGAGTGTGACAAAACAACAGCTAGACAGAGCAGGAACATCTTGAGTGCACAACAGCAACAGCGTCATGTGCCGCTATTTATTTTTGCCACATGAACTTTGGCGGCGGAGATCAGCTGTCAGCTGATAAAGAGTTTTCTCTCAACAGAAACCCACAGCAGTCAGAGGAACAACAGCCTAACAAGAGCTGGAATCAGACTTCCGCCTTGCTTCATCTGCCGGAGCCGCGCTAGCGTGTGAAGCCGCACCACACAATACGTTTTTATTCCTGTTGATGCAGCGGAAGAAAGGTTATTTGAATGTCAACGGTAAAGGACAGTGGCGGGATGGAACGGAGGCTGGATAGTGTAGCTGTATTTGTTTGCAGATGGCAGGCTGTTGGTGCACAACCACAGAGATGTTCTCATGGCATTTACTAGGCACACAAAGAAAGCACTGAAGCAACATTCACCTGCACACCAGAGCGCTGTATCATCGCTTTAAACGACTTCCATTCAACCGTTAACATGCTGAAGTTTCTCAGACGTTCTGCCCGGAGGGGATTAAAGTCGACATAAGTGACACATTTTGATGTCTCGATGCTGCGTATTGCTAATTCCTTCTGTGATTTAGCTACCTAAATCTATCTCCACATGAGGAGCTGCTGGATTTCCATTCCAAAAGACACGTTTTCCATTCTCACTTTTATGGATATGAATCCTGGAAGGTCACGGCCCATAACCGTGACAAATTGCAGTGTGAAAATCATGTGTTGTGACGAATGTGGAACGTGTTGGACTTACATCATGTAATGAGTTCAAATCCGTAGCACACCCGTAGTACAACCCTGGCATAACTGTTGCAGCCCAGGCTCATGCTTTTTTCGTAGCCCCGTCACAAAAAGCGCCCCATTTTCATGATGCGTTTTTTTTTTATTTTACTATTTATAATCCTCCCCCTGTCTCCTAACTCTAACTCTAACCATAACCATAACGTAAGAGTCTGCCTTCGCATAACCATAACTCCCCAGACTCCCCCCACTCCCCCCGGTCACCCCACATTTCATGCCCCCATCACCAAATTAATTTGTGGCCCCGTCTCGAAAAGCGGCCCATTTTTATGACTTTTTTGTTTTATTTTGATATTTATAATCCTTCCCCTGTCTCCTAACTCTAACCATAACCATAATGTAAGTGTCTGCCTTCCCCTAACCCTAACCATAACCCCCAGACACCCCCCACCCCACGGTCACCCCACATTTCATGCCCCCAACACACAATGAATTTGTGCCCACGTCACAAAAAGCGCCTGCATTTCATGCCCCCATCACGAATCCATAGATTAATGTACTTTTCGTAATGCCATCACGAACTGTCGTGAGACTGGGTTGAACTGTTGTGCTTCCGCAAAACATCCTGGTTATGATGTGACATGCATGACAACAATACAGGCTCCATGGAAATGCAAGGAATCCCCCCGCCCCAAAAAATGTTGAACTTTTAGCAGAGGTGGGACGAAGTCACCAGCAAGTCACTCTAAAGCAGGGGTGGCCAAGTTCGGTCCTCGAGAGCCACATTCCTGACACTCTTAGTTGTCTCCCTGCTCCAACACACCTGAATCCAATGAAAGACTCATTAAAAGTCTGCTAACGAGTCCACCCCTGCTCTAAAGTCATGAATTGGCAATTCACAAGTCTCAAGTCCCAAGTCAAGTCTCAAGTCATAATGACCAACAATTGTTTGCAAGCTGACTTGACTTGAGACTTGCCAATTCATGACTTCAGAGTGACTTGCTGGTGACTTTGTCCCACCTCTGCTAAAAGTTAATAAAAAATAAATAACTTCAAAGCGAATCGCCATTTGAAATCAAATGACACCTCCTTCCAAATGTTGTAATATAAACAATAAACTACAATTGACCAAAATGTTTTTCCTCCCAAAATGAGACGTCATCCGTTCTTTATGGATTACATTGATGTTGACATGCAGCACAGATGGCTGAGTTCAGCTCAGAGGCTACAGAGTTAAATTTATGCCATTAATGCCTGAAAAGAAATGCCATAGAAACCCTGTAAAGCCTACTTTTAGTACACAGAAAATTCAAAGGAGGTATTGATAAGGGACTCCATAAGGAATCAGATCAATAAGCGGAATCGATAATGGCATCGATAGATAAAATTTTATCAATACCATCCCTATTTGTGAGTATTCCTAGCGTTGTGATTAGCTTACCTGAGTATTTTACAGTAGAAAATATTTGAAAAATGTAAATTTCACAGTACTAAAATCCTAAATTTGTTTTTTTTTCCCCACAAAGAAAGGCCAGAAAAGCTGTGTGACACTTGCAGCTGTGATTCTAAATTATTTTCATTTATGCCAAAAATGTATGTGGGACTGATCTCTCATTTGAAAGACAAATATGCCTGCTATAAAATCAGTTTTTAAATTTACATTTCATCGCAAAAAAAAAAAAAAAAAAAAAAAAGGCAAGCACTGTGATAAACTATTGAACACAGTGTTTCTTCAATAATTTGTCAAGTTCCAACTATAATTTAAATCTCAAGGAACATGGAGAGTATAGCATAGAGGGTGAAGGGCTAAAAATGTCTTTCTTTACATTATTACAATATTGGCATTAAAAAAAGAATCGTAACGACAATTGTGAAGTAGCCTATTATTACTTTGAGGTTCTGCAACCATTATTCAATTTTAAATTATTGTTTGATGATATATACACAGATAGTGAAGAGCTTCACTCATTAATGTCAGCGACATCGAACATATTAACAGGTCTCTTTGCAATAATGTCTAAAATTACCCCCAAAGTTATGTGATTATTTTAAATTTTTATCAGAATTGATAAAACTCTTCTGATTGTTCTTCATTTATCTGACTTAGTTTAAACCTACCATGTGTAGGATTTAGGGGCATTTATTAGCAGAAATGGAATACAATATTCATAACCATCTGTTCATTAGTGTATAATTACCTGCAAAAACAGATCAGTGTGTTTTCATAAACTTGGAATCACCCCTTCGTGTCTGCATGGGACATGGCAGCTCCCTAACGGAGGCTGCCATGTTAATACAATAACCAAAAAGGGACACACTTTGCCTTTTGCTTTGTGCAGTGTGGCTGGAAGACTGAAGAAAAAAAAGAAGAGGAATCAGTGGTTGCTTGATGGCATAATGTAATTTTTAACCTCACCACTGGATGACATTGAATCTCACACACTGTAGCTTTAATATAATGTGGAAGCACTTCGTCTTTGTCCCATCAAAATTGCGATTAAAGGTTTGGGTGGGCCCAAGAAGAGTTTCATATCACAAAGTAGGCGGTAGTGTTCTTGAGTTTGAGGATGGCTGCTTGATAGTAACATGGACAAGGTTTCAATCTGTGAACTTCCAGGTTTCATCTCCTTGAAAGTGAGAAGGGGGACTCAGCCTTTTTCCTATTATTTCTTCATAGCAGTGTGGTGACTTTGCTAAAGCTCCGGTCTGGATCATAGCCCCGGGCTGCTTTTTGGATGAACCCATGCGTACATCTCTCTGTTTGTTTGTGTGAGGCCTATTAATATTTCAACACTGCCCAACTCCAGATGCCTGTACAGCACAACGGTGCTTCTCTCCTCTTGTCTCTCCCTGTATTTACTTGACTGTCTTATTGAAGTGCATTCTGACACCCTCTATGAGGAAGAGCAAGAGAGGGGAAGATGTATTCCCAAACCACAATGCAAGACATCTTCTCTCCGTGTCTCTTTCTCCACCGGCGTAACAGTAATTTGGGCACTAATTTATGTGTTGTTGTGGCAAAGATTGACGAGCTTCCTGACTGGGAGTCTGCACGCTTACACTCTAGGGAAAACAAGAAAAGACTGGGTTTACTGAGCAGACGAGCATCATGAAGGGTAGCATGTGTGCGGTGCTTCTCTCCCCTCCCTCCTTTGCCCCACCTGAGCTTAAATCTCTTCTCTTACCTCCCTCTATCCATCTTCCCTCCACACATCCACATTTTTCTGTGACTGCAGTGACAACTGAAGTTGTGCCCTGGTGCCGGGGACCAGAGGGCACATCCCTTCTGTGCATGCACGTAGGCCTACATGTGTATCAGGAGGGGGAAAGTCTGTTTACTCTGATGGCAAAAACATAATCTGTGGCAGCGCTCATTTATGCATTCTACCAGCCCGTACTAAGTCATAAAAAAAATATGTGGCACATATGCACATTTTTACCATTCAGATCACTTGATTTGTCTTTTGTTCCCATTGTTACACACTAAAGCAAAAGTGCTAACATTTCTTTAATTCAAACATAAGGTTTATTTATCTTGAAATTTGTTCACAAATTTGTAAAAAAAAACAAAAACAAAAAAAAAAACTCAGTGCGCACTTTTTTGCCCAGATAACCCATCCACCTGGGATGTGTAGCATATCAAGATGCTGATTACACAGCAGGATTAATACAAACATGCGCTGTGGAATACACTCTAAAAATAAAAGAACTTTATGGTATATTATACTTTTAAAAATAGATACAATAGATAAAATAGATACAGATAAGGATTCTTTATTGTCACTGGTACGGGTACTTCGAAAGGTAAGGTGCAAGCCTTTCAGTGCAAATATAAACCTGAGCAAACCATGCACCAGAGTTGATGGGTCTGGAGAAGAAAAGAAAAACATTAAATTTAAAATTTAACCGAATGAAAGCGGTATGTCCAGATTTAAAAAAGAAAAAAAATATATTAGCAGTGTCACAAAAAAGAGATTGCATATAAAAAAAATGACAAACGTATGTAAAAAAAAACTGTAGATATTTCAGTGGCAGTGGATATTACACATAAACAGATACTGCACTCATTTCAAGTGTGGCACGTGACATGACTATTTTGTTCCAGGGGCATTCAAAGCTCTAATAACAGTTGGGTAGCAACTGTTTTTCAGTCTATTTGTACTTGCTTTAATGGCCCTGTACCATCTGCCTGATGGTAGGGCTGCTATGAAAGAGGAAAAGTCATAGCCATGTTTATTTTCATCAAAATTTAAATCACAATTAACACAAAGACTCCTTGACTTTTGAAACATACTGCATTTACTGAATAAAAAACAATTAAAAAACTTTTGTTGAAATATAACTTCAAATTTAAATATCACTGAACTGAAAAACAAACAAACAAACAAACAAAAAACATCCAAAAATGGGGTAAGCGATGGAGCATGGGCAAGACTGGTGTGATGAATGAAGCCTGAACATGCACTTGTCTTGTAGTTAGCAAGGAAGTTAAGGTTAATAAGCAAACTTTGGTCCAGATGTTTAACGCATGTTTTTGCAGACTGTGCTTTTCATAACAGGTGGGTGGGTATGGGTACTAAAAACTGTGACCAGTATATTGCCTAAATAACTGTGGCACCATCAGCAGAGCTAACGTCACCAAGCTATCAATACTAGTTAATTAGTGCTAACAGCGCTAACATATAAATTAAATAACACTAAAATTTCACTCGACAGAAATATAGGAGCGCACACTTTTTAGATTGTCTGTTAGCACAATTAACTCCACTGCAAGCCATATTATCTCAGATATTTCAAATGAAATGCTCAAAAAGGACACACCACTGAAGTCCTCAGCAAGTTGTGAACACCAGGTAGCCTAGCGCAAGCTACTGCTAGCACGGGCCACCTGGAGGCTGCTGATTGGTTTAAGTAAATAGCAAAAGCAGAGTGTGATTGCCAAACAGAATGCGAAAAGACAACTGCCTCATCTCTACATTATTTTCATAATTCTCGGATGCCAAAAAGTAAATTTAAATCAAAATTTGATTAATCACCAAGGAAGCTTGAGGACGCATGCATTTCTGAATGTTCATGTAACTTGCATAAACCGCCTCCCGTGTTGTATTCCATAAGTCTCCCAACTGCAGGCCATATGTAACCTTGCCAGCCAAAGAGATCCAGTTCCAGCTTCTTCACCTAATAAACAGCTTTTATTATATGGCTACAATGCTATGCACGCTCTGATTGGCTGATATTTTCCCTTATCATATACCTATAAATGATACGCCAATATAATTGGATAAAACAGTAAAGAATAAATAGCAATACACCCTTTTCATGGATGGGTAATATTTTTCATACCTCCCAAGTAATCAGACAATCCGGACAGCGGAGTGGCGCCACGATGAAGAGGTGCGGTCAGAGGAACTATGAAATACTGGTGAGTCACTATTAATAATTTCTTATGTGTCCAACCTCATAGGTTGATCGTTAAAATTAAATTTGTTAGTTCTAAAAGCCATCATAATTATTTATAGGAAAACATTCTATTTTTTTTCTACTAAGGTTTGAACTTGAGTGTTTACACAGGAGAGAAAAGGGAGAAAATGTTAATGCCTGTTTGAGAAAAGTGTATAAAGTGTGTAGTGAGGGGTTTTACAGCCTTAAAACATTTATAATAATTGTAAAAAATAACGCTGACTACTTTGCGGATTTCACCTATCGCGGGTTATTTGTAGAACGTAACTCCCGCGATAAACGAGGGACCACTGTATATGATAAAATCATTATCAAGTTGTTTTACCAATGAATATGGCTTTTTACACCATGTATAATGCCATATTCATTGGTGAACAACTTGATAACTGATAATATCAGACCATTACCATGACAATTGCTCCAGATCGCGTATCATATTTGTTTCAAACCAGAAAGCTAAAAACATGATTAGAAAACCCAAGTCGGACATGAACATAATCCATAAGTATCTAAAGAGCATCGGGAAAAACACAGATTGAAAGCTTACCAGCTAACAACCGGACAATCTGTTAGCAAGTTCTTCATGGAGGTGAAGCGAACAAGTTGGACTATGAGCCCAAACCATCAGCAGCTTTCATATTTGGGAGATTCTGTGGGTTTACGTGTTTATATATATATATATATATATATATATATATATATATATATATATATATATATATATATATATATATATATATATAATAAACAAATTATTAACCTCACTTCTGCAGGTTGTTTGGGAATATCAGACCTTGATGTTTTTCATACAGACCTCACGCTCAGTTAATAATCCGTTATTATCAAGCTCTACTGCAGATTTTAGAGTGGGCTTTCATTGTAACCAGTCCAAGCCACATCTGTGCAGTAATCATGCTGTTTAATCATCATCTTGATGTCAGGTAGTTGGATTAATTTGGTATAGACAAAGAAATCACTAACATGGATTTTAACAACTTTATGAGCAAAATTGGATGGCAGTAAGCCTTTTTTTTGTACATAGAATAAACCTTAGATCATTTACTTCAAAGATAAAAATGGGTGCAGAAACAAAAGTGTTGCATTTATCGTTTTATTGACTATTAAATAAAATGCAGTTCATTTGCTATTATAATGACACACATGCTTGAAGGGAGGCAGAAACTCTGGATTCTAAGTCTTTGTCTGTGCATTGTTTTCTTTACTCATACACTGTGCAGCAAGGCACTGATGTGCACGAAAAAACTGAGATCACTGAGGCTGAAATCACACAGGACCGAATAACTGACTGACTGACTGACTGAAGCTGCTGCACAGGCGTTTGAATTCTAAGACTGAGTGGAGGATCATGTGATGCTTTTGAGCCTTTAGTTTGACCACTTGAACTAAGCTGCCAATGGTTTAGGCTTATATTGTGGTACAGTACCTTAGTTAAGCACCTCTCAGCCCCTGTCTCCCAGCAGGGACAGTAGCCTTGTAGGCTCCTTTAGAAATGCACAGGAATATATAAATAATGAATCCTTCAAAACATCCAGAGCAATTACACGCAGAAACCTTTACATAACAACAAAGCGCCTTGTTCCATTGCACCGGGGAATTTGTTAGTGCAACACAGTGTAACTTCTTTCCTGCTATAATTGCTACATTAGTATGCATTTCTGTAAGACAACCAGGATTCTACTGTGGGTTTTTGAATAGGTTCTTTTTTTTTTTTTTTTTACAGTTTCACACAAAGAAATAAAAAGTTACATCCACACAATTGCGTATGTGGTCTCTCTGCCAGAGGGGTGAGAAAGTATTTGCAGATTCCATGTTTTGTGCAGCCCTCAGTTATTGTGGCTACCGAGGGGAGTGGAAGGGGGTAAGAGGGGTAAAGTAGAAGGGAGGCTGGAGGTCCCATCTCACGCTGCTGCTCAGGGTCAGTGGGTCAGAGGCACGCAGCCAGAACACACACAGAGAGCAGGCTGAATAGTTCAGCTGACAGTAATTGTCCCTTTGCGGTCTCTTTAGGAAAACATGTTTCCACACTATGCAGTCTGCCTGCGCAAACCAGACAGTAATCATGATCTTGATTTGCTCCATTGAAGAGGATAAGCCTCCTTTTATGGCAAACGTTTCCACTGAAGCTGACATCAAATTTAACAAATGTTGCACATCATTTGCAATGTGCTGTTTGAACATTTACTCATTATGCAGCATACTCCAAATAAGAATGTTCCACACTGTAAACATTTGTCCAGTTCCATCCCCAGCTGTCTTTTAAAACATGACACATCTTGTTTTAAACTTGTGCTGCAATAGAGCTCCACATTGGGGATTCCACAGATGACAAAACTGCAGGTAATCATATAATAACATTAAAGCTGTTAATGTGCATCAGCAATGAACTGTCCCTTTCTGCCAAATAATGACACTCTCCCGTTAGTCAGGAATAAGTTGATGGACCTCAGTGGATTGAGCTGCAGTTACAGTCTGACAGCATTATTCTCATAAGGAGTAAAATGATGATATTTTATTTAGGAACAACCTGTAACTTATGATATGTATGATGTCCTAAAAGATATTATCACGGCATGTTTTCCATATTGATTGAAATAAAGATTTATCACAATATATAACTTAATAATACTAACAGTTTGAAGACTATTCTGATAATGACTGAAACCTGAAGGAACTACAGGCGCTGCTCATTAAAGGTTTGTCAGTTGTTCTATTTTTAGCTACTGTGGCTGAAAGCAGCCAAATTCGTTTAGCCACATGGCATTTCTCTTAGCATTTTGGTACCATTCACCCAGAAAGTATTCACAGCGCTGCACTTTTTCCACATTTTTTAATGTTACAGTCTTATTCCAAAATGGATGAAATTAATGTTTTCCCCCAAAAGTCTACACACAATACCCCATAATGACAATGTGAAAAAGTTTTTAAGATTTTTAAAATTTATTAAAAATAAAAAACTAAGAAATCACATGTACATAAGTATTCACAATCTTTGCCATGAATCTCAAAACTGAGCTCAGGTCCATCCTGTTTCCACGGATCACCCTTGAGATGTTTCAACAGCTTAACTGGAGTCCATCTGGGGTAAATTCAGTTGCTTGGACGTGATATGGAAAGGCACACACCTGTCTACATATAAGGTCCCACAGTTGACAGTGCATGTCAGAGCACAAACCAAGCATGAAGTCAAAGGAACTGTCTGTAGACCTCAGAATCAGGACTGTCTCAAGGCACAAAAGGGAACAGAAAAAATTTCTGCTGCTTTGAAGGTCCCAATAACACATTAGCCTCCATCATCCATTAATGGAAGAAGTTCAGACCGACCAGGACTCTTCCTAGACCTGGCTGCCTGTCTAAGAACACAAGAACCCAATGGTCACACTGTCAGAGCTCTAACATTCCTCTGTCGAGAGAGGAGAACCTTCCAGAAGCACAACCATCTCTGCAGCAATCCATCAATCAGACCTGTATGGTAGAGTGGCCAGTTGGAAGCCACTCCTTTGCAAAAGGCACATGGCAGCCCACCTGGAGTTTGCCAAAAGGCACCTGAAGGACTCTCAGACCATGAGAAACAACATTCTCTGGTCTGATGAGACAAAGATTGAATTCTGTAGCGTGAATGCCAGGCATACAGACAAGTAAACAAGCTAAATGTGGCAGGACCCTAAAATTGATTGTGACTGTGCTCAGATCACAGTATGCAGAATGACTGACATGTATTTAAAGTCACTGAAACATGACACATGCTGTTATTTTCTCACACTTTGACTGTGAGTTCTCCTCTGGTACTCGGTGGTTTTTACCACTGGGTTGATGAGCGCTTTTTACAGCATCTGTGCCATTCCCCTTGAAGGTCTTGGATTTTCATCAGCTGAGAAAGAGCAGGCAAGGACGGCGAAGATGAATGACATCAGTGGCTAGCCGATACTTCCAGGGACGTGTGATTGAGACAAATGAGCCTTGTTACATTAGCTGGGATACTGAATCTTGCTGCTCAAAGATCCAAAGTCTGATAGAGCTGAAACTGGAGGCACCCAACCTTTCCACAGATCACCGGTGTCACCGAGCTTTCTCAGACAGACTACTTGTTTGGGGCTTGGTGTTTTTACAGACACCACTTTCCTTATTCCACATATTGCCTTATTAATGTATGGGTGCACGTACATGCACTCAGTGCTGCTATCTGGCCTTTAAAGATTTCCCAGCATTCTCTTCCAAATGCAGAAAACAAATTATAATGAGCACTAATAGCCCTTAGCTATTAGTGCCTTAATAAGTGACTGTGAACGCTTTAAATGTGCATCATTTATCCACAATAATACTAAACGTGCCAAAAGAATAAGGTGAAAATTAATTATTGTGACCATATAAAACATTAACTTGCAATAAAATTTGCGAGCCATCTTAAAAAATAAATCTATTTATTCAGTTTAGCTTCTGTGAGACTGCTAAACTGCAGGATTGTCTTACAGACATAAAGACATGGATGACCTCTAATTTCCTGCTTTTAAACTCAGATAAAACTGAAGTTATTGTACTTGGCCCCACAAATCTTAGAAACATGGTGTCTAACCAGATCCTTACTCTGGATGGCATTACCCTGACCTCTAGTAATACTGTGAGAAATCTTGGAGTCATTTTTGATCAGGATATGTCATTCAATGCGCATATTAAACAAATATGTAGGACTGCTTTTTTGCATTTGCGCAATATCTCTAAAATTAGAAAGGTCTTGTCTCAGAGTGATGCTGAAAAACTAATTCATGCATTTATTTCCTCTAGGCTGGACTATTGTAATTCATTATTATCAGGTTGTTCTAAAAGTTTCCTCAAAAGCCTTCAGTTAATTCAAAATGCTGCAGCTAGAGTGCTAACAGGGACTAGAAGGAGAGAGCATATCTCACCCATATTGGCCTCTCTTCATTGGCTTCCTGTTAATTCTAGAATAGAATTTAAAATTCTTCTTCATACTTATAAGGTTTTGAATAATCAGGTCCCATCTTATCTTAGGGACCTCGTAGTACCATATCACCCCAATAGAGCGCTTCGCTCTCAGACTGCAGGCTTACTTGTAGTTCCTAGGGTTTTTAAGAGTAGAATGGGAGGCAGAGCCTTCAGCTTTCAGGCTCCTCTCCTCTGCAACCAGCTCCCAATTCAGATCAGGGAGACAGACACCCTCTCTACTTTTAAGATTAGGCTTAAAACTTTCCTTTTTGCTAAAACGTATAGTTAGGGCTGGATCAGGTGACCCTGAACCATCCCTTAGTTAAGCTGCTATAGACTTAGACTGCTGGGGGGTTCCCATGATGCACTGAGTGTTTCTTTCTCTTTTTGCTCTGTATGCACCACTCTGCATTTAATCATTAGTGATCGATCTCTGCTCCCCTCCACAGCATGTCTTTTTCCTGATTCTCTCCCTCAGCCCCAACCAGTCCCAGCAGAAGACTGCCCCTCCCTGAGCCTGGTTCTGCTGGAGGTTTCTTCCTGTTAAAAGGGAGTTTTTCCTTCCCACTGTCGCTAAGTGCTTGCTCACAGGGGGTCGTTTTGACCGTTGGGGTTTTTCCGTAATTATTGTATGGCTTTGCCTTACAATATAAAGCGCCTTGGGGCAACTGTTTGTTGTGATTTGGCGCTATATAAATAAAATTGATTTGATTTGATTTGATTTGACTTGAATGGCTTGTTTTGTTTCCAGTACATGGCTATATAAAAATACCATACTTTCCAGACTATTACAATAAAGCTACATTTACAGGTGAAAAATGGGTACTGCCATGTTTGGTGATTATATCTAATAACTATTTGGTTCAAGCAGAGATTTATAGGCTACTTTTGTTCCCTACATTTAGAGTAATCAAACACATCTTTTGAACATATACACTCACTTACCACTATGTTAAGTTCAATTGCTTATTCAAGCAAATCATGTGGCAAAATGTCAATCCATTAAGGCACATCGACCAGGAGCAGGGGTGTGCAACATGGGCCAAAAACGTGCAGGTTTTCCTTGCAACCGATTGCCTCAGCAGGTGTTTATACTGATGTGCTCCTTCCCTCAACTTAAGTCCTGATCATCTGTGAAATCACCTGCCGAGGTGCCCACTGCTGGTCAAGAATACCTGATAAAGTTCAAACTAAGCATCAGAATGGAGAAGTTACTTCGAACCTGGCATGAATTATTCAGAAATGGCTGATCTACTGGGATTTTCATGCAAATCCATCTCAAGCGTCGAGAGGAATTGGTCAAAAAAAAGATGAAGCATCTCGTGGGAAAACCACTGTGGTTGGCCAGACTGCTTGGAGTTGATAGTCAGGTCTCACTAACTTATAGAACCACTCCTTCCAAGCTAGTTATACTAAAGAAAATCACTGAACTCATGACATGCTAAACCTTGAGGCAGCTGGGCAACAGCAGTGGAAGACCACACTGGGTGCAATTCCTAGCAGTGAAGAACAGGAAACCAAAGTGGAAGGATTGAAAAGTGAATCTCGTTTTCTGCTATAACCTTCAGATGGTTGGCCCGGGATTTGGCATCAACAGCTTGAAAGCATGGCTCCATCCTGCCTTGTGTCAACATTTCAGGCTGGTGGTGGTGATGTAATGTTGTTGCAACTGTGTGATGCCATCATGTCAATATGGACCAGAATCTCAGAGGAATGCGTCCCCCAACTTGTTGAATTTATGCCAAGAAGCGGACAGTAAGTGTATACGCTACCTCTCTTTCAGCAGACTGTAAGAAAGGCATTTCTAGATGGTTGAGGTGCACAAAGCATCTCTGTGCCACACAGAGTTCACAGACTGCTTACAGCATGTGAGGCACCTCACGCCCCTCCACCCCTGTCCTTGCCTTTCCCCACCCCGTGCACTGCTGATTTCATAGACCTACAAACATGGGCTGGTTTTGTTTAACATGGCAGGATTAAGCAGCCATGCACAAAGCATGCTTTCCTCCATGCATGCTTTGACTGCAGTAGAAAACCTGAGTGCTCGCTGCTACCTTTTGGTGAACCAGACTCCCAAACTGCAGACGAGTGAGCCACAGTGCTCTAATCCCAGGCAAATAATCAAGTGCCAAGATTAATGATTGCATAAACACGTCCCAAAAGCCCTGAAATAACAATCAGCTCTTCAGCGGGTTCCATTGCCATGCAAAGGTTCTTGGTGCCAGCTGACAGCAAGAATATCCCTCTTTCCTTTCATACTGCCTCAGAACACTCAGTCATTGTCTGTGCTTTATTGCTTCATTAATGTCAGGAAACTGCCAAATTTTCCACATTAGAGTGGGTTTTTGGGCACAGGATGAGGAGGTGACATCCAAAGGTCTGGGTAGACTACACCGATGCTAAACGCTGGCACAATCTTGACTGATTTATGCAGGTGGTTGCATGACTGCCCACTTCCATATTCCACATCACCACTGTGGGCATTGACATACAGTACCAGAAAACACAGCACAGAAGAAATCCAGAGTGTAAACAATTTTCAGCCTGTTAGCATAAGTTAGCATCTTTTCTCACCTGGGCCCTCATTTTCATTTCAGTTGTGCTTAAACTGTACCCACAAACATTTCTACACAAAGTACCAGAATTTGTACTTAGACTTACAAATGTGTGTAAATGTGCGCACAGCTCTGACCGTGTGTCCGCATCACATTTTGTTGTAGAACAGGGGAACCACAAATAGAAAGCATTGTTGATATTATAACATGCAACCTCGTCTACATACGTTCTTCATTTCCTTAAATTAATAAAGACAGAATTAGTAATTATGTCAAATTAGAAATAGGCATGTAGCGGCATTGTGGCATAACTGACAAAATACACCAGTGTGAACTAAACAGCAGCTTTTGCATATCAAAAAGCAGCTTCCCTTCTGCAATTTTAAATTAAAAATGTGCCCGCATGATTTTTGCTTCTCAAATGTCTTAGGGAGAAATTTGAACTCCCAAAGAGCAAAGGATTCTGAGACAACTATAAAGATAAATAATTGTCTACTTATTCTGTTAATGGGAAGGTTTGATGCTACTTGTTGGGATTAACATGTTAAAGCTTCCTAAGGGCCCCTTCACACAAAGCACGATTGAAGCCGACTAGCACACAAAGGAGGAATTACATGCCATTTGTGAAAAATCGGAGCTGCCTCTGTGTGTTTGTTGGCGTGACGTGACATTCCATTGCTAAACAAACCCATGCACAGGCATCTCAAGATCGACCTTGGATGTATGTCAGAAGTAGTATGTGTCAAGCCTGGGCCTGTTCAGTCATCTCCTTGTCCACCATCCCATACAGGAATTGGTCAAGAGTCTTCCTTGCCACTGAGGGATTGCTCAGATCACATAAAGCATTGAGAGACTGCAGTGAAGAAAGAGGAAGAAGAAATAAGTCCTATATAGGCCCTGAGGTCCACCCTGTTTATGCTTACTCCTGCATACCACAGTAGGTGGCACAGATGACAATGGAACACCACTCCATTGGAGATTACTTCCCCAGCCAAGGTTGGTAACCATTTAAAGCTGGGTGGACTGGGAGAAGTGTCTTATTTAAGGACACAGACAGGTAGCCTAAAACACACACCTGGAATCGAACCTCAGTCTATATGTTAGTAATCCAACTCATATCTTAAAGAGTCACCTGCTCTAAAGACATGAAGAAGGAAGCAATGGAGATCTCATTGATTGTGATCTGTGATTACCTTGTCAACAGGTTCCCTGCTGCATCAATCCCTTAGTTGTATATGATAACTGTGTTGAGGACTGCAATGGGGCAAGAGGTGGAAAGCATCCTGGACTGGATGATGGCCAATCAGGATAAACACACATAAACACAACACTCATTCACATTCACACAGATACATAATTTTGTCAGCAGATAAAAAGCATGTGTTTGGACTGTGATGGGTCCCAGAGAAGACCCACACAGACACAAAAAGAACATGCAAAATCCACACAGAAAGCACCCCACCCCCCCTTCCCACGAAGCCTAGTACAGCCTACACATTGTGAGTCAGCAGAATTATTATGTCATCTGAAACAATAAGATCTGTTGTGCTGAAAGAACTCCTCTTGTCAGTTGAGTAAAAATGATCAGGGCATAGTTTGTAACCCGACTCCACATTTTATCCAAAGCACTGTTACCCTCGAGAGCAGGGAACACACAGATAAATTCACTGATGCACCATGTGGTGGATGATGGCAGAAGATGAAAGTAAAACAGATCAGAACATCTGAAGAAAGTTTTCAAACCACTCAAGCAACTGAACTCTCACACCTGCTGGCCCCTCTACATGAAAAATATGTAAAAAAAAAAAAAAAAAAAAAAATATATAGTTAAATACGTCAGCTTCATGAGTCATTCAAGAAGTGATGGGGGCTAATGCTAGCAGTTAGCTTGTGCTCTCAGCAAAAGTGAAAAATTATATTTCAGCATTGTGTCAAACAATGACATTTTGTTAATCCATTATGACCTAATGCACAATGTTCAGTGAAAGTGCAGAACCAAAACATATGAGAAATGGGTCATGTACTTTGTACCAGCTGACAGAAAAACTTTTAAAATGTCAGGAAACAGAGTCAGCTTCAACTTCAGACTTTACCAGGTTTAACAGCTATGATAAAAACTGTGAAACATTTAGGCAAATACACACACACACACACACACACACACACACACACACACACACACACACACACACACACACACACACACACACACACACACACACACACACATCTTCAACTGCTTATCCAAGATTGGGTCGTGGGGAGCTGGAGCCTATCCCAGCAGTAATAGGGTGCGAGGCAGGGTACACCCTGGACAGGACGCCAGTCTGTTGCAGGACCACAAATAGACAACCAGACATTCACGGAAAATTTAAAGTTTCCAAGTCACCTATAAGCATATTATTTTATTTGAATTTGGACAGAATTTTAAAATTGTTATTTCAGGATCACAACAAACCAGCTCCTTTGATTAACTTGTGTGATGTTGCTAAATTTGTAAAAGCTAACTGCAGAAAGATTGAAAGATCATTTTGTGGAGCTTAACACATGGGAAAGCATGTCTGTTGCCATAGCTAAACAAAACCGGATAGAGCCACTGACCCATCAATCAAATCCTGTGCTACTCTACTGCTAAATTACAGAAAAGGACTTTCAAATTTAAAGCCTGCCCAGAAGTGATGCATTTGTGAAGCAACAAGGTTGCACTTTAGTTTGGAGCCTATCCTGTGCTTTCAATTGATTCATCTTGGGATTTTCCTAATTTTGTTCAAGAAGGAAAAAAAAGTTTTCTGCAGAAATTCATGCATTGCATTTTAATACCTCCACCAAGGAGGTAATGTTTTCACTGGCAGAAACAAGGCGATAATTGTGGAATTGCTGCTGATGCTCTCAAATGATGCACGCGCAGTGAAGATAGGGCAGACCGTTCGGTCGACGACACCGGGCTGCTCTGGCATTACTGAGTTTCATTTTAATTTTATACATCTCCCTTTAGTATAAACTACAATGTTGTATTATGACTCAAATCTATACCATAACGACCTCACGTGTGGCTCTGCATATGTGTCTGTGTCCATGTGTCCGTGTCCACAGTGAAAGTACCACTGTCAACATCGTGGCTTTCTGTGTGCGTAGGCACCAACTCAGTCAATGAAAAAACTGCAGCACACGCCTCTTTGATGAATCCATCAGACCAGTGAAAAACACAAGAAACCATTTGATTAAAGATATTTGTAATAAAATGCTGACAAAGGAGTCATTCCCCAACATTAGCCGTTGCCATCACTATGTGATGAAAGGGACTTCTAAAAGAAGATATTTTCAAGACACATGAACTCCATTATGAATCACTGCTTTCAGACGCTGAATAAATAATAATAAAAACAACTTTTTCTTTGTGTTTAATGGCAGATTGCAAACCAGCTTTAGAGGTACTTACTGCCACCTACTGCATCGGAGTGTGTGGAATCATGGCATTAATTATTCTAAGTCAATACAATACAGATTGTGAAAAATAAGATAATCAAAACAAACAATAAATATCTTCACTATCTGGAAACAGCACAAAATGGAGCACTTTTAAGACTGAGCAAGAGCACTCTGGGAGTAAAAATTCTTTCACCTTCTTCCTTCCAGTTGCCACAGCAAGTCCAATATAGATGTACCTGCCCTTCCAGATGCATTTACATATTACATGGAGAACAGAGAGGAGTGGTCTTGAACCAGGAACCAAGCAAACGTACTAACCGCTTGACCACTACACGCCTAGGATTATGCTGGCAGTACTGTGGTTTATTTATAACCTATAATTCACCATGTGGATGAGCTGATTCCAAGTGTCCTTAAATTTATCTATTTGTTTGTTTGCTTTTTGTTTTAATGAAAACCTCTTAAAACTTGGTAGCTACTCTTCACTCAGTCCAAGTCAGGTAACTCTGCTAGTAATTTTAAATATAATAAGTAGAATTCTCAATGAAAATGAAAATAATCAATATTTACAGCTGTAACTATTGTTTGAATTATTTGGAAAAGGACCATCAACTAGAAGCCTAGAATGATATTAGATGCGTGTACGATAATAAATCACAATGAGAATAGAGCAAACAAAGTCATTTAAATCACATTATGGGCATGGGGTGTCCCCTCATCCCTGATAGAGAGAGAGAGAGAGAGACAAAAGCGTATAGTCCACTCATGCAGGTTGGAGGAGCTCAGGACGTAGAGATGAAGTGGGAGGCCCCTCTCCAGGAGGTTGCTCCTCAGCATGAAGAGAGAGGCAGCACCCTGCCTAATGAGGGGTGAAGTGGAGCCCCCTGTGGGAGCCCCTCAGGCACATTCATTAGAAGATGAAAAAGGGTTTCCCGCGGCACAGCAAGTGTCTGACTTGGCTCGGACATTTTTAATTTAGGGCCATATAAAAACAAGAGGCCACACCGGCCAGTTCTGCCATCGTAGGTCTGAGGACTTGACACACGGAGGGGGAATCTGAAGAAATTTATTTTAAGTTCATGATACTGAGTCTATTAAAGGTCAAGCACAGTTAAAATCTTCCATGTGGTGAAAAGTCTTGTAAAAACAGGCTATTACAAACAAAATGTGCATCTTATCTCCACTTTCATTCCCTTCAATGCATTGCATTTTGTTGCATCTTTCCAGCTTGAGGCAAAAATAATAGATTCAATTAGCCAGTGGTGGTTTGTGGAAGGGAACCAGGGATTATGGTAATGCAGCACTGCACAGAGTAAAAGAGAAATCGCTGCAGTTAAGAGACACGGAAAGAATATCTGAGAGGTCAGTTTAGATCATTGCACAAACTGGCATTCAAAAATGCACATTAAAACTCATGCAACTCACAAGATATTTTGTATGCTAAGACAATAGAACAGGCAGAAGAACATTACGTGGTATCCACTATATGTGCACTTGTCAGTGCCACTTATCCTTCTTCCTGATGAACACTGGCAGTTATTAACGCTGCCTTCTTGCCTGGTTAGATATGTAGAACCAATCTCCTGTAATTAGCAACTGCTAACCTTTGGGGTGCTAATCCCGCCTGAAAAGTGGATTTGTACATCAAAGCCTGCACTCTCCCTTATAGCTGGTTGTGCAAAATTACACTTGATTTGGAACTGGCTGTTATGTGTGTAGCATGGATGCAAACAGTCTCCTCTTTTATGTTTGTGAGATTCCTGTGGGTTTGCAGGAAAGAATCCTTAAGCCACTCCAGTAGAATCCAAATAGAGTTAACACAAGCTTCCTAAAATTTAGATGCATAGCCTGGTGCCTGGGAAGGTGGAGAGAGCCACTTTCAGTATTTCTCCAGTCCTAGGAGAAGATCTCTTTAGTGGGTTAGATGCATCATATAGGAAGTAATGGGGATTACCCAGGGGGGGTGACACAAAGGTGCTTCAATAATGGCTGCGCGTGCAGCTGTGATCCTGGCTTTTCCGAGCAATAATTGAAAGTTAATTAAATAACCAATGGTTTTGCCCCTTTGTTTAATGTAATCACACATCCAGGGCTCTGTCAGCAGGGTGAATGCTCTGCTGTTTAGACTCAGTGGCAATTTGTACCTCCTCCCATTCAAGGCCAGGCTAAATCCATTGTGCAAGGAAAGGGGAGATTATAGAGAATCAACACAAGCAAGATAGCTTCCCACACACACAGGAGCACACACAAACTTTTGCAGGGAAGATGCCTGAAGCATTTATTTTCTTTAATGAGAGACACGAGTCTCGTGTGTCAGTGATGCACAGCATGGGAACAATAGGGTTGGCTTGGGTACCATCAATCTACAGCATTTATCCTTGTTGCACATCAGGACTTACCAGTTAAAAAGGATGAAATAAATTATGTCAAGAAGACTGAGTCAGCACCGTAACATGGAAACTTGAAGCTCAAAACGTAGGAGTGAGTGCAGTTTAGGGATCGCTGATTGAATTATATCACAATATTTTATGGTATGGTGTTTTTTGTAATAATGATATAAATGATAATACAAACATTGTACCATTTATCATACATGTTATTACAGGCAGAGAGGCACAGAGGGGATCCGCAGGAGTGCATGTGCGCATGCTCGCACACACACAAACATGCACAAACAGGCATCCACAGCACACCAATGGAACTCTGGAGTGGCCATATCAAGGACAAAATAGAAACAAAGAAACAAAAAAAATCAAAACATACGAGGTCTATTAGAAAAGTATCCGACCTTATTATTTTTTTCAAAAACCATATGGATTTGAATCACGTGTGATTGCGTCAGACAAGCTTGAACCCTCGTGCGCATGCGTGAGTTTTTCCAAGCCTGTCGGTTGCGTCATTCACCTTTGACCACTCCTCACTCAAGCAGGCTTTGAGTGAGGCATGGTCCACCCCCTCGGCGGATTTTCATTGTCAGGAAATGGCGGAATGATTTGGGCTTTTTTCCATCAGAATTTTTTCAGAAACTGTTAGCGACTGGCAGCTGGAAACCATTCGAAAAATTTATCTGGCTTTCGGTGAAAATTTTATGGGCTTCACAGAGAATAAGGACTGTTACTATAGCTTTAAGGACAGCTTTAAGGACGCTCGGTGCGCCGCGCTCCGTGCCGCCATCGAGAGCCACAAACCACCGGATCATTTCAAACGGCAGGCTCTGTGGAGCCGGATCGTCGTGTGCACTTTCTCTGGTTATCACAAGAGCTGGACATCAACCATTTTCCCGCAGATTTCACTTTTAACCAGAGATTTTGTCATGGAAAGCCGAGCGGAGGCTTCGCGCGTCACGATGGATTCGCTACTGGAGCGTGGAAAAACTCACGCATGCGCACGAGAGTTCAAGCTTGTCTGACGCAATCACACATGATTCAAATCCATATGGTTTTTGAAAAAAATAATAAGGTCGGATACTTTTCTAATAGACCTCGTAGTGCTTGAAATGCTACTGCATGTGCATAAGATATAAGTCATGCACACATGATAAATAATTAAATAATTTTGCCAGGGTGTAGCAAAGACCTCTGCATGTGCTCTGCACATTCAACTTGGCACAGTACATCTACCAATCAAATGTGGAGACAAATGAATCCGACTGTGCAAATGAATTGTATCTTTGCACACACAGTAGCATTTCCGCTGCTAAATATCATAAAATATGACCTCATGATACAGCATGTGTTTTCCCAGACCAGAGATGTGACCGTAAGCTGTTGCGCAACGCCTGCCTTCTTCTCTCCACTGCATGGAGCAGATAGGGATGAACAAGATAAGTCCAAGATAGGTTCTTCTGCAATATGCTTCTATGTTACAGTGGTACATCTATGATATGGCAAATCAGTACTTTAACATTTCCCATAGTCCTCCTGGTGGCTCACTGCGCTTCCCAGAATGCACCGCGGTGGCAGCAGAATTCCGGCATCTCACAGCGCATGTAAACAATGGCTAGCGAGGATGTGGATGGCGTTGATCCCGCGAGTTCACGGGTGATTATGATGATGAAGTTGAGAGGGTTATCTAGAGGAGGTGTAGCGCCTGTGATGGACTTCTGCCATGCACTGATGTTGTCTTGTTGTCCATATTTCACGAGGTGTGTTTACACTGTGCCCTAAACCTGATCTCTGCTGAAACCGACCTCTTGTGTAAGTTACGGACTGCGAGACAGCGCGAGGTTCACAACTGCGAAACAGCGAAAACCACATCATCACGTAGTGAATGTCCAGCTTAACTCTTCTTCCTCGCTTAAGGTTTGAACTCCACCTTCCACCATGCTTTTTTGATTCTGTATGTGTGCTGTCCATGTAAGCACATCATCAACTATATCATTAATCTCATGGGATGACAAATTCTTTCCACTGGGAGAGATTCTACGGATATTCCAATAAAGATATGATATGGCATATCCTTAGTGCAACTACACACAGTTAGTGACAAAATGAGAGCGGGGGCCTTACGGACGGAAATAGAAGAGATCATCCTTCCTGCACTTACTCAAGTAAGTGATTAAACAGCTATGAATTAACAATTATGTTGTTAGGTATTTAGAGGAAATGCTACACCTTGACTGTCACCTAATCCTCCTGTGGAAATCTCTTTACTTACCTTACTGTAACAAGGATCCCACAGTTACACTCTCTATAGGAAGCTAAATGGGAACTGACACCTCACCTTCTGACACCTGACATAATACACATGCATAGACGCGTGAGGCACGATTAAATAGCAGAGAAAATTTGACAAGATGAATCAAGATTCACGTAGGTTTGTGCGATTGTTTGTGTGCAACACGCACAGACCTGCGTTCATGCTTGAAATAACAGGCAGCTGGATCTTCAGAATTGCTCGCTGCATATGTGCAATAACATTAGATTTATGGTCAGATACAAAAGTAACATATAAAACACTGGGAAGATTGGTTGTGAGTGATAGCGATAACTCTATAGGCAGCCAAATGATGAGTTATGTACTATGGCTTGAGTGTGCACGGGCCAGTAAGGTACACGTCTATAGTGTCTGGGCTTCTCACTGTAGCGTCGGACTGACTCGGAGAGAATACATTTGGTGTAAAATTGCTTCATCTGTTTACAATTTCATTTGGAGTTTATGAGAAAGACAGGCAAACACAGTCTGATATATTGCTCCGGTGTCACGGCATGGCAGGAGCATCCACACAAAGATTCATCTCTCACTTAGAAGCCAAATGATACATCTAATTTGCTGCAAGCACAGTTATTTTTAACCTCTACAGCTGTCAGATAATGGAGCTTGACTGTCAGTCCTACTGTCTGTGAGTGTGTTAAAAGGTTGCAAACTCTTTTCAATTTACCATTCCCTTTGAGCAAATTACAAAATGCGTATTCCCATTAGTTCACCTGACAGACATTACTTTTTCTTTCATCAAAACCATAGGGGAGGTTTAGAACAGTTGACTGAATTTAAACCGAGACTTCCATCAGCAACCAGTCACATGTGTTGTAGATAACTGTATGACTTTACAACATCTAAGACATGTCACAATCACACGGAAGGGTCGAGTGTTTTTGCAGTTATTAATTGGACAATGTGATGTCTATTCATGACTTTCATGGCTATTCAAACCCTCACATGCACTATGTTTCAATACCGTCTCCACATTATTCAACCATATTCAAGAAGGTAAATCAGTGGTTTTATATATAAAGGGGGGCAGTCTAATATTGGTAGCTTTTATTTAATTTAGGCATTTATCTTTGAGTAGGAAAAATGCTACAGTATGCTTTTATGTCTCTTCTTTCCTCTAAATTCAAAGTAAAAACAACACCATACCAGTGTAAAGAGCCAGTTACATAAGGCCATTGGAAACTGTCCTTAATCAGTGAAGCGGTCTGCAGGCTGGTGTCAGTTGTGTCTGATGTGATTCAGTTGGACTGTAATGAATTCTCAAGCTTCTTATCAACAACTATAGGTCTAAATCCCAACACCTTCACGATAAAGGAACTCAGACATTTTGAACAGGCAGCACTGACAAGAATGGACTAAAATGATAAGGTAACAGAAAAACATTTTGTCCTCGAGGCATGGCAAAATCCAAATATCACAACAAAAAGCTGAATTTGGGCAATGGAAATACAGACAGAACCAAAAGAGCTATATCCATGTCAGTCGAGTTTTCCAGGCTTTACATTTAAAGCGTCCTCAAATCAGTCAAAAAAAAAAAATTTTTTTAACATACTGGAAGAAATCTATTCACTCGTGGTGTATATCTCTGCCTCATAATATGATCCAATACATATCTATAGATACATGGGCTATGATGAGTTTGAGGAATGATATTTTTTATTATTATCACTTTACCGGGGCGTTGCTAGGCCGGTATTGTAGATTTACATTGACGCTATCTGGCTATACCCGCCCGCTGTGCATAAACAAATGACGTCATAGCGCGCGCAGCCCAAGAACTGTCCGCAGAGGGGGGAAAAAAAACTGTCCGCAGAGGAAAAGATGAAAAGGCGAGAAGTGTGTTTTTGTTCCAATATGGATATTCCGGATGATTTTCTCATGGATAGTACGACAATGAACAGCAGCTAAAGCAGCCAGCTTGATGAGGACGCCCTGCCGAATTTGGAGAGCAGCGCGCGCCAGCCGACACAACAAAAGTTAAAGTGAGCCAACTTTTTATGTACGCGTTACGTGTTGTGTATCTCAGTAAAAAGTGATAATAATGCAAATAACATGCATTTGTCGTACAGTATACATTTTCTGAGTCCCTCTGTTCATGCCCAGTCGCCCAAAATGACAGATATTCGCCCTCATCTGTCATCTGTCTATCTGTCATTTTGGGCGACTGGGCGTGAATGTCGGGCCTCTGAAAATGCATACCGCCCTCCAAAAGCATGTTATTGTATTATATAACGGCTAAGTGGATCCTTGTCATTTGATTGGTGCTTTGTATGTCACGACATGGATTATTCATCCCATTCATGTTGCATTGCATTGAGAGTGCAAATTTGGTTCCATACGTTTTGTACCGTTGCACTCTGCGCGCACACACACACACACACACACACACACACACACACACACACACACACACACACACACACACACACACACACACACACACACACACACACACACACACACACACACACACACAAAACAAATCCACTGTGCTGTAAGCAATCTGGAGGCTGTTAGAAGAATGTTAGAATGAAAAGCTGGACTAATTTCTGACGTGATTTCTTTCGTTGCACTTTGGAAGTACACAGTCTTTTTTTTTGGTAGTACACGTGTGCATAAGCGCTGTCCTGGTTGTGTGAGCGTGTGCACACCACACGCATGCTTGACAACGACACAAGCGGGACTACTATTTGATTGAAATAACTGAAGGTGCTAGTTCTTATAACACACACACACACAAAACATGCACGCACACACAAAACAAATCCACTCCACTGTAAGTTGCCTGGATGCATGAATAGCTGTTCAGATGAAAAGCTGAAAAGCTGATGTGATTTTTGGCTGGACTGAGGAACTACACGAAGTCTTTGCCTCATTGAATGGTATGCTCCAGCTTTCACCCCATGGAATATTTGTACCATTGAACCCATAAACATTCATTATTTGTATATTATGAAACACTTTAATTACATGCAATATGATGCAATCCACTGTTGCCATTCATTTTCCGTGATAAAGTAGAATAAGCCATATGTGGCAATTCTCACCTTCAGTTACATATTTCATGAAAAATTAGGGACCTTCTTCAAATTTTTGCTACTGAGGGCAGCACCACATATAGTAGCAGAAAGCACAGCATAGAAGACAATAATGTTGTTATATTAACATTAAAAGCAATTATAATTCATATCTATCCACCCCTTCTTTCACTCCCGATAATTCTGGACCAAAAATTACTATTTTCTCTCGATCTATACTAAACAAGAATCAAGTTGTTCCTGCAGCATGTTTCCTGGTTGCAACTGTGCCACACTACAACTACAGAGAAAAATACATTCATTAAAAGCAGCGATTAGAGATTCTATTATATGATATGATATGATATTAGATTAGATTTGAAATAACTTGATTACTCCCTTGGGAAGACTCCCTTAGGGAAATTGAGGTTCCAGCAGCGTTGTATAGCAGCACACAGGGTAAGAATCACTCAGAGTATTAAAAGTGAAAGTAAAAAACAATTTGCAAAATGTAAATATAAATACACAAATCTAAACACCAGAAATACTGCTTGCAATGGTTTACTGGCTACAACTGTAGCCAGTTTGATGGCCTGAGGGACAAAGGAGTTTTACAGTCTGCTGGTCCTGCACTTGGGAAGGAGCAGTCTGTGGCTGAAGAGGCAGACGTTTTCCTTCGCACTCTCCTTTAGAAGCCAAAAAACAGTGGCGGACCCTTCTCAACAGAGCAATATAGTGTTAATCAAACTTTAGCAGTAGAGTACTTTAGTGGATGATGGCCACCTGGACTGAACTAAGCTTGTGTGAGACTAGTCAGAATTTGTTCAGACTTAAAAGTTCCTGTACAAACAGAGATTACCTATTCTGGAGGACGGACCGGAAAATGGTTCAATTCAAATAACGTGTTCTAGTGTCTTGATGTGAAACAACAAAAAGTTAATAAGCTCTTCTGGTAAAGCTGTATAAAAAAAAGTAGTAAGTTCTACATAAGTCTTGAGGCCGGTGCTCATCCCTGGGTATGGTAGCATGAAACCGATGAGATGGGGCTTCAGTTCATTGCAGGTTACTTTCCCAGCCAGAACTGTTGTCTGTTTACAGCGAGGTGGCCTGAGACAATGCAGGTGAAGTGTCTTGTCCAAAGATGCAGACAGGTAGTGTGAAAGGGTATTGAACCCAGGTTTACTTATTGGTATCCCACCGCCAATCTCACTTAGCTACCTGTTATGCACAGTTGTATTTTATTCAGTTCTATATCAGCCCCGTGGCCCACTGTTGCCAGTGCTGGTTCTTGTATTCTATAGCATGTAGCAGCTGAGTCCATAACTCACTGTGTTACACGGGTATCCCTTGGATGGGACACCGGTGTGACACAGCTTACTTCCTCAGCCTGGTACCATACCACACTAGGACAATACAGTTGAAATATCTTGTCCAAGGACCCAAGCAGGTAGCAGATCCAGGCCTAGATACTGGTTGCCCAACAACTTTTTCCACTGAGCTACCAGTTACCCAACAGTGTAGCGATACCAGCTCTGCAATGTATGAAAGATTCCAAAATTTGCTGCCTGTGGTAAAATCTTGTTTTTCGACAGGGATTTAATGCATAGTAGGGGTGTAATGATACTCAAAAATCACGGTTCGATACGTACCTTGGTTTTGAGGTCACGGTTCGGTTCATTTTCGGTACAGTATGGGAACAAAATGCAAAACCTTAATTTTCTTGTTGTTTAAACCAACAATTTATTGGGGACACCCTGCAGGAACTCCGTCCTCGTGTGCTGGATGAGGTGCGCGTCAATATTTACATGTAACACTTCGGGGGAAAAAAAAGGATTTACGGTACGTATCTAATTAAAAGTTAAAAAATCTTTACATCTGTGTAAATATCTCATGTTACAACATGGAGACCCGCGGCTTATAGACAAGTGCGGCTTATTTATGCACAATTTCTTTTTTCTTTTTAAAATTGGTGGGTGCAGCTAAAATTCAGGTGCGCTCTATAGTCCAGAAATTACAGTAAACACACGCAACGCAAACTCACCCGTGCACAGCCCTGTACCGAACCCAACGTCCCGTACCGAAACGGTTCAATACAAATACATGTATCGGTACACCCTTAATGAAGTGTAACACTTTCACTGTCCGAATAACCAGTTTATCTTCAATGCTGGTTAATTCCAGTTTAGCAGTATGTTACGTAAGACAAGACGAGACATGAGGGGACTGGGCTCGGGTCATTTCGACCAGGTCATGAAAGACAGTCATCTCGGTGTATCGTTGTGCTCTCAAATAAAGTATAACATGCACTCAGTGGGAACTGACACTTTGCAGTGAGCTGGTCTGATTTGAGGTCTCAGGTAACTTGAGACACAAACCACCCACACGGCACGACGCCAACTCCTGTCAGTCCGATGCTTACATGACCAGACTGGAGCTCAAGTGAACCGTTATAGAATAGCTCTTGACCTCCGTGTTAAGATATAATCTGTGGTTGTTCTTGCCTTTCAAGATCTCTGCAAGATGTTGTGTCATAGCTCCACCGTCAAAGAAAAATAAATCACTTCACAGCAGTAATATGGAAAAACCTCTGGTCGGGTAAAATTCAAGCCACACAGCCTGAAATTAATGATTTGTGGATCTGCCTCATTATAAATTAATAAATTATGTCAACTGATTAGGAGATTTGTTTTTAAACAAAAAATAAAATAAAATAATAAAATAAATCATCAGATCTCTTTGGAACAAATCAACAAGCAAATGTATTTCAGTCTGGAAAAAAAGAAAAAAAAAAACAATTGAATCATCTTTTTCTCCTTCAAAAGATGCACACTTATCAAAACAGAATTTTTCCAAATGAGCTGATGAAGTACAATGCTGTTCTTGCTCAAAAACCTGCTGTAAAAGCCTTTATTTATTCCAACCAAGTGCTCTCACGTCAGACTTTGAGGTGAAAAGCTGCGTTACTCTTAATGTGCTTCTTCACATCGTAGGTGGTTGGGAGCAACAGTGGTGCGCTTAAGAGTCACAAAAGCAGCAGTTAATGGGGCCAGGTCAGTATTTGGGCTCTTATCCTCAAAGGATATATGATCCACCACAGCAACTTTCTACATGTTGCTGTGACTGTGAGGAAACACAACACTGTTTATGAATCGAACCACATGCAGTGACCCAGGAGATATATATATATATATATATATATATACACACACACACACACTGATAAACCCTCTGTGACATCACCCATAGCTTTTCTAAAGAAGCTGAAATGGGGCAGCTCTAGATGGCACCAACTTGGTAGAGCCTAACTCTGCCGAATAAACTAACAGTTTATCCACCATAAATGGGTAACGTGGTGGAGCGTAAGAAACACCAGCATAACCTGGATGAGACAAATGAAGCCTGAACACACCCATCTATCTCCAAGTTGCCAGGCTAGCTAAGGCTAACAGGCTAGGTCACCTAAATTTGGATGACTGATGAACACATATTTCTGTTGACTTGGTAGTGGTTCCTACAGTGGGTGGTTACAGTGTGGACATTAAAAATTGTGACCGGCATACTGCCTGTATTACTGCAGTGCTATCAATGTAGTTAATGTAGCTAATATCACCAAGATATGGATACCTGCTAATTAGGGCTAATGGTGCTAACATACATATTAATTAATGTTAAAATTTCACTCAATAGAAATGTGGAGCACTGACTTCTTAACTGGGCTGTTAGTACAATTAACTGCACAGCAAGCCACATTATCTCAGATGTTAGTAACAAAATGATCGGAGAGGACAAACACAGTCCAGTCCAGAGCAGCTAGCAGCCGCTGATAGCAGGGCGACTGGCAAGGCACAATGGCTGTCACTTAAAGTGACCATGTTCCTAATTATCCATAACTTTATGACTCAAAATAGCTTAATCCGTTTTGCCTCACTGTCATTTTCTACTCACAATAAAAAATCTCAAAGGTACTAATGCAACTTTTTCCACTTATAAAAAAAAAAAATCTGGGCATCAATGTGTTAAGCAGGTGAATTCTATAAGAATTCCACTCAAATATAGTTGTCATGAACAGGGAAAACTTATTAAATAGACACAAAACTTTTTTTTGTCACACAATGTAAAAACTTGGAACATTTTAACATAGGGTTCTATGGGGATTGACTCAGCCTTAAGTGGACATTCAAGGAACAGCTTGTTTTGGCACTTGTGCATTTTCTTCATTTGTTCAGCACTGGTGGTTGTCGGTTTCCGGTAACCTCCTCTCCATGCATGCACATGAGATCCAGTTCTCTGCCCGTGAGGTTGGCACAGACATTGACTGTTATGAAAGAACATAAGGCTTGGGGACTTTTCTTGGAAATCCTTTGCAAGGCTCTTGCAAGCTAGTCATGTTACAGACGAGGTCACAGCAGGGGACTTCAGAATACAGCTACCAATCAGACACAGCCATTCTCACGACGTGTTTGTCAACACGCCAACCCAGCGTAATTTTCAGGTTAGCACTCAGAACAAACCGGATGTCCTCCTGGCGAGAATGGGCCGTGTCATTAATGGGACACGTTTCTGGAGACGCTCCGGGGGACACGTAAAGCGCGAGTGTGTTGGAGCGACAGCTCGCCTGATAAAATGGCTGCCTCTTATCTCTACTATGCATATGAAAGGCTTATGTCTTCTCTGTGACAGAGTCTACGCCTCATCACTGTGGGATTTGCCCAGATACACCAGAACAGAAGCTGTGAGAAAAACAATGTATCACATGTGTAGCTCTTCATCTCAACACAGTCAACTGATGTTTGCATGCATCCTACTTTGTCAGAGGTCATCCGCACACATATGTGGACTCAAAAATGACAAAAATAACGCAGCTGGCAACATGGCGAACAATCCTCAAGTAAGCTTTAATATGCTGATAATCTGCAGCGAATACTTGATATAATAACGATATACTATCTATAATTACCATGATGAGGTGGGGCCGAGTGCGCTGAAAAATAATCTCGTGTATCATCACCACTGGCAGCATCATTATGACTCTGACAGCGCTCATAAAGCACTTTGTTTGTTTTCTCTGATTGCTCTTTTAACGCCAAAATAAACAACTCGCCTCCTTTGAGTTACAGCGGTATAATTTGCTGGAACAGCAAAGGCATTTATCTATAAATTTATTTTCAATTTGAGGTAAGCCGCCGTCATGAAAGCTAAATCACTACCAGGGAGAAGATTATTCTAATTACTAACCAGCTGTCGCACACATGCTGCATGAGCACAGGATGTGTCAGGACACAGAGCAAGCACTAATCAGTTTCACAGAATCATTTGAGCGCACATTTACATCTCGTACTAAATATTACACACGAAATTGTCTCCATTTGTATGGTAGCACTGGAAGACTGAAAGGCGCGCATGCCGTAACGCGGCGTGACCGAATTTTCCAAACGCAAATTTGACGCTCAATTTGTGATGCAATCTTAAAAAAGGCGAGTGTTCATTTACAGCTGGAATAAGCTAGTTCAGTGCTCACTCCAAATGATATTAAGCGTCTGACAGCGCGAGCTTGTAACTCGACTGCGCTTGAAGTCATGCAATTTGTGTTTACGGTAAAATAAAGCGTGAAGGAAATCAGCGGGTCCAAAATGCGTGCAACACAGCAAGGCTGCAGAGACAGAAATAAATAAATAAATAGTTTGTCTGTATGATACTGTCCTTTTCGTGCATGCTCGATCTGAATGAGATGATAATTCTAGCACGGCTCGGTCCCTGGGGTTTTCTTTGCCATTTGCAGTGCTTGCGCTGCAAACCCCCTGACAGGCCTGTTTATGACGCCGCTGCTATCACAGGGCTGAGCAGACCCACGGAGGAGCCTTCATTAGAGATTAAAGTGACCATCACGTCATCCAAAACCATCAAAGTTTTAAGTACACCCATCAACCACAACTCAGATCAGACGCATCATATTTTTATATTTTTAAATGACACTTAAAGACATTTTGAAAGTGGCTACAATCAGCATCTTCACTCGCTACAAAAAATAAAAACAAATGATGCATTTTGGCAAATGCTATGCAGGGAAATACTTTTGAAAACAACAATATTTGAAGTAGGAATATTTTCACTTCAGTAGAAGACACAACAGAGAAATGAGGATGTACGACTACATCTCCAGATCAGATGCACTTTCTTGCTTACTAGAGAAGTCATACATGTGCTCTGCTGCTTGGGATGAGCGCAGTTTATTGCTTTCAGCGGTAAAGCTCGTCCGTCTTGTGTTTCACAGTCTCAGGAATGAATAATATGAAACATAATCCGTGTATCCACGTGGTATTCCTGACTTTCTGCAAAGAACACCGGCCACAACCTCTGGAGATGCCGCTTCCTCCGAGGCATCTCTCTCTCTCTCCCTCTCTCTCTTTTTCTCTTCCAAAACCGTATCAATTCACCCAGGTGCACTCAAAAGAATATGTTTCACGGTGTTAGTGTGTATAGCGTAAATCGAAGAGCTTTTCAGCAAGAAAAACGTTTTGTGCATGTATACATTTTACTATGGTGATAAGTTATTAAAAGATGCTAGTAAAAAAATGTTCACCATTAAAAACAAAACAAAAAACAAAAAGACAGGTGGACATACATGGACAGTGGGTTTAAAATAAACAGTTTTTTTTATCATAAAACTGGAACTGCCACATGTATCTTGTTTTCTAGAGCGTAAGATGCACCTGTCACAAATACCTCTTGAAGAGGAATAAAACATAAATAAGTTGCCAAGGAATATAATAAAGGACTATTTACTGAGTGCAAGGTGTGTACAGGAAAATAGACTGAAGTCTTGACAGTATGGACCGAGTGCATCGAGGTTAATAATTTGTTTATTAAAAGACTGAGGTCTGATATTCCCGTACAGACCGAACAAGCGAGTTTATAATTTGTTTATTAAAAGACCGAGGTCTGATATTCCCATACAGACCGAACAAGCGAGTTTATAATTTGTTTATTAAAAGACCGAGGTCTGATATTCCCATACAGACCATACAAGCGAGGTTATAATTTGTTTATTAAAAGACCGAGGTCTGATATTCCCATACAGACCATACAAGCGAGGTTATAATTTGTTTATTAAAAGACCGAGGTCTGATATTCCCATACAGACCATACAAGCGAGGTTATAATTTGTTTATTAAAAGACCGAGGTCTGATATTCCCATACAGACCATACAAGCGAGGTTATAATTTGTTTATTAAAAGACCGAGGTCTGATATTCCCATACAGACCGAAGCGAGGTTAATAATTTGTTTATTAAAAGACCGAGGTCTGATATTCTGGTACAGGCCGAACAAGCGAGGTTATAATTTGTTTATTAAAAGACCGAGGTCTGATATTCCCGTACAGACCGAACAAGCAAGGTTAATAATTTATTTATTAAAAGACCGAGGTCTGATATTCCCGTACAGACCGAAGCAAGGTTAATAATTTGTTTATTAAAAGACCGAGGTCTGATATTCCGTACAGAATGAACAAGCGAGGTTAATAATTCGTTTATTAAAAGACCGAGCTCTGATATTCCCGTACAGACCGAACAAGCGAGGTTAATAATTTGTTTATTAAAAGACCGAGGTCTGATATTCCCGTACAGACCGAACAAGCGAGGTTAATAATTTGTTTATTAGAAGACCGAGCTCTGATATTCCCGTACAGCCCGAACAAGCGAGGTTAATAATTTGTTTATTAAAAGACCGAGCTCTGATATTCCCGTACAGACCGAACAAGTGAGGTTAATAATTTGTTTATTAAAAGACCGAGCTCTGATATTCCCGTACAGACCGAACAAGCGAGGTTAATAATTTGTTTACTAAAAGACCGAGGTCTGATATTCCCGTTCAGACTGAACAAACGAGGTTATAATTTGTTTATTATATGGCTGTTGGAAGCTGTGTTTTTTATCTTGTTGATTTTCATTTTGCATGTCCATGTCAAGCTCATTTGCAGTTAATTCCTCCAATTAAAAGTCGTCAGTGTAATAAAAAATTTGCTTGGAGAATCGTCCTCTTCATCGTCCTCCTTTGTTCGCTTTTTGTTTTGTTTTATTTTGCACCATGAAAATTACAAACAAAGTTGCAAATCTGATACGCGATCCGGACTGATTGTCATGGTAATGGTCTAATATGGAAAAATATCAGACCGGAAATCAGCCAGTCAAAGCATGCACACTGTCGTAGTTATCGCTGTTATCAGCTGTTTAATTTGGGATTTTTGTGCATTGTTGCTGTGTACTTTTATTACTTGCATTTATGTTTTTATCACTGGAGTTAATTTTGTTTAGTGCATTAATCCTTGAGAAAGCCATATAAAAACAACAACAATAATAAACATGCCATTTTCAGTATATAAGACACCAGAATATAAGTCACAAAATCTCCCAAAATAGTAAAAAACAAAACAAAACCTTGCTTGCGACTTATACTTTGGAAAATACGTTAATTTATTCAGACTTAAGTGAAATAAGTTAGTAATTTTCAAAAACAAACAAACAAACAAACAAACAAACAAACAAACAAATAAACACAAGCAAGCAACCAACCAACCAAGGAAACAAAACAAAGTTAAGGTAGCAACTTTCATTTCTGAATCGAATGAAAGCAAAATAAAGAAGTGAGAATAACTTAAAATAAACATTTTGCCTACTTAATAATGCCAAAACCTTTAAATTCTCCCTACAGCCTTTAGTTAAATTCAAACCAGAATGCATTGTGTTGTCAGCATCCATTTTTTTTTTTAGCAAATCAATGGGCTTCGGGCAGCAGTGATGATTTTTGCTGAGCAGAGTCTGTGCTGCTGTGCTTCATTTTGTAATTTTTTTAGTGTTTGTTTGCCGTTACTTTCACATGCATTATCTCCATTCTGTCAACATGCAGGTGCGAGAAAATTTCATGAATGTGACAATCCCACCGCTGAAAAAAATGTCTCACTATAAGGGGTGTTCACTGTAGGGGAAAAGTATGCCGGCGCATCTCACGGAGAAAACTGCATAGGTTTATCTGATTTTGAAATTGTATAATCACGAAGAGTCGGAGACAAAGTGTTGGCGGGTGGTTCTGTTCGTGATCTCAATGGGACAGCTGTGACGTGGACATGGGACCTGAAACAGTTACTGGACATTTGTGTTAGAAATGTTACTTGCTTATTGACTGTGGACGGGCAAATGAAAGAATCAAGCAACACAAACGTGATGTTGGCTAGCGGATATTTACTGAGCATCATGTGGAACTCGTAGCATTGGGAATACAGAGAGAGATAACGTTGACATACGAGTCCGTGTGGAAATGCGGAACAGCCACACAACAGAAGGATAGTCTACATGGCTGCTGTGTGCGAACACAGGAGAAATAAAATCAGAAAGATGTGCTTGTTTTTTCAGGGGATGTACTTAGTACTACTTTGTTTGTGATTATCCAATCTTATTTAGATGTATTTGATGTTTTGTTTTTTGTTTTTCTGAATACACCACGGGTTACACAGGAGCCGGAGCTGGGTGTAGAGAGTTAGACTCAGAGAGTCAGACTCAGATGCGCTGCTGTGGCGCTCTGAGAGCTCCCCCGTGTTTTATGATGAAATAATGCTGAATTTATGTGGAAATAATTGTTGTACAAAAGCTTCAGATATCTGTTGCTGAGATAGATGATGACTGGTGTGTTTTAAGCAGAAATGAGGCGATAATTGGTGAATTGCTGCTGACGCTTCGAAATGAAGGCAGGGTGGACTGATTTTTAGGTGGGGACCGGTCAGTCGGCGACACCGGCAACTATGTGATGTGTTTGTGGCGGATAGTGGCGAGTTGGGTAGAGAGTGCCGCATGCGCCTCTAAGAGCCACGCACACGCTTTCTTTGTGAGAGTGCTTCATTCAGTCTTACGATAAAAGACTCATGAGATTAATGGTTGAGTTGCAATTACGTAAAAAAGATTCATGCAAACTGTTAGTGCTCATTTCTGTAAGTGGAGCCAGCCTATTATTTTTAGAGCATGCAGATGCTCAGCTCTTCGCATAACAGGAGTTTAAATTCAGAAAATCCCACACTTGCACTGAAGGTAACAAAGAGCGATGCAACGCATGACAGTACTGCCCAGAAATAATAGCAGATTGGGCTTAAACAAAGCAAAAAAGCCTTTATGCACATTACCTGCTCTTTTCTCATTCCATCAAAATTCCTCCTGTAACTCCAGAACAATGCAGCTATTCTCAGAGAAACATAAAAGACAGACACCTGTCAATCACCTGCTCCTGCGACTCTGCATTTCCTATGTCAGAGGCTGCAAAAAAAAAAAAAAAAAGGAGAAATGTGCAATATTCTGATAATATTTCATGCAAACTAATGCAAGTCAGAACACTTCCCTGCTGGCTAGAAGGAGGGGAAATGAGAACAGGTAATTACTGGATTGCCTCAAGGCAAGAAATGATAGAGATTGCAGAGAACGTGGATATTTAGCCCTGCTAATGAAGGCCCATGTTCTGGGAGCACCAGGAACGGAGAGCAGAGAGAAGCTCGGCTGTGGCTCAGCAGGAGGTAGAGCCTGATAAGACCATCTTACATAATGGCCACATCCAGGCCTGGCTAGCTGTTTGGACGGAGGCTCCCTGTCCTTCACTTTCTCTCCCATCCAGCCGGGGGAGCGGAACATCACCTGGGTGTTCCATTTTCCCCACACATCACCATTTAATATGTTAATCTTCACCTTTACAATGTTGTACCGTCTATTTACACGTGCGCTAATTCATTGCATTTACAGCTGCAACGTAACTCACCACCGTGACCATAAAGTCGAACGCCGTTTGTGATGTGCGGCTCAACGGCGCAAATTATATCTACTGAAGAGCAATCTGAGCGGCCGATGACCCCCACTTGGCCCGGTGTATTTAACCCGATTGAAGGGTTTACGCTTTAGCATCTCAACAGCCTCACTTAAAGTGCCGAAAAATAAAACGTGATTGCTTATTTTGTACATGCAGCACTTCCCCCGGACGGATATGAAAATTTAATAATGGCATTAGGATTCACAGGCATTCCCTTGCCAGACCTGCTTGCAGACATCAGAATTGCTAATTTGCTGGTTTGCCCAGGAAGCGCTGGCTGGTGGGTGACACGGCGAAGAATAGAAACAGGAGTCTGATTTGTCCAGATAACCTTGGAACCCCAAACGCTCAGCTTCCTGCGGTCAGACAGAGCTCAATCAGTCCCTCTTTATCATGCTGATCTGAGCTGCTGACCGGTGTAGCGGCCCGATCGCTTCGAGAGTTATCAACCAAAATCCTTTCCTACTCTCCTTCCTGTCTTTTTTTTCTGACACAGCCATTATTATTTCCACTGAAACGTAAAGAATGGATGGATATATTATTAAAAAAAATTGCCTTCAAAGACCATCTAGGCTTCTGCATTATGATTCAAATCAGATATCAGTGTTACGCAAAACAGAGTTTTTGTTAAAAATCATAGTAATTACAGCTCATTTTCTAATCTGAATAATTAATTTCTATTGCTTGTGATGAGAGTCCACCGGAGGCGCAGACATGATAAAGAAGAAAGGTCCTGACAGAATGTGAGTCAGTAGAGATATGAAATTCAAATTGGCTATGCTAAGCAGTTTAAAGTTGATGGTGATTTGAGAAGACTTGCTGGCCATCCCTGCAGTACTGTATAAGAGCCTGTGGGTGAAAGATGGTGGAGTTACTCATAGACACAGATGCTTTATCAGCAAACACAGACGACCACAAAGCAGTAATCATAGTAAGGCCAAAAATAAAAAATAAATAAATAAATAAATGTTTACTAAAGGTCAGCCAACTGACCTGGATCAAACAATCTCAAAGTTTATTTTTGGTGCACTAGTTAAAAAAAAAATGTTCTAGAGGAATCACTCAGTACGTTTACATGACACTTTAAATAAATCAAATTATTGAATTAGAATGAAAATGGACAAAATCAAATTTGGATAATGTGATCGATTGTCGAAGAGCTCCTGTATGTACAGTATACTCTCGTTCAGACTCAAGTTGGCCTAGGCATTCTGCACATGCTCCACAATTTCCTACCTTGACTTTGACCCAGAAGTAGACAAAGTGACAAAGGCAGTAACGGAGTATGATGATAGCTTATTCACGGTTATTTTGTTATGCAGTCCTAATAAATTAAGAAACAAACTATTTCTCAGATTAAATTTATTCAAAATCACGGTGAGAATATAGGCCTGGATTCTGACAAACTTCGCTCTCACGGGGAGGTCCGCACCCCAAACAAGCCCCAAACAAAGGAATAGAAAGACTTCTTATAAAACACAATGTGGGTGTGACAAAAAGGCAGACTTTATTTCACATATCCTAACCGTGTTGGCTCCCGGTGGGCATAGAGGGAAGTCCGACCCCCTTACCCATGCCTGCACAAAGACGTGACATACGGTAACTTGATTTTCTTTGTTATAAGCACTAAAACGGGTTAAATACAGTTCCACATGCACATTTAAGTAGACACCAGACTCATAGAAAAAAATGTATGACAAAAACAAAATAGTATATAAACCTACAGATATATCTAACAATGAAATATACAGAGCTACAGCGCTGTCCATCTCCTGTTCGCCATGTTTGTTGAAAATTTGCTCCCAGCTAGTTTGTGATGCAACAACAGATCAGGCGAAACTGGCTCAATACCAACCAGTTCAAAGGAGTACAGCACAAATGGATTCCCTCCTCTACATATACTGGAACAAGGACAGTAGTCTGACTGAATGACCAAGTTGAGCAATAGCCGTAGCTCGACTAAACTGTGCATACAAACATAATGAATGAAAATATGTTGGGTATACCTCTTGCACACACTGGCGCATGAATCTTGGCTATCCAAGGCAGCGACTATGCTAGTCATCGATTTTATAATATTTCATCAGAAATGTACAGGCTACATGGCACTGAAAGATCAGAAGCTTATCACAACTCAATAAAAAAATTAAAGCTATCTAGGAGATGTCTGGATTCAATAAGACCACTTGTGTTTCTGAATAAATGTTTCCGTCAACCTGAAGTCAAATGCATTCCAGTGTAGTGGGATGTATCATAGTGAAGTATGATACTTATGGTGGGAAGTATCTTAGTATCATTATCATTTAGTGTGATTATACTATTACAGTGTCTACTGTCATTTGTCTGTGTTATAGTATAATCAAAGTTAATGAAAATTTTCTTTACAAAAGTATAAACAGCGACAGGAACAAACACATCATCTTCTGTTAGGCGAAAAACAAGGCTAGATAACACAAATAGGTTCCTTTCTCATAATTAATAACACGTTAGCTGGGAAGTGACTCTGCGAGCTAGCTTGTCTAGCCATTTGAAATTTTCTTTACAAAAGTATAAACAGCGACAGGAACAAACACATCATCTTCTGTTAGGCGAAAAACAAGGCTAGATAACACAAATAGGTTCCTTTCTCATAATTAATAACACGTTAGCTGGGAAGTGACTCTGCGAGCTAGCTTGTCTAGTCACTACGATGATTGCCATATTAGTTTGGCTAGTTAGCATGCAGCATGTTGCAAAAAGAGCCTGTTGAACAAATGGCATTATCAAAATATGATGTTCCTTTTTAGATAAGTGGGATGGCAGAATGTGTGACAATTAGCTCCTCTAAATATCCCACAAGACCATGTTGATAAACTTGCAGTTGCAATGCCAAGTGTGACAGCAGTATTAGCATGCTAAAAGTAATTTCATGGGCCCTATCTTGATGTATTTGTTGAACATGATCTAAACTAAATGCCACACACAATCTAAAATAAATGGAGCAAATCCATTTGGGGAGCATCAGAGCAGACATTGCTGTCCAGAGTGTGCATATTCTGAGGACAAACCTCAGCACTGTGTGCAAAGGAGCTGGGTTACAATATTGTCCACATTATTCAGGGTCTACTGTGGGCATTTTGTAGACATGCCATAGCATCAACCAGTCAGAGTGTCACATATCATCCACTTTAAACAGGAGTGCACAAGGCACACAGTGCTGTGATATTCAACAGATGCAAGGGAAAGGGAAATGGACCTGTGTGGACAGGTGAGTGAGTATGTCTCGGAATCAGCTGGCAAAAAACACCATGCTGGATGTTGCCGTTACAAGTGGATCAACATCTTTTGGGATACTGTATCCTCTAACACCTGTTAGGCTGGTATCTCACTGGGTTGCGACAGCTCACGAAGGCGAGGAAATTCATAGTTCACAGTTCGGCATGAGGTACGCAGTACGCAGTACGAGTAATCTTTCTTTGTCTGTTATAAGGTTGGAGTGTATTATTAGTGTTTTTTGACTCAAAGCAGAGGTTTTAACACATCTTTATAAAATACTATCAGCAGATATGGGTTTGTTTCACTGTTTAACATCCACACCACCTATGGAAAGGGAATACTCCCCTGTACGTCCACCAATTTCCACATAGCCCTAGCACTAGGGAGGGATAAAATCATTTTTAATACATGGTATGGAATTAATAAAGTTGCTTTTTTTTCCCAATAGTTATTTTCATGCACTATTGCTCATTGCTGTGCACCAGAGTGTACACGCGTGATGGCCCCACTGTAAGGCACATGTGAGTGCTCCATTCTAAAAATATCACAAAGGCACCGTGCTACACTTTAGATCTGCTTTTGGGTGGCTTAAAACGTAAACAATTTGTTGTGATAGACAATGGGAACATGTCGGTTTTGTGCTTGACCACACCTCATTTTTAAACAAGCACACCCTGTATATAGCTTTTTGGAACTCTTAGATCTGACAGGAAATTGCTGCAAATTTGGCTTGAATTGGATCTGTGCATTAAATATAAAATTGTAGCTTCCTTAACAGCCCTTTTTCTCTGTACACACGATATCAGCGTACAACAATCTAGATACTGTTTTTTACATCACTTTTGCAATCAATCATCTAGTCTAATTACATTATCAACCTTCTAAATAATGATTTCTGTAAATAATCAAGACATGCAGCAATTCATTTGAGCACTAAGTGAGAGTAAAGGAAGTTCCAAGTACATCACGAGACCCGGACGTGTGCTATTAACAAAATTAAAGTCGAAATCTATCATTGGCAAGGGAAGGTGTAGCAGCAGGAGCAGAACTCTCACTGTTTTCTGTCACACTCTCAGCTGTGTGCACACCCTCTCCTAACATATTGCCATCTTTCACTCAGCCAGTCACTCGCCTCTTTGCCTACTCTGCCCACCAGGCCCGGGTGGCACGTGCTGCTGTCAAACATCCATTTACTCCACTATAGGACACCTGAGTGTCTGCAGCGGCCCTGTTGTTGCAGACCATTCAGATTTTTACTGTTCCTTATGGCTGGCGTGCATGCAATTAGTGCAGCAGATAAGAGAATATTTAGAGCTGGATCCTGCAAATGGTGATACAAGCATTAAATTCTGCACAAATACTCCTTAGACATTCCTCTTTTTGAAAAAAATGATTGGCCACTTGAATTTTCAATAGGCGGTCAGGTGAAGAATTACATAGGGGTCAAAATTAAAAGATGCTCCAATCATTGAAAACAATACCATGTTATTTGTCTGATCACAAAGATTCCAAAAAGGTATAGTTTGGACTGTATGTGACTGCATTCTATGAAGTTATGGGGTAAAAACAACAAGAATGGTGGCAAAGGTCAATTTCAGTTTGTGCAGGGGTCAAAAGTTAAAGTTGCTCCAATTTTGGTAATAAGTAATGCAAATTATTAGTTGAGTTAACACGGTTTAATTTGGACCATGTATCATGCTATCACATTACGGGGTAACATATGTCACATGTCATAGAATCCAATGGATGTCAACACTGTTGGCCTATACTTTGCAGACCAAGCATTCAACAGAGTCACAACTGTTCCATTTATTAATCCTATTAGCTCAACCAATAATTTGCATCACTTTTTACCAAAATTGGAGCAACTTTAACTTTTGATTCCTGTACAAACTGAAATTGGCCTTTGTCACCATAGAAATAATATGGCGTAGTTTCAATTTGATTGGCACATTTTTAAAATTTTGACCCCTGTGTAATTCTTCAATTGACCCCTAATTGCATCCCTGCAGAGAATTACTCTTTATTGCCTCGGTATTTTTGTGTATGTATTTGAAGGTAGGTACAAATTCCCAAACACTAATTGGTTAATATATGAGCAGTCTGACCTGATGATCAGACATATGTTCCAACAGAAATCCCACCTCCAACATGTTCTCCTGAAGGCAGGTTTACCGCTAACCTGTACATTCTGCCTTTGTCTTTGAAGTGGAGCGCTGGCTGTAGCACAACAGATGGAGATGTTGGATGCTTTCAAGAATTATTAATGGCACTCTGTGATCCCAAATGACCTTCAGCAAATAGTCTCCCACCACTGGCAGCCCTGCGCAGTCATACTGTATTTAAACAACACACCTTGGCCAACGAAGAAACACTGAGCCATCACGTTTACAGTATGTTCTTCAAGGTATAATTTAGTCAAGAAGGTTTGCTTCCTTTTCATTCACACGAAACATAGAGACATCCAGTCGCATTAAACACAATCACAGGTTTCAGGAATAGATTGGAGATTTATGCAGCAGACACACTAATCGGCAAAGCCCAATTTGTTTCAGCCACAAAGAAATGTGTACACTGGAATTAATCTGCAGAAAGCCTTTCTTGTAATTTTAAAAATAAACCGCTCATCATTGGAGGCTTTTGTGTATCTTCAAGGGATATTCCATTTTGACATCAAATCGATGTCATGAACATACATCAAAACAGCCACAAAATATCTGTTGCCTGAAAAAAAAAATCCCTTTTTTGGTGAGAGAGGGGGCTGACACACACCAATCGTGATTTTTGATTTGGAAGCAGAATCTTGCCTGCCGAACTCACAATCCACCAGTACCTTAAAACTAATTCGCTCATTTTCCAAAATTTAGTGATAGGAACTCAAGGAGGAACTGTCACTTGTTAACATTAGGTAGGTTTTTATGGTGGCCAAATGGTTCTTGCAGTTGGTTTCAGTGCAGCAGGTTCCTGGTTAAAACCCCACCCCTGCTACATTTCTCCAAGTAATGTGGAGTTGCATCAGGAAGGGCATCCGGCATAAAACCTGTACCAATTCAAAATGGAAACCCACCTTGGCTTTGCTCTGGCGAGCCCGAGTGCAAACAAGGGAGCAGCCGAAGGGACTTACTTTTATCACCCCTCCAAATGGCGCAATCTGAAATATCGAACTGAAAATATACATAATGGAAATGTGTATTTTCAAGAAACTCTCAAATACTGCAAAAAAGTTTTTCTGCTTGCACGACGTGTTTTTTTATGCAATTCGAAATAGCCTTATTTTGAAAAACTGCAATGGAATGGAATGTGTTTTTCTGCTATTAAAAGACATGATGTACAACCCCAACTCCAGTGAAGTTGGGACGTTGAGTAAAATGTAAATAAAAACAGAATACAATGATTTGCAAATCCTTTTCAACCTATATTCAATTGAATACACCACAAAGACAAGATATTTAATGTTCAAACTGATAAACTTTATTGTTTTTGTGCAAATATTTGCTCATTTTGAAATGGATGCCTGCAACACGTTTCAAAAAAGCTGGACAGTGGTATGTTTACCACTGTGTTACATCACCTTTCCTTCTAACAACACTCAATAAGCATTTGGGAACTGAGGACACTCATTATGAGTGCCATGATTGGGTATAAAAGGAGCATCCCAAATGTCTCAGCCATTCACAAGCAAAGATGAGGTGAGGATCACCACTTTGTGAACAGCTGCATGGAAAAAATAGTCCAACAGTTTAAGAACAATGTTTCGCAACATTCAATTGCAAGGAATTTAGGGATTCCAACATCTACAGTCCATAATATAATCAGAAGATTCAGAGAATCTGGAGAACTTTCTCCACGTAAGTGGCAAGGCTGAAAACCAACATTGAATGCCCGTGACCTTCGATCCCTCAGGCGGCACTGCATTAAAAACTGACATCATTGTGTAAAGGATCTTACCGCATGGGCTCAGGAACACTTCAGAAAACCATTGTCAGTTAACACAGTACATCACTACATCTACAAGTGCAAGTTAAAACTCTACCATGCAAAGTGAAAACCACACATCAACAACATCCAGAAACGCCACCACCTTCTCTTGGCCCGAGCTCATTTGAAATGGACAGACGCAAAGTGGAAAAGTGCGCTGTGGTCTGATGAGTCCACATTTCAAATTGTTTTTGGAAATCATGGATGTCATGTCCTCCGGACAAAAGAGCAAAAAGACCATCCAGATTGTTACCAGCACAAAGTTCAAAAGCACAAAGTTCAAATATTTGTACAAAAGCAATAAAGTTCATCAGTTTGAACATTAAATATCTTTTCTTTGTGGTGTATTCAATTGAATATAGGTTGAAGAGGATTTGCAAATCATTGTATTCTGTTTTTATTTACATTACACACAACGTCCCAACTTCACTGGAATTGGGGTTGTACAAAAAGAGTCACATGACATTCTAAAATACTTGGTGCAGTATGTGTGGAGTGAGGAAGAGACAGACAGCTTGTTAAACAATAAAAGATGATGTGGCAATACTGAATTAGAAAAAAATCTACTAACTCTAAATATCACAAGATTTTAGTCAACTAAATATACAGGAGAGTTAGTTAACTAAAATCAGAGTCAACAAAACTAAAACAATTTAGATGACTAAATTGTGACAAAAAATAAATGACATTTTAGTCAAGATTATGATTAAATACGAGGTCTGTTAGAAAAGTATCGGACCTTTTTATTTTTTTCAAAAACTATATGGATTTGAATCACGTGCAATTACATGAGACAAACTTGAACCCTCGTGGGCATGCAAGAGTTTTTTCACGCCTGTCGGTTACGTCATTCGCCTGTGGGCAGGCTTTGAGTGAGGAGTGGTCTACCCCTCCTGTCGGAATTCCTTTGTCTAGCAACTTGCTGAGAGACTGGCACTTTGCTTTATCAAAATTTTTTCAGAACCTGTGAGGCATATCGAAGGGGACACCATTCGAGAAATTCAGCTGGTTTTCTGTGAAAATTTTAACGGCTGATGAGAGATTATGGACTGTTGCTGTCGCTTTAAGGACTTCCCACGGAGCGGGACATTGCGACGCGCCCTGAGCCGCCACTGTCTGCCTGTTTCGAGCTGAAAACGTCCAAATTTAAGCCTCTGTTGACCCAGGATGTCGTGGGAGAACAGAGAACTTTCAGAAGAGGTCGGGATCAGCAGTTTATCTGGACATTCAGGGCGCGTCGCGACGTCCCGCAGTCCTTAAAGCAACAGCAACAGTCCATAATCTCTCATCAGCCATTAAAATTTTCACAGAAAACCAGCTGAATTTCTCGAATGGTGTCCACTTCAATCTGCCTCACAGTTTTTGAAAAAATTTTGATCAAGCAAAGCGCCAGTCTCTCAGGAAGTTGTCAGACAAAGAGATTCCGATGGGAGGGGTAGACCACTCCTCACTCAAAGCCAGCCCACAGGCGAATGACGTAACCGACAGGCGTGAAAAAACTCAAGCATGCGCACGAGGGTTCAAGGTTGTCTGATGTAATCGCACGTGATTCAAATCCATATAGTTTTTGAAAAAAATAAAAAGGCACGTTAGTTTTATCACAGACCTCGTATGCTGTCAAATTTAACATGCTCCAGAGGTACAGGTACAAGAAGTGCAGGGAGTGTCGGTAGCTACTGTTTGGTATGCACTTTGACACGCTGGAGTTAGTTCTTTAAAAACCCAGAAATAGATTGATTGATGTCATGTTTGGACTGTAAAAGACTCATGAATAATGAACATAGTAAATCCACTGCTTTTGTGCACATTTCCCAGCTGCTTGCTGGTAATTCTAGCAGTTTAAACAGTAAAATGTGCTTGTATTCGCACCAATATATATTTGCACTGTCTGTGCATCTTATTTTTGTGTCATTTTAGCATCCTGTCAAAAAAGGTCCTGTCATTTCAGGGAGTATGAGCTGAGGAAGATTTGCAACATGAAGTGGAAAAAACAATGGCTCTAAGACAGATCCCTGAGGTACCATATATTTCACTGTCGACAATTCAGATGTGCTATTATATAAAACAGAGGGTGATGTACTGATAAGTATGATCTCAGTCACAAGACGTCCTAAACGGGTTTATCAAAGCAGTTTTCAAGTCTCTTCAACAGTGTCAAATCTCATATTAACACCCAACAACATACATGTGGAACCAATTGAAACAAAAAGTCATGCTTCATAAAGAAGGCTTTCATGATGCAGTAATCATAGAAATAAGGTTTTGCAGGGTTTTACAGTAGAAATGGTAAGCAGTATATTGACTCAGAATGTATGCATGTGTAAGTGTGGGGATAAGGTATAAATCAGTGTGCAGGATGCAACACATATAATGAAATGTGTGATCCTGTGAATGAGGGGTTATGTGTTATGAGGATTTGCATCAATGCCATCTAGCTCCCAAACTGCAGGCAGCAGGCCCTAGACCACTTGAAGCACCACATAGCACCCTGCCCCTGTAGTGGGACCAGTGCCATGCAGTACCAAGATGTGAGGCATGACCACAGTGACACCCCCCAGGACAGAGTGTACCCAAGCAGTCTGCAAGCAGAAGTAAAGTAGCACCACAAGCACGAGATACAGTGGGGAAGATAAGTATTTGACCCCCTGTCAGTTTTGCAGGTTTTCCCACCTACAAAGAATGGAGAGGTCTGTAATTTTTATTGTAGGTACACTTCAACTGTGAAAGACAGAATCTAAAAAAAAAATAAAAAATCCAGTAAATCACACTGTATGATTTTTAAATAATTAATTTGCATTTTATTGCATAAAATAATTATTTGACCCCCTAGAAAAACAGAGCTTAACAATTGGTACAGAAACATTTGTCTGCATTACAGAGGTCAGATGTTTCCTGTAGTTCTTAACCAAGTTTTCACACACTGCAACAGGGACTTTGGTCCACTCCTCCATACAGATCTTCTCTAGATCTTTCAGGTTTGGAGTTTCAGCTCCCTCCAAAGATTTTCTATTGAGTTCAGGTCTGGAGACTGGCCAGGCCACTCCAGGACCTTGAAATGCTTCTTACAGAGCCCCTCCTTAGTTGCCCTGGCTGTGTGTTTGGGGTCATTGTCATGCTGGAAGACCCAGCCATGCCCCATCTTCAATGCTCTTACTGAGGGAAGGAGGTTGTTTGGCAAAATCTCGCAATACATGACCCCATCCATCCTCCCTTTAATACGGTGCAGTCGTCCTGTCCCCTTTGCAGAAGAGCACCACCAGAGTATGATGTTTCCTTCTTCCGTGCCTCCTCTGGATCATCCAGATGGTCACTGGGGAACTTCAAATGGGCCTGGATATGTGCTGGCTTGAGCAGGGGGACCTTGCTGCCCTGCAGGATTTTAAACCATGACGGCGTTGTGTGTTACTAATATAATCTTTGTGACTCTGGTCCCAGCCCTCTTCAGGTCATTGACCAGGTCCTCCTGTGTAGTTCTGAGCTTTCTCAGAATCATCCTTACCCCACAAAGTGAGATCTTGCATGGAATCCCAGACCGAGGGAGATTGATAGTCATCTTGTGTTTCTTCCACTTTCTAATAAATAATCATAACAGTTGTTGTCTTCTACCAAGCTGCTTGCCTGTTATCCTGTAGTCCATCCCAGCCTTGTGCAGGTCTACAGTTTTGTCCCTGGTGTCCTTAGACAGCTCTTTTGTGTTGGCTATGGTGGACAGGTTGGAGTGTGATTGATTAAGTGTGTGAACAGGTGTCTTTTATACAGGTAACAAGTTCAAACAGGTGCAATTAATACAGGTAAAGAGTGCAGAATAAGAGGGATACTTAAAGAAAAATTAACAGGTCTGTGAGAGCCAGAATTCTTGCTGGTTGGTAGGGGTTCAAATACTTATTTTATGCAATAAAATGCAAATTAATTATTTAAAAATCATCCAATGTGATTTACTGGATTTTTTTTTTTTTTTTAGATTCTGTCTCTCATAGTTGAAGTGTACCTATGATAAAAATTACAGACCTCTCCATTCTTTGTAGGTGGGAAAACCTGCAAAACTGACAGGGGGTCAAATACTTATTTTCCCCACTGTATATAAAACAGGCAACCAGCCGCTGGAGTCAGGCATGCAACTCCAGCCACATGGTAGGGGACTCCCAACACCCTGAGGGGGTGGGGCCCTCTGACAGTCAAATGGCATGCATATCCCCACCACCCCCTTTGATTTGCTTGATTGAAGCAGTAGGCTTGAGACAAAAGGCTCCTCAGTTCGATTCTCAATCACACAGGAAAAAGTCCACTGGGTAAGGTCCTTAATCCTCAAGTTGCTACTGATGTGCTGCTGACCAGTATGCATTGCAGCATGCTGACATTTGTGTGTGGAAAAGCTCTATAGAAATACAGTCAGTTCCATATTTATGATTATTGTTATTAAAACAATAGCAAAAAATTTGGAAGATAAGATAGAAACAACAAACTTAAGAACATAAGCCACCATCTTCTCTCACACATACAATCACACCTCTCTCCCGCTCTCTCTGTTTGACTATCTGTCTATTCATCTATGTATGTATGCATGTATGGATCTATGAGACAGGCAGGACTGGGAGCACATGCTGGTCCCATGTATTTCTGCATCCACCACGCTAAGGATCTGCCCCCAGGCTGACAACTGGTCCGTCCCCACCTCACTAAAGCAGTCATCTCTCTGCCACACTATGTAACAGTCATGGCAGTTATTTATCTGGAAATGTATGGTCTTTCTAAAAGCCACTTGATTTTTGCTTTTGATCTATTTTTCTGGAGCTACCATGCTTGTCTTTATTGTTTTTGTCAGTTTGCTCTGTAACACATTTACATATTCATCACTTCCTCATTTCACAATTAAAAAAAAAAAAATCAGAACCTAATTAGGTGTGCAATCCCGTATTAAATGCATTTGTATTAATGTGTAAGATATATTCACTGTCATCATGTAAGCAGTGCCTGGAAGGATACTTAGGGAATAACCCTGTTGATCTGATGATTTGCGGACATTAATGCTGGATTTTACGGTCGCGAATTGAGTTTTTATGACCGTAATCCAGCATTAACGTCCGCAAATCATCAGACACAAGGGAGTTATTCCCATTCTAATCCAATTCCATCTTAATCCGCAAAATAATATAGGTCAGTAAAAATGTTACGCAGACAAAGGGTGTGGTCGGCTTGTCAAAGCTTACTGTGGCAACAGTGTCTTCATGCCAAACTGGAATTTCTGTGAGCAGAATCCACATCACTAGGTACTTTCATATGGTAGCTTAAATTAATACATTTCGGTGTTGTTGCTCCGCCAGTTGTTTTTTTTTCCTTTTTCTTCTTCGTATTTAATTACGGCTGGCAACCTCTCACTCTCAGCTGACAGTGCCATTATTGACATCTGCATAGCAACACGCAGGGAAGGTGCGGAGTAACACATTAAATGTGAAAAGGTTTTAATATTTTGCCACCGTTTACGTGATATTTTACGGTCTAAAATCTCACACAATTAACCAATCACATTTGCGTAAAAAATGTAATTGGATTACTGTAATGACAGTATGTGCACTCTGATTGGCTTATTTCCAGTCTGATATTTCCCCTTATCAGACCGTTATCATGACGGTCGGTCTGGATCGAGTATCAGATTTGTGACTTTGTTTACAATTTTCACGACGTGAAACAAAACAAAACAAAAGGTGAACAAGGAAATTATGAGCAACGAAGACTATTCTTCAAGCAATTTTTATTACACTGATGACTTTGAATTGGAGGAATTAACAGCAAACGAGCTTGAAGTGAACATGCAAAATGAAGACCAACAAAATGAAAACACAGCTTTGAACAGCCATATAATAAACAAATTATTAACCTTGCTTGCTCCGTCTGCATGGCAATATCAGACCTTGGTCTTTTTTGTAAGACCTCGGTGTAATATTTTCCCGTACAGACCTCGCACTCAGTTAATAATCCTTTAATATCATACACAAAGTGCAGAAAGATGCAAGAATGATATTTATGAGCATGATTACCAATACTAGTTTTGTGAATTACAGTGGAGCACAGTGGACATACGTACAGAAAATTAGTTAACTGAAAAACACAAATGTTAACATTTTTAGATTTGGGTAAATTTATACTTGTACAGGCCACATATTTAGTTGGATTTATGGGTTTTTGCATGTGTTTCCCAATATTTCTGGAACATATGAAAAATTTGCAACTTTGAGTTTACAGCAAACAGACAGCGTCGCTGTGTTCTTTAAAGACACTGCACAGCTTCAAAGAACTACATCTAAAAGAGGAATTGATCAGATACTTTTTCTCACACTCACCAACTGCAGCAAGGAATTTCAATGTGTCGATCTCATTACATACCATGGCCTGTGATTAATTACCTTGGGCCTTGCTAATGAGAATGTGTAAATGAATACAATGTTACTTTGTTTATTCTCAATTGCTGAGGCCTAAGAAAAACAAAATCCCTTGTGTATAAATTAGAATTACCCCACATCAAGAGAGCTGGTTGGAAAAAATTGTGCTCACTTCAAAGAAGAAAGGCTCGATGTAATCATGTGTCAAAAGATCAAAACACTACTTCCCAACCCACTCAAGTGGGCAAGAGATGTCAAACATACAGTAGTTTTTACTCTGATCATCATTGGAGTGTGAAAAAAAGCCTGCTTCACCTTGTTCTCCATTACGCCTTCACCCGTTTCCCCTCTGACTTTGTTTTACAGGGTGACAGCTAATATGGCTGAGAATTGTACATAATGAGAACAAAATATTTTGCTGAAATTTGCCTGAGCTAGATTGAAAATCAAACTCAAAACATGAGACTCCCAGGGTTTAGTTTTCATCACCAGTGGCAGCAATTTGTGCTTTCCATCACAAAAATCAATTCCACTAAAATTTACTGTAGAACGCTACTGAGAGGAATTTATCCTGAAAAAAAGAGCTTTGGTCTCAGTCAATTAAGTGCAACAAAAATTAAAATATCAGCTTAAAGGTGTTCAACATAGCATCAGGTACATAAGACTGTGAAACATTTTTTTTCTCTGTATGCCATCACAAGAGAGTCAAAAGTTACCAATCAAGATATGTTTGCAGTGTAGATTGAACAAAAATATTACATTAAGCATCTGGGATTGAAATTATGTGAAGGGCTTGTTTTGGATGATGCACTCCCTCATCAGTCTATGAAGAACAGAACCAGGAATAACAGCTATTATTATATGGTATGGGATTTTGCCAACTTCTGATTGGCCCATTCGCCACTTTCTGAGTTGTACCACATGCCAAGTTGACCGCTGGTGAAGCCAAGTAGACTGGGCGTGCAAAACAAGTACATCTCGCGTGCAACGTAGTGCTAGCTAATCAAGCGAAGCCTTCTATCAATAACGACCAATCAGATAACGCGATACAACGCCTACTTTGGCTGTCAGTTTGTTGACAAGATGGCAGAAGACAGGTTTGCATCTGTTAGCGACGCTGACTTAAAACAAATTTTACACGAAAAAGATGCGAAGAACACCCGCAGAAATACACAGTCAGCAAACAACCTGTTTCGCAAGTAGGTCACTGAAAAGGGACATGCGCCCAACTTTGAAACTTATGACAGATGGATGCTTGACGGAGTACTCGGTCGATTTTACATGGAAGCTAGACAGGCGAATGGCGAACTTTATAAGAAAACAAGCCTGATGACTCTTCGTCACGGATTTAAGAGGCATCTTCAGTCGATTCAGTCGAAACTTGAGATTGATTTTTCAGTTTAATATGTTTGACAAACTCTCAACTTTCTTGTTTACCATATAATAAAGCAGTTATAGACTTTTGATTTCGGTGTAAAGGCCGAGGTGAACCCCATCCTGACCAGGTCCGCATAATCACGGGTACACCGAAATCAAAAGTCTATAATTGTATAGGGTAAGGTAAGTGGCTAACTATATACTCTGTAATTTTAAAAGGTTTATTTATTATTTGTGCTACTGGACCTCTGGAATGACATTTTAGCGTGTTCAATGGTGACAAGAAGTGGTTTATTGAAAGTGTTTTTCACCTTGTTCGGTGTCACTACATTAATTCTCCAGTTAGCCTGTGACAGTGTTTGGGTTCTAAATCAATAATGTATTCATTAATTAAATTTTTGTTCAGAGTGAAAAAATTAACCCCCAAAACATCTTGACTGACAAAGAGTCCAGAGTTCCATTTTAAGGCCCTTCACTGAAAAAAAACCCAAATTTATATATATTCCTTAGAATGCTCCACCTCGATCAGACACTTTTGATAGCCATCAACAAGCTTGAGGTATAATTCTGACTGGACATTTGACCTCTATTCTTTGCAGAATTGATAAGAGTTGATTGACATTGGTTGGTTTCTTGGCATGGACCCGGCTTGTAAGTGTAGTCCACAAATTTTCAGTCAGGTTTAGGTCAGGATATTGGGAAGGCCATTCCAGGAGCTTAATGTTAGCCTGCTTTATCCAACCCACAACCAGTTTTTGATGCATGTTTGGGATTATTGTCCTGTTGGAACTCCCAATTGTGGCCAAGTTTCAACCATCTCACTATTGATTTGAGGTGACTTTGAAGAATTTGGAGGCAGTCCCCCTTCTTCATTATTCCATCCACCTTGTGCAATGCACCAATACCACTGGCAGCAAAACCACAGTCCCGTGGCATGATCCTACCAACCCCAAGATTGATAGTTGGAACAGTGTCTTAGGATTGAAACCCTCACTTCTTTCTCCTGCTGGGTCAGCAATTGTTGTTGTGGAGATATAATTTAAGCAGTAAACAGTATACCATCACATGACAGCTGGACGTCATGAGCTGATGATAATAACTGAGAAGGTTTTGATGGGGTTGAATGATCAGTCACGCATTAAAACAACCAACAGCACTGTGGGAAGGCCACCACTTTCCTTTTCCTTTGAACTATTTCAATAAAAAAAATGAATAAAACATCCATTTCAGATCACAGCTGCTGATCTATATCTAAAAGACAGATTCCTGCAAGTACATAAAGCAGTCATGTAATCTTTTCATTGGAAAGCACTATTTGGTCGCTTGCAACACAAATCCGTTGAACTGTACATAAATCATAAAGCATTTACATGAATATGCTTTTTTGAAATAAGCAAGGTCCCATTTCTTTCCATTTCTGTAATGTCCTTGTATCATGTATTGGAGTCTCAGTGCAGTGAAAACGAGCAAAGAGAGAAGCTCTGCTTTTATAGCAGGAATGAAGAAGCTTTTTTGTTGTTGCTGTTGCCCAAATTAGGCTCCTGTAATAGGGTGATCATAAGCACATCCTGAGACTTTGAGCGAGGGTCTTTGCTGACGCTGCTGTTGTTGAGGCTGGAGTAGGCTGAGCTGAGCAGTCTGGTTGACAAGGACCTGTGCTCAGCACTAGGAAAGCTCTCATCCAGAAACAAGAAGCCCAGGGGAACGCAGACAACAATATGCCAAAAACACCCCACTCGAAAACAACAAAACAATCCACAAAAAAGCATCCAAAAGAGGCAGTGGTGGGTGATTGCCAGCTGCACCCCAGTTTACCAGGCTCTCTGAGAGTATTTCAGCAACCGCTCTGAACTGTAGCATCATCTCCCTGCAGCTCCTTAATCAGTTCAGCTGGAGAGGGATGGATCGTGACATAAACGGCTCAGCAAGAAGGGGAATAAACTCATCATCAGCAATCAGATATTCCTCATTGTTAAAGGGGGGTGGGGGGTTCCCACACAGATAGGTCAAGGATCTCTCCACAGCCAGTTAACCCCTCTGCCCCAGCAAGGAAACATCAATACATTCACTGTGAAGACACTCATTGCTTAGTTGGCTCCTGATCCGTGATCAAATTGGGATTTTGAAACAGACATGTGTAAATGAGTGCCACGCCCCCACCCCCCACGTTTCACAATTGAGCAATGTTTAAATTAAACAGCAACATGCTGTTCCAGCTCATAAAGTGAATTGGATTTCATTAAAACACCGTGTCCCTGAATAAGCAATGTGCTGCGCCTTTAAACAAAGTTCATTGCCTTGCACATTCCACCTCCTTTCATCTTTGTAATTAGCACTGAAGCAGCATTTCTTTTATTTCAAATAAATGCATATGCATACAAATCAATCTTAAGCAAACTGCTCTGGCAAGGCTGATTTTTCTTTGTTATTTATGATGATAAAATTTCTTTCATGCATCTTCTTTGGGATGAGGAATTCACTAACCTTGAGTGTTATTTTTTACTGAGGCCTGTGGTTCCTCTTGGAGATTCAAAGTATCTATTGGAGGTAGTACAATGATTAAGAACTTTTGACTGCCCCTGCCTCTGAATACTCTGTATGTACACTAAGGTTAGTACATACAACGACAATTATTGTCATACTAGAAGTAAGCAAGCTAGTAGTAGGGACACAATTCATGTATATTATGCTGCCGCAGTCTTACCTGTCCTTTGACTCAAATATTTACAGGTGACACATAGGTGCATACTCATGTATGCTGTGAAAATTTATATTTTGCAATAGCAGCCTTTATAAACAGTTCCTGATGTACAGTATATTTATGTCTGTCAAGGACATAATAAAATCATCAGCATTTATTTATAAATATATTTATTTGTCTGTCTGTTAGCAGGATTACGTCAAAACTACTGCACAGATTTTGACAAAATGTTCACCACACATACATATTAGGCCATGGAAGACGCCACTGAATTTTGGAGGTTATCTGGATCCGGATCCAGATTCTGGATCAAGATTACACTTTATATAGGCTTTGAAGGATTACGTCAAAAGTACTTCACAGATTCTCACCAAATTTGCACCACGGATACATATTAGACCATGAAAGACTCCATTAAATTTTGGAGGTGAACCAGATCCGGATTGGCAGATGTCAAAAATATCTGATTGCTCTTGTTGTACAATGCCACAGTTCCTCAGACACCACTATCGTTTTCATGTACATCCACTTCTTTGAAATTTCTCGGAAGTTCTTCTTCTTTGGCTATCAGGCTCCAGTTGCATCATGGGATAGTGTACTGTAGTCTGTTTGACGCTCTTTATAAATAGTATACCATCCAGGTACCATTCACCTACTACTAAATGCATACTGTGTATTCGGATAAACTATTGATTGTATGTACTGCTTGTTACCTACTATATAGTATGCGAGTATGAGTATTTGGATGCAGTATCAGGCTCTTCCAGTTGCAGACTGTTATATTTCAACAAAACTCTGCAGTGTACACAATCTCTTGTCTTTCTTCAAGTGCGCCCCCTCTGGCTCAGGAGGACTCACACACTTTGTTAATCAGTGGGTAGATGCCAGATTAGATGAGTGCAAATGATGCCATCCTACAAGTAGAACCCCTAATGGCCTCTGCTGGGACATGTAATCAAACGCCTCACACTCTTCTCTCCCTTTTGTAATCAAGCTGCAGAGCACATGTTGTGACGACCTTTGTTAACGCTGTCTGCTCCCTCATCTCATCAAAATTCCATGCACCTCTCATTTTTCATCCTTTGTTTCGCTAGATGCCAGATCCATTCTCCAGGGAGCAGAGGAGGGAGCAACTTGACCTTTGACCCTTCTTTCCCCAACTCAACACCATTATTTTGAAGCACCATCATCATTGCCACCATGTGCAGAACAGATCTTGATTGGTCCAGTTGGTTGCTAGCATGCGAGACACGATCCAGGCCTATTACAGTATGTCAGGTTTTGGGTCTGTGAGTCAAAATGTGTAATACCCAAGCCGGATCTCAGTGGACTCACCATCAGCTTTGATTACATGGAGGATCATAATCACTGCAGGACAGAGAGCTGCTTTTTGGGGTGAGATGGCGGGTATGAAATGTGAACATTGACATGCAGGAAAGCTATAACCATTCAACATGACCTTTCTTGTATGACAAAGCTTTTTTTTTCTTTGTGTCAAAAAACAAACAAACAAAACAACAACAACAACAAAAAAACATCATGTTGCCACATAGTTTGGTGTTATCTGTCTTCATGACTGTTCATGTTGCTGCATCGTGGATTGGGTTTAATTGTGTTTTTGGTCTGTTCTGTTCTGTTTCTTAATTAATACACATTGTACAAAGACATCAAACTTGTGTCTGCAGCCAATCTGAAAGGATCAACAAAGGTTAACAACCCTCCTTTTGACCTGGAACATATCTGTCCCATCATGAATTTTGCAAGAATATGTTACGTGATCTGGATCTTGACAATGAAAATGTAAATGACTCATTACATCTCCTCCAGATTTACACATGTGCCTTGAACTAGTCACACTGGCAACTATAAATGTGCAGTTTCTTCAGCACAATGCAACCGATGTCATAGGTTTTGAGGGAGCATACAAAAATGTCCACCAGAGCTGTTGCCCGTGAACTGAATGTTCATTTAAATAACATAAGTTGCCTGCAATGTCATTTACAACTTGTCCAAAAACTGAAGACCATGTATAACCACGCCAGCCCAGGATGGTCATATTCAGCTTCTTCACCAAATAAAACTTCTCCCTTTTTTAAGATCAGCTGCACATTTTCGAGTGACCTTTTATTGTGTTCAGTTCAAGGCACATCTGTGCAACAATCATTTCACGTAATCAGCATCTTGATATATCATGAAGGCCAGGTGGATGGATCTTTGCAAATATGAACTACTAAGTAACAGAGATTTTAACAAATTTGGGAGAGAATTGGAGGAAAACAAACCTTTTATGTAGGGCTGAGTAATATGGAAAAAACGTATCATGAGATTTTCTTTCATATCAGCCAATATTGATATATATCATGATATCTGTTGATACATATGATGCATCTGTATGAACATATACCTCTATTATACAATTAACTCTTACTTCAAATGCTTCAAGTGATACAGGAGAACATAAAATGGGCAACTAAATTATTTGGTCAACTCCAAATAAATAACAGCTTAAACAAAAATATAATGCAGTGCTAAAATACCCTCGGCTGTATGAGCATAAAAATAGGAAACAGAATGTGACCTTTACAACTCTTAAAATAGGTGAAGGTTAACCATCTTTGAACTTGCCCAAGGTCTATATCCCAAGAATGCTCCCTGTGAAACAGAAGACTCTGGCAGTATTAGGACCTATGTTGAGCACAGACAGACGGGCGGACAGAAAGACAGACAGACAGACGGACGCAAAGCCTTCGCAATACCCGATGGCCATATTTTGTCCTCAGCTAATAAAAGATAAAAAGTATAAATTATGTTCAATCACAACCTTTCAGGTTTTGCAACAAAACACTGAATTTGTTGGCAAACTCAAAATAAGTAACACACACAAACCCACTGAAAACACTGTATACACCAGGCCAGTATGTGGTGCTGTTACGCTCCCACAAAAAATGGAGATGTGGAGCATGCATATAACTGGGGAAAGGAGTAGCAGCAGAACTTAAGCTACAAAGCAGCACACTGAGCAAAATAAAGCTTTTTAAGAGAAAGAGCATTTATGCTGATTATCCGAAATAGACTTATTACATATTTAAAGCAAATCAGTGTATTTGTGTTTTAAAAGAACAAAATAAATAAATAAATAAACTATGCGCTGTATGTTAGTCAAACACCGGCTGAACTCTGTGTTACCAGTGAAGTGAAAGGATGAGCACTTTAAGTGAATTTAATTTAATTTAATTTAGATTTAATCAGTTTTCTTCAAAGGGGTTCAGAGTGGATTTATCAATGTGGCTTTTATGGAAAATCTGGACTCCACAGCCCAGTTTTTCACAGGCTGCATTTCATTGGGCTCCGGCGCTTACGGACCAGGAAAGCTCCAAAACTCATAACGACATGAAAAACTGAATAATTACCCGGGAAAACTGAGCGGGAATATGGGCGGAGTTAGTTCTATCAACCACATGTTCTGTTTGTAGCCAGGAAAGGATAAATTGCAATAATTATCGCTATTCATTTATCACCCAGCCTTACTTTTATTTTGAAGTCTTAGATCTTTTACCTAAACCTGTGAAAAATATAAGCGAAAAACAAAATTCTTCTATTTATATTTTAGTTGAGCATATGTGGAATTGCATTTTAAAAATTACTGCAATAATGTAATACTGAGGTTACATTATTGTAATGTGTATACTTTAATATTTCATAATCGAGTCTGCCAAAAAGGTAGTGATGAGGAATCTGTAATGCAGTTCACAAACCTGGGCCCGCTGTGAGTGGTATGTCAACGTAACTTTGGTCAGCATCCAACAACCAGGTCTGAATGAGTCTAACATGTTTTCTGCCAGGTTTTAGTAGACATGTGTCAAACATCTCCAATATCCTGAACATCTGATTTGGATGTAGGCTTTCTGCACATTCCATTGCTTTGCTTTTGCTTCATGAATGTGTAATTGCATACATACCGAGCAAATTGATTTCAATACAATAATCAAAACATGTTTTAATCCATGTCATGTGGATATTCTGAGTGCTGAGTAAGCCATACGGGTGGCAGCTCTGATCAGCTGTCGCCCTCGGTTACATTAACCACAACAGCGTACTCTACTCTCATGTCACCTCTGCCAGGCTGACACAGGAGGAAGGATAAAGGTGATAAACCACACAAACAATACTCCTCTTCTTGCCTGCTCCTGACATGCTTGCCTAGCAGGGAGATCTGATTACAGCTGAAAAGAGAGCAGCTTGGTGTTTCATTGAAAAGCAGGTCAACTGGAGAGTGCTGTCAGAGCTACGGTGCATCCGGAAAGTATTCACAGCCCTTCACTTTTTCCACATTTTGTTATGCTACTTTATTCCACAGCGGATGAAATTCATTTTTTCCTCAAAATTCTATACACAATACCCCATAATGACAATGTAAAAAAAGTTTGTTTTTTTTTAGATTTTTGCAAATTTACATGTACGTAAGTATTCACAGCCTTTGCCGTGAAGCTCAAAATTGAGCTCAGGTGCATCCTGTTTCCACTGATCATCCTTGAGAGGTTTCTACAGCCTAATTGAAGTCCACCTGGAGTAAATTCAATTGATTGGACATGATTTGGAAAGGCACACACCTGTCTATATATAAGGTCTCACAGTTGATAGTGCATGTCAGAGCACAAACCAAGCATGAAGTCAAAGTAATTGTCTGTAGACCTCTAAGACAGGATTGTCTCAATGCACAAATCTGGTAAGGGGTACAAAAACAGCTGCTATTTTGGAGGTTCCAATGAACACAGTGGCCTACATCATCTGTAAATGGAAGACGTTCAGATCCATCAGGACTAGCTGGCTTCCCGTCTAAACTGAGCTCTGCACCGATGCTCCCCATCCAATCTGATGGAGCTTGAGACAACAAAGTATTGAGCAAAGTCTGTGAATACTTATGTACATGTGATTTCTTAATTTTTATTTTTAATAAATTTACAAAAAAACAACAACCCTTTTTGTTGTCATTATGGGGTGTTGTGAGTAGAATTTTGAGGGAAAAAATTAATTTACTCCATTTTGGAATAAGGCTGAATGTGGAAAAGGTGAAGCCCTGTAAATACTTTCCAGATGCACTGTACAAAGTCACTGGCCTGATGGAAAAGGAAGAAAACCTGGCTGACATGGCGGGAAGGGGTAGAAGTTTGTTTTCAGCCTTAATGTAATATGTTTTATTTACTCTGCCATTAAAAACAAAAAGACAAGCTGAGCGCAAGAGTCCCTAGAAAGCTGTACAAGTGTTGTCTGGTATCCCTCTTCACCTTCTCCTTTTTTTGGTTTCTCCCAGCCGGCTCACACACAAGAGACAGAGCTGCCCCAGTGCCGACACCTAAACTCATGTGTTTTCTGTCCTCTGTGTTTGAGTCAGACAAAACACAAAATCAATAATGCTTTTGCTCCCCCCATTTCCCCTTTGATGCAACTTCAAAAAGCCAATGGACAGCTCTCCTGAGGCCCACAGAGGAAAAAAGTCAATGGCACGAAACAGAAAAGAAAAAACTTCCCCCTTCATTCCTTTATAACGCTTAACTTCTAATCCCCAACTGCAAAACAAATCAGGGCAACACGGCCCAGCTGAAGAGAAGAAACTGTATTCATTTGAGGTGTACATCTCTCCCTTATAAATCCATACATGGACTATGATACGATTCAATAATGAAAGTTTTATTGCTGAAAGATTAAGGTTCCCGGTTCAAACCTCACCCATGCCACAAGCCGAAGGGAATTACTTTACTCAATTTGATGCTTTTCAATTTGGTGGGATAAGATGCAATCCAGTACAGTTCTTTGTTTAATGTAGACATTCACTTTCCATGATAATTTAGGATATGCCAAAAGTAGCATTGCTCACCTTCAAGTACATATTTCATGAAAAACCAGGGGCCTTCTTCAGGTTTTTGTTTCTGTGCTCAGCATGTCGGCACACCTTTTGTTTACCACTTGAGTTAACACTACATTCAGTAACGGAAAGCTCAGTATGTACATGAGGACCAGAAGAAGAAGCCAGATGTTGTGAGCATACCATTAATGGGTGATTCTTAGACTACGGGCACTTATTATGTCCTTTGATCATATTGTATGAAAAACAGAAAAAAAGGGGAAATTTCACACTTTTATAGTTATCTTTACAATGAAAGTGTGTTAAGAAATTTGTTCTAGTATTCTATGATGACTTTTTCACCTTTTTTCAGCATTATTATATGCAAATATTGCCGTTTTGTGCTTGTCCCACACCCAGACTTTTGATCTTCAATGACAAAAATGAATGGTAAAGAAACATTTTTTCTAATGTTTTAAAATATCTCTGAATAAAATATCAGTAAAATAATCAAAACATAATTGGGGTATTCAATGTCATACAACTGTTGTAATTTTTTTAAACAAAATGTAGTTGTCCCACACTATTGCCGTAATTTCCACCACAACACTGTAATGTCCCTTTAAACAGTTTGTATGAAAGATTGTTTGGGTAGTTTCTATGGAGATAAACAGTGACATCAGAGCACATGTATATAGAGCCAAATCACAACAAACAGTTGCCCCAAGGTGCTTTATGTTGTAAGGCAATGGTGTGGTGGAAATTACATTTACAAGGCCAATAGTGCCCGTAGTTAAAGAATCACCCTAATAGCACATCATAACTGTTCTGCCCTGGTATTACAGTATTAACAAATTATGAACTGAATGTAAAGTTCAAACAGGTATATTTACCCATTGTACCACCTACCCGTTTGACATGTTCCTTGTGTTTTTAGCTTGCAAAACTAATGTCCCGTGACCAGCCTCATGAGATCCTGATGCCGTTGCATGAACGATAACAAGAGTTAAAGATGCGGACGTAGCAGCAAAATAAGCTTCAATCAACTGATTTATAAAGTTAAAAATTAAGTCACCAACTTGTTCATAGTACAACCTCAAATCATAACAAGCTGTGATGGTTGCAAAAATACAAATAAAACCAACCCCTAATGGTGATTCTTGCATTTACTTTGACTTCTATTACACTTCAGACAGCATGAACCCAAAATATTTCATGTGTAAATTTAAATGATGTTATTTCAAACAGGTATTGTAATCATGATTCACTACAAAGCAGTATCCACAAAACAGTCTTTGAGGAGCAAAGAGGGGCAGAGGATTTAAAGTTTAACAAATGTATGAGAAAAAGATGGAAATGTTTAAAATGTTCCCCAAAGAAAGATGGGATGAAATTTGTATATTTCTCCCTCTATAATGCATATATCATTAAACAATTCAAGGAATCTGGGGGAATTTCAGTGTGTGAAGCGCAAGGGTCCAAGCCAAAGATGAACACCCGTGATCTCCGATCCCTGAGACATGACTGCGTCAATGGCCATCATTCATCAATAGCTAATATAACCACCACATGGTCAAAGGATTGCTTTGGGAAACCTATGTCAAGTACGACAAAATGCTACTTAAAACTTTATGTTAATCTTGTCCAGAAGACTGGGATAAAGCTTGGGACTCTGGCGAGGGCAGTTGCATCTCCTCCTCTCTCCTCTATCTCTGCTCCAACTTTCAAAGTCCCTACTTCACCGGACTGTGAATTCTTCAAACTATATTTGGTTTAACTGTGGAATTGATCAGCTGGTCTCTGAATGCGACTGACACCATTTTTTCAACAAAGAAATCAGGGCTGGGGGACCCTGCATGCCAAGATGAAACCTACCGTGCGGGCTATGTTCTCGATGCCTGGGAGAAGTGGCGCATTGCATGCTTGGTACTACTCTCTGTGGAGGATGTCGAAGACTTATTTATTTTTGGTTTTATTGTGGGAGGGCTGGCGCTTATTGGTTTATGTGCTGCCCTGACCTACCGGAGAATTGGCAAGACAGCTGCTACCAGAACCAATACCCCTCACCTGTCTGCCATGATTAATGAGTTGGGCAAGGCGATACAGTCTCACACCCTTGTTAACCCTTGAACTCAGATGTAAGTTGGATAACATCTCGGAGCAAATGTACGCCTTGCAAAGGAAGATGTCGGAGACCAGGGAATACTCATAAATTGGATTTGGTCAGTCAGAGGAGCTGCAAATGTGTTTCTCTGCTTAATCCTAAACATGGCAGGCTTATCAGCCTCCGAAGGTCAAAACGCCCCGCTGTTTTCCTCCAGAGGAATCTCTACAGCCTTGGTGAATCATTCGGCTGCCCCTCTTATCATTCTGCCCTCCCCTACAGTCTGATGTTGTCAAGGCAACTCCAGACATTATGCACACACTGACAGAAACTGATACAAACTAATCTGACTGATACGAACTCATCTCATTTGCACACGATGCACGCCCCCTCATATACTGCCTTCACAACATCTTTTTTTGCATTTTCAAAACAACATTTTGCCCACATTACAAGGGAATGGCTGCAGAAGAAGAGGAAATGGATACTGAAATGGCCTGCCTGCAGTCATGACCTGTGCCTCTTAGAGAATGTGTTGAGAATTTTGAAAGAAAAAAAATGTAACTATGAACCATGCTGTTGCTCAGCTTAAGATGTGTTTGCAGGAACAATAGTATAAAATAACACCTAAAAGGCTTCAATGCTTAATAGCCTCAATGCCACAATGTCTTTTAAGTGTTGTGACAAGGAATGGCAACATTACAAAGTGTTAAATGCTTTAGCTTCTCAAGTTGTTTTGGAATGTCTTGCAGGCCTGCACAAATGGATGTATATTAACAAATGAAATGACAGTCACTGCAAAAAACATCAAATATCTCATCCCAACTTTTTCTGATTTGGTGTTGTACATTTAGATCAATTTAGGGGTCCGTCCGTCGATGTTGTCATATCTGTTACTTTCAAATGGATTTTTGATTCATATCACTTTCCTGTTACACCCCAGTATATATTTTTATTATTGCAATACTGTAAACCTTGTAACTGTACATCTTTACTATAATAAAGCACTTAGGTGATGATGGTATGCATGTTCGGAAATAACTATTCTAAATGACCAAACATAACAATTTATTGAAGTGTAAAACAAATGTGACTCTAAAAAGCAATATAAATACTTCTGTGTTCACATTCTACAGTCAGGAAAAAAGATCTAAAAAAGAAAATAAACATATTCTTGAACTCTGTGGGCTGATTATCTAAGGTGTGCTCACAGAGGAAATATTCTATCAGCAGCTAAATGCTGCATGATGGAGAGACACTTCAAAGGATCTATAAGTGACTCCTGAAATAGAGAGTGAAAGTAAAGCAGGAAATTATCCTCAAGTTAAAGGTTTTTGACTAAGCCCAGCTAGGTGTCTTACCTGACTGGAGAGCCAAAAAGAAAACCCTCACTGAACTCTGCAGTCGACGCTTTTTGAAATGAATAAAAATTCAGCCCGATGGTTATCTGGAGCCGATGCTATTTGTTGGCGCTCACTGTGTGATCGGACATAGGACAGGAGAGTCATTTAACCTCGTCTTTGATTGGACTAATTTGTCAAAATGACAAGCCGTGACTGACAAGGTGACTGACAGCCACTGGCAGCCCGACGTAAAGGTGAATGAGGCTGTGCATTAATCTTTGCACAGCATAAATACTGCTCAACCAGTCAATACTCATCATAACCATTTTTATATGCTTCTGTGAAAAATGGAACATTAAAACGTGACAAAAATGGAAAATTTTAATGGAAGTGTATTTCTATTAAGGATGCAACAATAAACAGTGAAACTGAGAAAGTGCAGTGTTTTACCTGTACGCAAAATAGAGTTGAAAAATCTTCAGGCAACATTTCAAGTGAGATTATTCCATATTTTTAGTCTTGTATAATTATATTGTTCTACAGCTGTATGAGGCATGCACTGTGCCCTTGACACTATGATTTGTGCTGAACTGTGGGAGAGGCGTACCGTTGCACCCCAAATATCTACTGATTTTGTTTTATGATGAAGTCATTTTGAGACCACCTTATATGATTTCTATCAATCAGTGGTGGGTAGGTGCTAACTATTTATACACAAGTAAAAAAAAAAAAAAAATGACGACAACAAAGAATGACTCAAGTAAAAGTGAAAATTCCTATTTGAGAAAGTAAAAGTAAAAAGGACCAACTGACTTGTGGGTTCATGTATGTTACCACCAGACTCCCATTTGGACTATCACCACTCCATGAAGGTAAAACATTTATGTACTGTCACCGTTCTCACTTCCGCTTTTATTTTTATCATGCCTTCTCTCTTCTGATTTCACTTTTGAAAATTTAAGCAAAAAATTGGCCATTCTAGGGGTACCCAAAGGGGAAAAGCCAGGTACGACAGCCCAAGTCCATTCATCATGTCCAGAAGGCTGGAGAAGTTTGTTGAGTGGGCAATCTCATTCTGGGTTAACCAGTACATGGCCCTCAGTGAGGCAGTTGGAGTCCGTGGACATTTTTAGGTCAAGACTTAAAACCTATTTTTATTCTCTTTCTTATGAGTAGTTTTTATTTTATGTTTAATTATTTTACTTCTGTTTTTAATTAAGTATTTGAATTTTTTTATTTTTATTTATTTATTTATTTTTGTTATGTTGAATTGTTCTGTGTGAGGCACCTTGAGATGGCTTTTGTTGTAATTTGGCACTTTATAAGCTGATTAAATTGAAATTGAACATTTTATTGAGTCTTAAAGTAAAAATTGTAAAATAAAGTAAAATTGGTTACTGGATCCTTAAACTCTGGACATAATAAACTCTACATGGTGGATCCTTGATCTCTGGACATAAACAGAAATAAAATTTGTTAGTTTTTGTCAAAAGCATTTCCTTTCAGACATTATTATTGGCATGAATGTCTTTCCATATCTGAGCTGAGCTCTAAGCTCGCTGCGCTGCATGTCAGGTTCATAAAAAATGCAGGACGTCTCATTTTGGGAGGAAAAAAATGTTTTAGTCGATTGTAGTTTATTGTCTGTATTGCAACGTTTGTAAGAGGTGTCATTTTATTTAAAGCGACAATTCGTTTTGAAGTAATTAATTCCGAGTGGACTCTGTCACAGCAGAGAGCTGCGCAGCGTTTGGAGCTGTGACAACGGAACGGAGGACGATTCTCGTTTGTTGACTGCAACAAGACAAGAGTCCCAGTTAGTGACTTTAATACAGCCAAAAGTGACTCATGATATTTTAATGGCTTTGAGAGGAGTTAAGAAGCGGACTTACCGCTTCTGACGAGCAGCGAATCAAAGAGTCATGAGCCATTGAATCGAAGCATTGCTTCATTGATTCACACTTCAAACTAGAGTCGCGCTGCAGAAATGGTTGATTACAGACCCGTTACGCTGTATTTAAAATAAGTGTAACGGTCCAAAATAAGCGTAACGGTCCAAAATTAGAACATAACGGGCCGTAACGCAAGTTTGCGCTAGCTAGAATCCTGATTACTCTTGCCTTCAAGGACACTGGTTTGTTACTTTCCATGATTAGTTCTTGTGATTAGAAACCTCTCTCATGTCCCTCTGTGCCAGTACATCTTACGCTGATTTATCGGATTGCATGCTGCCACTTTCCTAGTGATTTCTCATTGCCAACCAATACGTTTTCCAGTGTTTCCTCATTGTTTTCTCCTGCCTTCTCATGGCTGTGTTTGCCCACTTTAACTGCCTTTTATGCACAGAGCTCTGCCACCTGATTAGCGATTCTTCTGCTGCCTAATCCATTCCAGACACCTTCTCTGAACTTGCTTTTGATGTTGACTGTGCATTGAGGTCCCAGGTAAGTGTTTCACTACATGTGCTCCCTTATCGTGACACATACACACATGTGCACTGGTTACATTTTGTGGAATGATGTGTTGCACGCTGTACTTGCATCAGAACCATCTCCTGAAACACATGCTTTTAACATGTGCATGCATAGTTTCCTTTTAACTGCCATTTGGGTTCGGTGAGACAAACTGTTGTGGAGTTGGTGTGCACATTGTGGCACGGCACGAAAAATGTGGTCAAATAAAAAGCAGATTACTTGTTCAAAAATTTACTTGAGTAAGGGCAGTTTCCCATTGCCATTTTTTGGTCGTAATTTGCACCCCAATTCCAAAATTTATGAAACAGTGCACAATTTATTAAAATAGCAAACACAATTTATATTAATTGCTATTATATGACCGCACACAAATGAGTGTAACCGATGAATACATCAGAGTACAGATGAGTCGACTACACAAGTGCTTGTGCGGATGCGGCGTGCATTTGTGTGCAATTCTACTCTGGCATTATTATCACACTTCTCCACATGTATCTCTCAAATTGCAATGTATCTCTGTATTTCTCAAAACCGTTGACTGTTGACAAGCGTGAGCTTTTCTTTCTATTGTTGCAGATGAGAATCAGATGGAGAACTGTAGGTCTCGATTACTGCATATTGTACCTGGATGTCCACACTACTTTTGCAAAATAGTATCCCAGCTCTGCATACATTACAGCTGACTACTCACTGTTTTGGTCAACAATGATTCTCAGTGCCAGATTTAAAAAAAATGTAAAAAAATAAAAAATTTCCAATCACTCACAATGTTCTACAACACTACTTTTACCATCACTTACACCTGACACCTGTTATTTGAGATATTTTTTGCACCAAAAATTTTGATAGGTGGGCATCACAAATCGGCAATGGGAAACCATCCTAAGAGTGGAAATACCATTTTACAAAAGCAATATGAAAAGTGTTCATTTCCTCATGTGCGTTACTTGTAATGCCTTACTATCCACCCCTATTGTCAATATCTATAACTCTCACTTTTGGAAAAAAAAACCCCTTTCAATTAAAATCTAGAACAATATCTATCCCATTTGTCTCCTGTCCTCTCAGTCCTCAGCGCACCAACCTGACTTCTCCAAACTTCTATGGAGCCAAATCAAAAATCCATGCTCTCAATGGGCAGTCAATATCTCATTAACCAGTCCCTCCACACAGACTCAGGCAGCCAGGATGTACTTCACAGTGTGCACCGCATAGTCTGGCGCAACTCGCACACTTTAATAACCTGTGGGGACGCCATTCCACATCCTCAGCCGGCTAAGAGGCGAACGAGAGGGCTCGAGCACTCCCTCCGTCTGCAACACTGACGGCTTGGTTTGCAGCTTCTCTGCTCAGATACAGCAGATCAATCAGCTTGACGAATGAATGCGACGTGCAAACGCTCACCTCGATGAGACAAATTCACAATCACATTGCACGCAAAGCAGACTTTAGGAGATTAATAATTTGGTGGTTCCATAATGACAACAAGATTACGCTCATATTACAACAGCAATTATCTTTCAAAAGCTTATTTTTAACATCAGACGGTGTTAAGCAAAGAACACCTTTGCTTAAAATAGACTAATTTTATAATTGGGTATTTTATTTTAAATGGTGTGTGTGACTTGAGCTAATTTGTGCTTAATCTGTGGCGATTTTTTTTCTTCTTCATCCGTTGGCTCCTTGCGTCCGCGGCTCCTGACTGGATAATAGCCAATCTTGTTAACCTCCGCTTTAATGTGCGAGAGCCTGCAGCACTGGGGAGTGAGCGCTTCAATCTGCCACTGATAGAAAGAGACAAAGTGTACCAAATCCACAGCAAATATTTACAACCCTGTTATCATTGCCTTAAAGCACCTATCACAAGATATTTGCTGTTACCTATTCTGTCGCTCCAGAGCATTTTTTTTAACAGTCTGGTACACGCTTGTGTTAAATCACATATTCACGTGCAGCCTGTGCGTCCTAGCGGGTCTCGCTGCCGACAATTACAATACCTCGTTACACTAACACTCAGGATGAAGGGTTAATTATAAGAGAGTGTGAATCACACTCTTTTTTTCTTTTTTTTTTACCTTTTTTCTGTTGGTCCACACATCAAACAAGTTTCTTTAATTATATAACTGGAATTTTCATCTTAATTGTGCTGAGTAGGCTGACTAATTTGCATGGGGTAATGAGAGGGATGTTTCCATTACAGGTAATTAGGTAGTTGAGAGGCAGTGGTGTGGTAGCGAGGCTGAATAAAGAGGAAAGGTGGGTGGTGGTGGTGGGGGTCACAGAGGGCATGCACAAGGCAGTGACTTGTCTAAATATTGTGTTCACAGGATGAAGAGGAAAGAAGGTAATCAATAGAAAAATATCAACTACTTTGATTGACGATAAATGATTATTATCATCATGAATTTTTTAAACAATTTTTTCTTGATTTTCATAACAACAATCACCATTGATTGATTGACTGATCGATAAGCAGTTAAAATGACAGTTAGTTGTACCCCATTTGTGCAGGATACAGTGAAACATATGAACACATGCACGCGTGCCACAATCACGTAGGCAACACAAGGCAGCAGAGCAACTTACAGCAACGTTCAACCACTTCATTGGTAATTATCTTCTAATCGCACTGTTCATATTTCAGTTTCTCTTCCAACAATATTCTGTCGGACTACCAGCAGCTCCTATCAAAAGGCAAGCAGCAGTAACACAGCGACTGAATGGAAGGGGAAGAATTCAAAGTCCTACAGACAGGCAGACATAAAGTTGCTCTGCTAATTTTAAAATTAAATGAAGATTTTTTTTTTAATTCAAAAAGCATCAACACAATCTGAGCTAGTTTTTTTAATCCACACATATTCACATAAAAAAAAAAAAAAAGATTGCACACCAAGCGGAAATCACTTAATTTTGCAATTTCATAAAATCTTTCAGGACAAATTGAATGTAAGTGACACTACTGGGCAAAATTACTTCTTCATGTCTCACTCAGAATAAGTTACAACACTACAATCCATTAAATTACCAACATGTAAGACATCAGCGTCCTTTTTCAATAAATTCTTTACAAAATGCGATTAAGTAGAATTAAAACAAAGATAACAATACGGACAAAATACCAACAATCCTTGTGAACATTTACGAAACAATAACTGTACATACATATAGTAAAAGGAAAACAGGCTGGAATTCGCTATCAGCAGTAATTGTTGAGTTATAATATAAATCTGGGCAGAGTGTAACATGTTTAAAACATCGTAATGATAATTACCTAGTGTGTGCTTACGTGTCTATTTTTAAGCATCATATCAGAAAAAGCACAAATGTGTTTTGGGGCATGTCAGGAAAGTAAAAATGTATTATATATTATTAGTATTTAATAACATATGTCTGAGCCCTGCTACGGTTTTTCTATCACATGTGAGCCCATATCTGTTTTATAAATGTAATTTTCTGATTAACTGTGCATGTGTGTCTGTGCGTGTGTGTTGTACTATATGTCTGTCTGCACTTTCACGTTGTATCTGCGCACATGTGTGCATGCGCATGTGTCCCTGCATGACGGGGGATGGGGTGGGGGGTAGTGATGGGATTAAACACACCAGATCAACATCACAGTAACTGGCCGCACATGTAAACGGAAAAAGAAGAAGAAGAAGAAAAAAAATAGGTCAGTAGAACACAACGCACAGATATGCACACGCACATGCGCCACCATCAACTCAAAGAATCACAGTCTGCCAGTCGCGCCTCTGCCCCGTAGCCCGTCTGCGACCCGCGTTCAACGCTGCCGTGCACATCTTTCCGCGAAACAGACATGTCCTCTGGACCGGAACAACAGGATTAAGAATGGGGCAGAAAGGAATAGCGACAGGAAACCCCTGACCCTTTGCACCCTTACCACCCCCATGCTGCCTCACATATATTTGTAAAAGAATAAAGAAGAAAAAGAAAAAACTTGTGCTCTGAAGCTCTTCTTGTCAGAAGTGTGCAAAGATGACACCGGCTGTGGTTTTTGCAGCGCGCCGCACTCAGAAAACACACTATAGAAGGATAAAAATCAAAGCAGATTACTTTTGCAGTGTTGCATAAATAGACATAACAATTCTATATCTGTTTCCCCTGGTTCTGATCTTCAAAAAGATCTGTTTGTGCATGCAAAATTCTATTAGAAACTGAATTAATTTGCTGTGTTTCATTCAGAAAACATATTCCCTCTCTCCCCCCTCTCTCTCCGTTTCTCGCCCCCTCTCGAGCTGTCACACTCCTGCCTTGCAAATGGAATGGAAAGAGTTGACAGGCTATGAATAGCAGAGCCGTTACTCCTCTACTTGTTACTGTGGCTGCAGGATCAGCATGCGGTTTCGCTCTTACCTTTCATAGCTGAAATCACAAAATACATCATTAAGCTTCGAGTCCATAAGAGAAGACTATCAGCAGCCGCAAAGCCCTCCACTGCTGTCTCAGCAGCAGCTGGCCAGCACAGCTCTGTCTCTCAGCCTCCGAGCATGACCACACCAGAATCCATGTGACTGTGACATCAGTGTGCATGTCTGACTGCTCCCCTCCCACCAGCCTTTGATTGGCACAGCGTGCAGCCAGTAGGGGCGCTGAGAGCTCAGGCAGGGAAGCTGGCCCCTTTCCCACTGATTGCAGGCGGAGCTCGCTACACACAGAACTGGCGCTATCTTCCGCGGCTTATCTCTTCGTGCAAGGATAAAGTCAAAACCAGTTTTCGCAAGACACCAGTTTTCCACACTCCCCACCCCGACCAATTCCCACTTCCATGCCTTTAAAAAAATGGCACAATGTCAAGGATAAGAAGAGAGTCAAAGAGGGGATAAAAGCCTAGACCGGGGATGAGGAGTTGTGGCTGAGAGAAAGAGCCGAGGAAACAACAGAGGAAGAAAGAGTGGGGGTAAAATGAAAGTAGAGAGTGGAGAGGATGTGTCTTTTTTTTTTCATCTGCGGCTCAAACATTGTGGCAGTGATCAGTGTAAGACCAGATGTCTGCGAGCAGCGGTCGGCCCAACGCAGAGCCAAGAGGAGCAGAGCCTCCACTTCCTCCCCTGACCCCTCAGAGGACCTGTGTGTACACCCCCCCACTCACCCTCACCGCTCACGTGTACTCTTTTTGACAGGTGAAAATGGTGAGATAGTGACAGAAGGGTTTGGATGATCGCCCCCCCCACACACACACCCCACAGCGACCAGACGATGACTTTCTTCCCATCGTTTCTCGCTCGTTCCCGTCTCCCGTTTCCCCATTCCAGTCTTGGAGTCTGTCTCTCTCTCTCTCTCTCCCTCTCTCCTCCCCCTCTCCTCGCTCATCCTCTCTCATATGATAATCTGTTCTGACTCCTAACCAGCTGCCTCTCTCTGATACAATATTCTGGTTTTAGTGCAATCCAGCTCTGGCCAATAACCACGCTGTATTTGGCATTTCATGAATAAGCCGGGGTGCATATCATCTCGTCTCAAAACAAACATCATGTTGCCTTAGATTCATATTTGAGATCCCACATTAAAAGACAAGAAATATTTTTTGAATTTGGAGATTTTGAATATTCATTTCACATCCTGCACGGCTGAATATGATTACCACGGCAGCTGCGCCATGTCATCGCCGTTTCCACCGTGCACATCTTCGAAATATTAACCATGCAATTGCAATATTTTTGCATTTATTGTCATGTGCATGATAAATATCTATATTTATTGATGTCTTCTACTGTTCCCACTGAATAAAGGTATTTCTAACCATATATTGTATGAAAATGAGGACTCAGCAGCTTGCGACATAAATCTTCTGATGACAATGTTTCATTAGGACCTCTGTGATCCATTAGAAACACACATTAACTCACAGTGTGTCAACACAGGTCTCTTATTGCACGCTGTCTAATGAGCAAAATACCACTCAGAGACATCAAATGGAGCGTGCCCGGGCCACAGGGACAGGCTCCGGTAAACAATTCAAAACAATGAGATGTCAGATACAGCACAGTTGTTTAAATTCGGTGTTGCCATCTCCCCACAAGATATTTAAAGGTTTCCAGATGAGTCAGGACCAGGGTTGTGTTTAACTGTCACAATCTGTGGTCGGTTCGGCAGGAACTGTCATCTCAGAATCAAGCGCGAGCTACAGCGTGGTTTAACAAAAACAAAAAAAAAAAACAAGGTAGGAAGAGTTGAGTCTGCTGGCTGGTTATCAAAGAACGTATGAGAGGAAGATACAGTGGGCGATGTAAATTTACATATGCTGGAGCTTAAAAAAATAAATCTTTCAAATTCTATTTTCTCCAACTTCACGTGATCAGTTTTACCACATAATATGTGTGGTAAGCCAGTTTGTATATCTAATTTATTGGCATATAAATGTACAGTGCATCTGGAAAGTATTCACAGAGCTTCACTTTTTGCACATTTTGTTGTGTTACAACCTTATTCCAAAATGAATGAAATTGATTTTTTTCCTCAAAATTCTAAACACAATACCCCATTTTGAAAATGTATTAAAAATAAAATAAAAAAATAAACTAAGAAATCACATGTACATAAGTATTCACATCCTTTGCCATAAAGCTCAAAATTGAGCTCAGGTGCATCCTGTTTCCACTGATCATCCTTGAGATGTTTCTGCAGCTTAACTGAGTCCACCTGGGGTAAATTCAGTTTAATTGAACATGATCTGGAAAGACACACACCTGTCTACATATAAGATCCCACAGTTGACAGTTCATGTCAGAGCACAAACCAAACATGAAGTCAAAGGAATTGTCTGTAGACCTCAGACATAGGATTGTCTTGAGGCACAAATCTGGGGAAGGATACAGAAACATTTCTGCTGCTTTGAAGGTCCCAATGAGCACAAGTGGCCTCCATCATCTGTAAATGGAAGAAGTTCAGATCCACCAGGACTCTTCCTAGAGCTGGTTGCCCGTCTAAACTGAGTGAGCGGGGGAGAATGGCCTTAGTCAGGGAGGTGACCAAGAACCCGATGGTCACTCTGTCAGAGTGCCAGCATTCCTCTGTGAAGAGGGGAGAACCTTCCAGAAGGACAACCATCTTTACAGCAATCCACCAATCAAGTCAGTATGGTAGAGTGACCAGATGGAAGCCACTCATTAGTCAAAGGCACATGGTAGCCCACCTGGAGTTTGTCAAAAGGTAGCTGAAGGACTCTCAGACCATGAGAAACAAAATTCTCTGGTCTGATGAGACAAAGATTGAACTCTTTGGTGTGAATGCCAGGCATCATGTTTGGAGGAAACCAGGCATCATCCCTACAGTGAAGCATGGTGGTGGCAACATCATGCTGTGGGGATGTTTTTCAGCGGCAGGAACTTGGAGACTAGTCAGGATTGAGGGAAAGATGAATGCAGCAATGTGCAGAGACATCCTGGATGAAAACCTGCTCCAGAGTGCTCTTGACCTCAAACTGGGGCAGCGGTTCATCATTCGGCAAGACAGTGACCCTAAGCACACAGCCAAGATATCAAAGGAGTGGCTTCAGGACAACTCTGTGAATGTCCTTGAGTGGCCCAGCCAGAGCCCAGACCTGAATCTGACTGACCATCTCTGGAGAGATCTGAAAATGGCTGTGTGCGCACACACACACACACACACACACACACACACACACACACACACACACACACACACACACACACACACACACACACACACACACACACACACACACACACACACACACACATATATACGAGGGCTGTCAATAAAGTAACGGTCCTTTTTATTTTTTTCAAAAGCTATATGGATTTCATTCATATGTTTTTACGTCAGACATGCTTGAACCCTCGTGCGCATGCGTGAGTTTTTCCACGCCTGTCGGTGACGTCATTCGCCTGTGAGCACTCCTTGTGGGAGGAGTCGTCCAGCCCCTCGTCGGAATTCCTTTGTCTGAGAAGTTGCTGAGAGACTGGCGCGTTGTTTGATCAAAATTTTTTCTAAACCTGTGAGACACATCGAAGTGGACACGGTTCGAAAAATTAAGCTGGTTTTCAGTGAAAATTTTAACAGCTGATGAGAGATTTTGAGGTGATTCTGTCGCTTTAAGGACTTTTCACGGTGCGAGACGTCGCACAGCGCTCTCAGCCGCCGTCATCAGCCTGTTCAAGCTGAAAACCTCCACATTTCAGGCTCTATTGATCCAGGACGTCGTGAGAGAACAGAGAAGTTTCAGAAGAAGTCGGTTTCAGCATTTTATCCGGATATTCCACTGTTAAAGGAGATTTTTTTAATGAAAGACGTGCGGACGGGTCCGCGCGTCGGGACGCAGCCGACGCGGTGCGGCGGCACAGGAAAAACACCTCCGTGTTGATAACCATTTGTAAAATCCAGGCAGCTTTTGATGGCTTTCAGTGGAGTGAGTATATGAGAAATTGTTTAACAGGCAGGACATGTTCCAACTTGTCCTTAAGGCTTTCAACAGAGGTGTTTTTCCTGTGGCGGAGCGTCGCGGCGGCTGCGTCCCGACGCGCGGACCCATCCGCACGTCTTTCATTAAAAAAATCTCCTTTAACAGTGGAATATCCGGATAAAATGCTGAAACCGACTTCTTCTGAAACTTCTCTGTTCTCTCACGACGTCCTGGATCAATAGAGCCTGAAATGTGGAGGTTTTCAGCTTGAACAGGCTGATGACGCCGCCTGAGAGCGCTGCGCGACGTCTCGCACCGTGAAAAGTCCTTAAAGCGACACAATCACCTCAAAATCTCTCATCAGCCGTTAAAATTTTCACTGAAAACCAGCTTAATTTTTCGAACCGTGTCCACTTCGATGTGTCTCACAGGTTTAGAAAAAATTTTGATCAAACAAAGCGCCAGTCTCTCAGCAACTTCTCAGACAAAGGAATTCCGACGAGGGGCTGGACGACTCCTCCCACAAGGAGTGCTCACAGGCGAATGACGTCACCGACAGGCGTGGAAAAACTCACGCATGCGCACGAGGGTTCAAGCATGCCTGACGTAAAAACATATGAATGAAATCCATATAGTTTTTGAAAAAAATAAAAAGGACCGTAACTTTATTGACAGCCCTCGTATATATATATATATATATATATATATATATATATATATATATATATATATATATATATATATATATATAATTTTATTGTTATTTTGAGTGTATAATGGATTTTTGTAACTCCAGGGGGACTAGTGACTCACCTACTGACTGCTGTAGATTAATATACTAAACTAATACAACAGTACTATATACTGTAATTATGTTTAAAATCTAGGCTCTTCCTAAGACGATAGTTAAATCAAAGGTGTCTGATTTGATCATGACTTCCATGACTGTTTCACAATACTAGTGACAGTATGCCGATACACAGGTCATAGTTGTCCATTAGATCATTGATTAAGCAACAAAACCACTGAAGGCCAAATGTCTGAGGTGGGAAATGATGATGTGTAACCATCAGTGCACCAAGACCACATTCTTTGTTTTTGATGTCAGAACACTGAAAAACGCTGTGCAATCTCAGGATGACGACATGTATGTAATATTATGCCATTATTTTATTTATTTCAGTACACATTTAATCACTGGATTACTGCCTTATACAACTTTGATGTTGTATTTTTGTAAGTTCATATTTTTCTTATGTTGTATTTTTTTTACACTTATAATGACCTCTGGTTTTACATTTGCATTGATGGACCAGCACCTGCAAAGTCATTGTCTAAGACAACTTCAGTAAAGCTTTTTAAGAGTGGTAGACAAAGCAAACATAAAAGTTACCTTTGATAACCGCCAAGCTGCTAACTGAAAAGTTAACCATTCATACATTCATCTTCTACTGCTTAGTCCAATTAAGGGTAGCGGGGGGCTGGAGCCTATCCCAGCAGTCACGGAGCGCGAGGCGGAGTACACCCAGGACAGGACCCAGTCTGTCGCAGGAGACAAATAGACAAACAAACACAGACACACCCACACACACCTACACACAATTTAAAGATTCCAATCCACCTAACCAGCATGTCTGTGGGAGGAAACCGGAGCACCCGGAGGAAACCCACGCAAACACGGGGAGAACATGCAAACTCCACACAGAAAGGCCACAGGAATTGAACCTTCTCGCTGTGAGGCAACAGTGCTAACCGCTAAGCCACCATGCTGCCCAAAAGTTAACCAATAAACCCCTAAAATATTGAGGTGAAGGCACAGCTGACACTAACCACTTGCTTTTATTATATGATTTTTTTTTTTTTTTTTTTTTTGTATATTGGCTGTTAAAAAGCCAGATTTTAATATGTAGCATAAACATGAAGGTTCCCAAAAAGGTTTAGCATTCCAAGATGTACATGTATTAAATACTTAAATTAACAACTGAAATTACAGTAGTTTCCATTTGACATACAATTTATTCACAATACAAACACTATTAAATGAATAAGGCATAATAAGTAATACATGGAAAATAATTTTCATAATCTAATGAAGGTATTTACTCTTGCTTGACCTCTTGTTCCTCAAGGTGATGCTTGTTGAATAAGTTCATTAGCTCCAACGCGAACAAACATGCATGATTGTCAGGTCACTTTTGACTGTTAACTTTATTTTAAAAATGTTATCTGAATTAAAGATAGTGGAACAAAATTTAGCAGAATCTAACTGGCCAACTAATGATTTTCAAAGTTAGTTGAAGCAATAATCCACTGACTTAAAGTTAGCTTTGTTACTTACCTGTTAGCTGATTAGCTGAACTGTGTCCACCACTGTTTTTGAGTGTTCTATAACTTTTCTTCAAACCAAAGCTGAGCATAAAAGAGACACCATGTTATAGTAACACTGGTGTAACTTCAGTCTTCTCTATATTTAATATAATAATATTATAAATAATACTTTTATTTTTTACTTTCATTTGTTTTTATTTTTGCTCCATATTTCTTTTCTTTTTTTCAATCAGAGGGAGACTTTGTATAAAACAAGTTTGTTTTTATGCTGCTTTTCCTTGATTGTGATGACATTTACTCTGAAGTCTTAAGATTCTTTTTTCTTAAATCTTTTTAAAAAACTTGAGTCAAGAATCAACTTTTCCCTGCCAATTACATCTGTGTGTACATACAACATACACACACACACACACACACACACACACACACACACACACACACACACACACACACACACACACACACACACACACACACACACACACTATATATATATATATATATATATAGTGATACTGTCATTTTGTTTCTTTTGCTCAGGATGTTCTTTGGCATGGGATGATAGTAAAAAAAAGACTTCTCCAAGTTACCAAAATAAGTAAATAAACTAAAAAATGAACAAAAAACAAATCCAACCTGACTGCGTTCTGTTGACTGTGTGGTACGTCATCAAAAACCCCTTTTTTTTTTTTTTTGGTCACATTGGTAATGACGAGGCAGCAGCAGTTTGTCTCTAAATCTTTTTATCCTGAGATTTGTAAATTCAAAGATAAAGTTTTACTGACAGACTTTTGAAATATAAAGTTTGCACACAGACATGTAAGAATTAAATCCATCATTTAAAGGTTTATGTTTGTTTGTAGATTCTTTGTTATTTTAAGCTATTTGTGTATTTTTGTTTGGGGAGGTGATGGTCTAGTGGTTAAGCACTGGGCTCGAGACCAAAGGATCCTCGGTTCAAATCCCAGCCTGACTGAAAAATCACTTAGGACCCTTGGGCAAGGTCTTTAATTCCCTAGTTGCTCCCGATGTGTAGTGAGCGCCTTTTATGGCAGCAGCCTGGCATCAGGGTGAATGTGAGGCATTATTGTAAAGCACTTTGAGCATCTAATGCAGATAGAAAAGTGCTATATAAGTTCTGCAGAAAAAGCACAGACGGCAAACTGAGCCACACACGATGCACTAAAGGCCAGCCCAGTCATGTGCTTCTCACATTTATTCAAGCTAATGCATTTACTGTAAACAAGCCCTGTGGAATAAAATTCAATTGAAATGAGGTGCAGAACAACCACTGGTGCCCCCAAAGGAGAGGAGAGGACCAGAGCTGATAATGGCCTCATTAGCAGTCTGTCAGTAACCATTCCATGCACACCACGCCACACAGCTGATCCACATTAACTCTTACTGCTCTGGACTTGCCTGTGAGATCATAGCCTGTTGCGTGCGTGTGTGCTGTTGCACCAGCGACCGCGAACCCGATAGGATTTACGGACTTCCTCATACAAGTTTCATCAGGAGATAGTTTACTGTACTGAGGGTTTATATTCTATCACAAAGCCACTTGGGTGTTTGGAACTGAACCACCAGCCTGAAGCAGCAGCAACAGTAGAATTAACAAGCTCCAACAAGCACTCCATGAAAACAATACAGATCAATTTAATATAGATGCCAAGGAGCGGAGGGCATAATATCAGAACCATAACAGCGCTGGCCCACACCACACAATCATAAACGAATTTAGGGCCATTCCAGGCAATTTCCTGGGGGCCTCCACTTGTGGGAAGACTTCAATAAATCACAGACAACAAAGGAATATCTATTTCTGTGAAAACAGATGACACTATTGGGTTATGTCCAGATGAGTGCGTAGCGTCGCATTTAAACACAAGCTTAAATAAGAGCAGTGAGAGTTTAAAGCATCCATGGTGTGCTGAGGAAGACTGTTATGGTATAATGTGGAGAACCTGTTAACTCATTATGACTAATGGATTTTCTACCAAGAGGCACAGTGTTTCTTATGTAGCAAAGTAGGTATATGTGTTATTTACAGTCTAACACCGTGATCCAATGCTTGTGTATTAGCAAGTACGCTGTCCTTCATCCTAAATACACAGAGCAACCCCAGGCCAGCTCAGCATTACTGCTTCCTCTGTCACTCACGCACAAACACGTCATATTTATAGAACAGTAGGGTCAAAAAGAAGCATCATGAAAGCGCATCATTCCTACACAGGTGAAGTGTACCACTGTCAACTGTCATATAATCAGTTTAAACAACACAGTGCTTATAGTGAACAGCTGACAAGGGTATAGCCTTTTGTTTGACTGTTATTTATAGAACTAAATCTAAATATCTTTTCAATAAAAAACAAAAAGAGCATCTGGTATTTCCAAAACAATAGAAACTTTCGACTTTTATCTCTTTCCTTCATGGAGTTTTTTTTTTAAGATATACTAGGTGCAGTTGACAAAGTTGAGTCTTGACAAAGGTATTTGCCGTCTAAGAGAACCAGTGATTTGTGTCACCATTACAAAATATGTTCATCATTATATTGACCAAGGCACACTTCCCTATTATAAATGAATTTTGTTGTTTGTTTTGATAAAAAATTGTGAAAAACATTAATAAACATTGGGTGTGTCCCAGTTCAAGGTCTACACATGTCTAAGTTCTGTGTCCCATGAAGCTCTTCAGGCTTCAGCCCTTCAGATACAATTTGCTATGGTTAATTAATCCAAGACCACGGCACAATGACTGAAAATTCTGGTTCATCACAGGCATCCTCCTTGACTCTGTAATATTTCCCAGGTATGAGCAAGGTTTCAAACAGTCAGGTTCCAGTGCATACTGTAGCTGTGAATGTGAGAATGGGTTTTAGGGTTGAGGTACACAACGGGGAGACTTCAGGTCAACTATCAGAAATTCCAATCCACCATGAGTTTGTGGTTGTCCAGCCCCTATTACCTCCAAAACGTGCATTCAGACACATTAGAAAGACTATAGCAGACGGCTATCTATCATGTATATTCTGTGCACGCATAAACCCTCCATGCCAATAGATTGCACTAGACTGTTTACGTCATTCAGAAAGTGAAACTGGAAGTCGTGGAGATATAAATTGCTAACAAACCCGTATTTGCTCACCATTTCTACTGCACTCTCACTGGTCAATGACCACGTCAAACTGTTTATACACAGTACTAAAGCTCTTGGTGAAATTCTGTTGTGTGTGCATTAATTTTAATGCTACTGTACTTGCATTAATTCTGTTGTACCTGAATTAATTCTATTGTGCCTGTATTAATGGTAAATGTCCACCAGATGGAGATATTGGTCCATTTCAAGAACCTACAACAACCAACCTGTTGCTTATAGTCGTAGATACGGTGCGTGTGATCCAGACTTTGTTGTTTGACTGGTTTTGTCATTTCATTTTCTCACCTCGTGCACTGATTTGCTAAAACCCAATCAGGGTGCACTTGCTCACCCATGGGCATCAATGCACCAGTTCAACATTTTCAATCAGCAAAAAATAGTTAATAACAGCGAGGAGTGCAGATGTGCTGATGGTACAGGACACACGGAGCTAGCTTAATTCATCCCGAATAAACTCCCGATGAGTGCAGATGGCCCGCAGTCTGCTTGGTGTGTACCCTACTTTAGGAATTGTTTAAAGGAGATGATGGTCCAGTGGTTAAGATGTTGGGCTTGAGACCAGAGGATCCTTGGTTCAAATCCCAGCCTGACAGGAAAATCACTAAGGGCCCTTGGGCAAGGTCCTTAATCCCCTAGTTGGTCCTGGTGTGTAGTGAGGGCCTTGTGTGGCAGCACCCTGATATCGGGGTGAATGTGAGGCATTATTGTAAATCGCTTTGAACGTTTGATGCAGATGGAACAGCGCTATATAAATGCAGTCCATTTACCATTTGATCGTAATTGCCTGTAACATTCCTACACTTTCTGGGGTAGTACAAGAATAAATTAGCTTCTCATCAAAAAGAAAGTTAATAAAATAAAAATCTGCACTAGGAAATGCCACGTTCAACAGGTGTTCAGTTTGTTAAAAATAGTGTGAATTCTGAAATAAGTACAGCAAATTTAAGCAAATGAATGGAATGGCTATTTCTTCCATTGTTAGCCATTTCATACTTTATGCCAACAGCAGTGTTTATAATCTGCTGAGTGAAAACACGTGTCTCAACTCAAAAGTGATTCATTACGTGATTGAGGTAAACATGTTTATTTATTTGGACTATCAAATAAAAAGCATTTGTAAAGTGAGATCATTGGCCATAGTGACGTGCTACTGTGTATCTCCCCAAAGACAAACAAAAAACTACAGAAATCAATAGAAATCAGATTTAACAATGAATTGTGCTGCATCTCTTTTGTGCGAGGCTGCCCTTGGGGACACAGAGGAAAGAGATACGGGGATGGAGAGAGAGAAGAGCAAAAGTGAACGAGGAGGGGAGATTATCGCCGGCATGGCAGCCTGTGTGAGAGGCTTAGCCTGGCTAGGCAGGGAGGTGGAACCCTGTGAATTCTAATGAACTGGCAAGACTCCCCCAAAAACCAGCTCCATCTCTGTGGCATGAGGGCGACGGGAGGGGAAGCAGGAGGTGATTAGGGAGGCGCAGCCCTTCTACGGCACACCAAACAGAGCAGGTCATTTTCCATGTGATAATTATGGCTATAACCAGGCATGAAGGATTGGTAATGGACCTGCTTATTCTTCATACTCTGCTAAGGCAACCACTGAGTCTGTCAAGGGGAAAAACATAATGATGTGGGTTTTCTTTTTTTTTAGGAGGGTGACTCTGGCAAGAGTTGCAATAGATGTTGAAAAGGGCAGCAGGGGAACTTGGCCTTTGAGGGAGAACTTAACGAATGAACTTCATTATTGAGGAGCATCCCGTGGAGACCCCCCGGAGGGTGTGATATATCACTTAGCACCAAACTTACACACTAACCCCCCACTCACCCGCCATCAGTTTGGGGTGTGTGTGTGTGTGTGTGTGTGTGTGTGTGTGTGTGTGTGTGTGTGTGTGTGTGTGTGTGTGTGTGTGTGTGAGACGGTGGGAGGGGGGTGTATGTGTTGAGGTACACATGTAAATTTAAATAGTTAACCATCTTGCACAGAAAAAAAAAGAGGAAAAGTTGTTTTTTTGTGTCATGAAAACATATTAGAAAAAGTTTTGAACTGGTTCAAGAAAAGAAAACCAAAACCAAAAACATCCGATGTATTGCTAGGAACACACAAAAAACAAAATAAACATACTGTATATTTGAAATAATGGTAACCAGTAAATGGACTGTATTTATATAGCACTTTTCCATCTGCATCAGACGCTCAAAGCGCTTTACAATAATGCCTCACATTCACACCGATGTGAGGGTGCTGCCATACAAGGTACTCACTACACACCGGGAGCAACTAGGGGATTAAGGACCTTGCCCGATAGCCCTTAGTGATTTTCTGGCCAGGCTGAGATTTTAACTGAGGATCCTGTGGTCTCAAGCCGACCACTTAACCACTAGACCATCACCTCTCTTAACCAGTGAATAATATTTATTTATGTATTTATTTTCTGCATGCAATAAGTTGATGCTGAGTTAATTTCCTGCCTTCCTCGGAACATCATGCAAGACTTTGAATGGCGGAAAAAAAAATGAAGTAAAATGTAATGTGGTTTCCCTGATTCCAACCAGAAAATGTAGATATTGGTCTATATAACTTTAAATGTTGATATTAAACATCAGCTTCATCAGTGTTTGATAGACAGGCTAATATGTAAAGAGAAATAATGGTGAAAATAGCTAGCTCCAGTTAGGTTAATCAATTTGTCTGGTGGGTCACACATTACCTAGATTAACTGTGACATTAGTGGTAGACTGTAGAGTAAAATAAAATCTTTGTAATGTCCGAAAGATTCATATTGTTATGCCACATGGCCTAACAAAAACTGGAAATGTTAAAATATCGATTCTGCTCATAACAAACAATATATATATATATATATATATATATATATATATATATATATATATATATATATATATATATATATATATATAGATATAGATATATATACACACACATATATGGGTGATTCTTTAACTACGGGCACTATTGGCCTTGTAAATGTAATTTCCACCACACCATTGCCTTACAATATATATACATGTGCTCTGATGTCACTGTTTATCTCCATAGAAACTACCCAAACAATCTTTCATACAAACTGTTTAAAGGGATATTACAGTGTTGTGGTGGAAATTATGGCAATAGTGTGGGACAACTACATTTTGTTTAAAAAAGTCACAACAGTTGTATGACATTGAATACCCCAATTATGTTTTGATTATTTTACTGATATTTTATTCAGAGACATTTTAAAACATTAGAAAAAATGTTTCTTTACCATTCATTTTTATCATTGAAGATCAAACGTCTGGGTGTGGGACAAGCACAAAACGGCAATATTTGCACATAATGATGCTGAAAAAAGGTGAAAAAGTCATCATAGACTACTAGAACAAATTTCTTAACACACTTTCATTGTAAAGATAACTATAAAAGTGTGAAATTTCCCCTTTTTTCTGTTTTTCATACAATATGATCAAAGGACATAATAAGTGCCCGTAGTCTAAGAATCACCCATATACATACATACAACAACAAAATCTTAGAAGCCTGGATTTGAAAACTTCTACAAGGGCTGTCCATAAAGTATAGGTCCTTTTTATTTTTTTCAAAAACTATATGGATTTCACTCATATAGTTTTACATCAGACATGCTTGAACCCTCGTGCGCATGCGTGAGTTTTTCCACGCCTGTCGGTGACGTCATTCGCCTGTGAGCACTCCTTGTGGGAGGAGTCGTCCAGCCCCTCGTCGGAATTCCTTTGTCTGAGAAGTTGCTGAGAGACTGGCGCTTTGTTTGATCAAAATTTTTTCTAAATCTGTGAGACACATCAAAAGTATCCGGATATGGAGATTTTTTTAATGAAAGACGTGCGGACGGGTCCGCGCGTCGGGACGCAGCCGGCGCGGTGCGGCGGCACAGGAAAAACACCTCCGTGTTGATAACCATTTGTAAAATCCAGGCGGCTTTTGATGGCTTTCAGTGGAGTGAGTATATGAGAAATTGTTTAACAGCTGGACATGTTCCAACTTGTCCTTAAGGCTTCCAACGGAGGTGTTTTTCCTGTGGCGGAGCGTCGCGGCGGCTGCGAGCCAACGCTGCAATCCGCCCGCACGTCTTTCATTAAAAAAAATCTCCTTTAACAGTGGAATATCCGGATAAAATGCTGAAACCGACTTCTTCTGAAACTTCTCTGTTCTCTCACGACGTCCTGTATCAATAGAGCCTGAAATGTGGAGGTTTTCAGCTTGAAACAGGCTGATGACGGCGCCTGAGAGCGCTGCACGACGTCTCGCACCGTGGGAAGTCCTTAAAGCGACAGTATCACCTCAGAATCTCTCATCAGCTGTTAAAATTTTCACTGAAAACCAGCTTAATTTTTCAAACCACTTTGATGTGTCTCACAAGTTTAGAAAAAATTTTGATCAAACAAAGTGCCAGTCTCTCAGCAACTTCTCAGACAAAGGAATTCCGACGAGGGGCTGGACGACTCCTCCCACAAGGAGTCCTCACAGGGTTAGGGCGTCACCGACAGCCGTCGAAAAACTCACGCATGCGCACGAGGGTTCAAGCATGTCTGACGTATAAACATATGAATGAAATCCATATAGTTTTTGAAAAAAATAAAAAGGACCTATACTTTATGGACAGCCCTCGTAAATTCTCATTATTTCGTTTTCGCTTAGCCTCAATAATTTCCGCCATTATCCTGTCACCTGTGTCTAGTGAATAATGAGGTGGGACCTCATTCTGGCTCTGCTCACTGCACTAACCCCCAGAAGAAAACTGCTTCAGCTTAAACTAACAAATAATAAAATGCACGTTCTGTGACTTCAGGTAACATTTTTGGCCCGGTGAGACAGTCCTGATCAACATTCTACTCATTTAGTAAAAACGAAATCTGTTCAAGCATGAAAGTAACTTCTATAAAGTTCTGTGAGCCGCAAAAAAAAGCAAGTGAGCCACCAGAGGGACTGATGTTTTCCTCAAGATTGAGGGAGATCTTCAGGCTATGCACCATTTAGCCTTGCCTCCTGCCACCACCCCCCCACTTTCCCTTTTCCAGCGGGCCGAGGTGGACTTTCTCTGTGGCAGACGGGACGAAGGAGATCTTTCACCGAACGCACTCTCAACACTTTTACTCTTGACTTATGAGGATGCCATAGGTGCAGGGGAGTGATTCATCACTGGGTGTGCTCCTCGTGCACCCTCACACATTAGTAATGTGGTCCGCTGAGGAGGAATCCTGTCATCAGTCTGTACCTGGACCCTCTGAACAAGGTAGGTCAACAGGAGGCAGCAGCGGCTGGCCCACTTTTAGTCTTTCACAGCACCTTTTAAGTTTCCTCCAGCTCCGCCACAGCCGAGCCTGATGGACACACTGAGCCCGGGCCGAACAAAGAAATAAAAAACAGCAGAGCTCGGCGCTGGGACTGGTGTCCTCTCTAAATCTGTTGACTCAGTGAAGCTTGTCCTCACGCTGCTCGAGTACAGCAGGCCAAACAAAACGCAGCGAGGGGCTAATCTTTCCATCTTCATTCGCAATCTTACACAGCGCCAACACAAAACAGGGATGCAAAAAACTGACGACAAATCACTTGAATGAGCAATTCTCACTATGAAAGCGAAGGAGGGGATTAAACGGCAACCCTGTAGTCTTCTGTAATGCAGGCACAACAGATGCACGATCGCATGTTCGCGCAGCCCCTTTAAGTCAGCATAAGCGTTTGACCTCAATGTTACAGGTAAAGCATGTTTAAATACCTTCCTCAGCATTCATGTTTGTCATTTTACTTGTGCAGATTAGGTGTAAAAAGGCTATTTGAAACCAAAACACAGGATTAAGGGATAATGCTGCTCTGTGTCTTGTGAGTCGACCTTGATTCTGTAATCCAGCACAATAGTGGTGAATCGCATATTTCTCCCTTTTACATTCCATCCTATAGAACAGCTCATGCTGATGTAACAGCAGAGGCACAATGGACCGAGCTGAAAGCCAAAGTGGCCTAAATTGAGAAGAGAATTGCTGTAATATCTGTGTAATAGAACTATAAATACTGTAACAAGATTTACAGCAGGCGAAATATTGACACCTCAATATTTGATTAAAGCTGCAGAGTGTAGGATTTATTGTCATCTATTAGAGATGAGGTTCCATGTTGCATTTTTTTGAAGATTTTGAGGATGGGGGATTCATATTCCTTTGTATTCTGTAATGATAAGTATTTTGCAGTGGTGGTCACAGTTAACCTAAAAGTTAGCTTCAATAACAGCTAATCCATCAACTGAAAAATAAACAGCGATAATGCTAAATTTATAAACCGCTAAAACGTATCTGATGCTCCAGATAACTGTTCACAGCTATCATTTATTATATGAATTTAACTTCTGCTTGCTTTTTTTGAAGGGGGGGCTTTAAAACCTTGAAAAATAGACCTAAAGAGAAATTTACAAAGAATTTTTAATTTGTTGAAGCGTAAACATGATTATTTCCAAAAATGTTTTAGCATGCCAGCATCAGATCATGATCTAGATGGACATAAATTATTAAATGAACAAATGAAATTTCTTAGCAGATTCCGTTCAACATACAGTTTATTCACAGAATGGCTTGACATCCTCTTCGTTCATCTCCTTAAGGGGGTGGATGCTTGCTGCTTTCACGAGATGCGTCAATTAAGCTCCAACACAAACAAACATGGATGATTTTAGGGTTTCCAAACATTTTTGACCATTAAACTTTATTAAAAAATGTTAGCTGATTTAATGTGAGCAGAACTAAATTTAATAGAAGATAACTGGTCTACTAAAGGTTTTAAAAGTGAGATGAAATTATAATTCACCTACAAAAAAGTTAGCTCAGCGAATATACTGTTTGCTGCTTAGCTACACTGTGCCCACCGCTGGCATTATGCTTGATCCTCCATTACAAAAAAAGTAGGGCGCTTATACTTGTCAGTCTGTACTCATTGTGGCAATCCCTCAGTGGCGATTATGGTTTTCTCTTGATCGATTCCTGGACGGGATGATGGACGTAGAGATGACTGAACAGGCCCAGCCTTAATGCACACTCTTTTTGACAGACACTGTATGTAGTAATCAAACATCTGCCACTTCTGTACCAGGTCAGAGCTAAGGGCTTTATCCTGCGCCTGTCACTTTTTGCCAATCGCCGAAAGACTTGTGGGTATGCAGCACAGTGCAGAAAATCTACATCCAGGGTCAAGCTACAGCAGCTGTGCCCAACCCTGTTCCTGGAGGGCCCCAGCCCTGCATGTTTTCTACCTCTCCCTGTTCCACTCCCAGGGAATTCATGCTACCAGGTGTGTTCAGCCAATCAAGAGCTGGAAGACACCACTTTAAAAAAAAAAATCAGGTGTGACTTGAGCAGGTAGACGTGGAAAACTTGTATGGCAGGTGCTCTTCAGGAATATGGTTTGGCACAGAAGATCTAGAGACTCCTGTGCGTGGAAGTGTCAACAAACACACAGTCCTTGACAGATCCTTAGCCTGGTTCGATGGCTGGGAAATGCCAGATGATCAGGGTCTGAGGACCTGTTGCAACCTTCATGCACCTTCACAGCCACTGGGTTAGAGGACATCACTTCCTCCACCTGATCCGCTGTTGAGCACTTCTTGTTTCACCAGAGCCTTGCTAGCCATCTCATGTTTAGGGTTCCTGTTGCACCTTCATGGTTACTGTAGCTACCACGGGGCACATGACGTCCCCACCGTATTTCACCCCAACAGCCAATCCTCTACTTGATCCACTACCACCCAAGTGTCACAAAGTGGAGGGGGGGTTGGATTTTGACACCATACTAGCAACCTAGCCTATACTAGCAACCAGTAGACAGTTTATTTTGGAGCAACCACCAAGTCATCTTCTTTTTCTTTCATTCTTCTGGCCACACTGCAAAATGTGAAAGACAAGGTAAGTATGTCCCATTTGGTGTAATGTCTCAACACAGTGAATTCCATGAGGAGCCCCAGGAGGAGTCTCAGAGGAGTCCCAGTCCTGATATGAAAGGCTCATTCGAAGCTTATGAAAACACATAGATTCCTGTTATGAATGCTATATTGCATTTCTGCTAATCCCATACGTGGTAGCTAAGAGGACATAACGTTGTTAGGAACTATGAAGAAAGAAAGAATTGATCTAAATTACACAGACCTGCGCTTTAATGGCTGTGGTGAGAAATTAACTTGATCTTTAAAGTGAACAAACCTGCACTCAGCTGCAACGTTATTAAGGACTGCGCCACTTAATCAGCGAGGACGCCAATTTAGCAAAAGCCCTAACTATGCAGGGACCCTCCGTGGCGGCAAACACATTACAGAGTGAAGTGTCACCTGACTCGCCAGCAGGTACGTTTGCACACTCTCCTGCTCTCCTCCCATCTCCCATCCTACCTTATTTTCCTAACTCCGTATCTCCACTCTGGGTTTTTTTTTTTTCTTCTTCTCCACTGTGCCGCCGACACTGTAGAATGAAAACCTTGCCTTTGATGTCTGCGATCCCATAATGCTGAGCACTAGAAATCCACATGCCTGTTATCTGTAGAATCTTAATGATGACAGCTAACTTCACAACGGGTTAACCACGGTTCTGTTCTCACACTGCACAACCCACAGAAACACAAATTAATAGCAACAGGAAGGGAAAAAACCCAGCATTTCTCTAAAAAAGCAGATTCAACAAAATGCACACAATACCATCAGCACAAATGTCAACGTGTAACATTACCAAAAGCTTTTGTGAGCACTTCTGCTTTCTTCTCACTAAATGCAACTTTTTTTAAAATACCTTTTCACTTTTTAAAGAGAATGTGATTATTTTGTGGAATGATCTCAGTTCATATTGATCAAATGTATTTTTAATAAAAAAAAGTTGCTTTGTAACAAAACAATCTCTTTTTTATTCTGTGTCACCATGGTGATTCAACTAAATTTATTTCACAAAGTATATCTAAAGAGTGACATTACAGGCAACACGGTTTATTCAACAACATCCTTCTGAATAATTCAGCCGTCAGATTATATATGTTAATTTTACTCCACGTTATTCATGCGTGATATTGCATCAGGGCTTCCACACCCACTGAAATCCCTAATAGAATATTTCAAATAATATAGCTTCTACAGCTGTGTTTTAATTTGGAATGATTTGTCTTAAAAATGAGTTCAGTGAAAAGTACAAATTGACCAAAATCTGATGCGTGTTAAACTGGCCACTCACTACACGATCAACCCAGTGCACAAACGTATTAAAAAAAAAAAAAACAGAACACAACACGCACACACACATTACAGTGCACCTCTATCTGCACAGCAAAGGACAAATAGCAGCTGAACACTGCGAGCAGCGCTGCACAAGCTGCTCCATCTGTGGCTGATGCAGAGCTCTGATGTGCAAATGATACAGTAATTTCCCACGTTTAATTAGCTCATGAACACATGATAAGTGTCTGTGCTTTGACAAACATTGAGATATAAAATAACACCCTGTGTGAGTGAAGTTAATTTTAGGTGGGATGATTACAAACACAGAAATACATTTATTGCACACACAATAGATTTAGTTTGATCAGACAGAAGGGTCAAAATTATTAACAGAGAAGTATTTACTCAACATATTTCCATGATGCATTTCCTATGTTATACTAAAATGTAAGTGTGGTATTTTGTGCATTTCCCTATGAATTTCCACGCACATGTACATTTAGCATTTCAGAAATGTGCATTAGAACAAGAGTTAGGGTTATGTTTAGAATAACAATAGTATTATACTCAACAAAAATATAAACGCAACACTTTTGGTTTTGCTCCCATTTTGTATGAGATGAACTCAAAGATCTAAAACTTTTTCCACATACACAATATCACCATTTCTCTCAAATATTGTTCACAAACCAGTCTAAATCTGTGATAGTGAGCACTTCTCCTTTGCTGAGATAATCCATCCCACCTCACAGGTGTGCCATATCAAGATGCTGATTAGACACCATGATTAGTGCACAGGTGTGCCTTAGACTGCCCACAATAAAAGGCCACTCTGAAAGGTGCAGTTTTATCACACAGCACAATGCCACAGATGTCGCAAGATTTGAGGGAGCGTGCAATTGGCATGCTGACAGCAGGAATGTCAACCAGAGCTGTTGCTCGTGTATTGAATGTTCATTTCTCTACCATAAGCCGTCTCCAAAGGCGTTTCAGAGAATTTGGCAGTACATCCAACCAGCCTCACAACCGCAGACCACGTGTAACCACACCAGCCCAGGACCTCCACATCCAGCATGTTCACCTCCAAGATCGTCTGAGACCAGCCACTCGCACAGCTGCTGAAACAATCGGTTTGCATAACCAAAGAATTTCTGCACAAACTGTCAGAAACCGTCTCAGGGAAGCTCATCTGCATGCTCGTCGTCCCCATCGGGGTCTCGACCTGACTCCAGTTGGTCGTCGTAACCGACTTGAGTGGGCAAATGCTCACATTTGCTGGCGTTTGGCACGTTGGAGAGGTGTTCTCTTCACGGATGATGCGAAGGAGATGTGTTGCACTGCATGGGGCAAATGGTGGTCACACCAGATACTGACTGTTATCCCCCCCCCCCCCCAATAAAACAAAACTGCACCTTTCAGAGTGGCCTTTTATTGTGGGCAGTCTAAGGCACACCTGTGCACTAATCATGGTGTCTAATCAGCATCTTGGTATGGCACACCTGTGAGGTGGGATGGATTATCTCAGCAAAGGAGAACTGCTCACTATCACAGATTTCGACTGATTTGTGAACAATATTTGAGGGAAATGGTGATATTGTGTATGTGGAAAAAGTTTTAGATCTGTGAGTTCATCTCATACAAAATGGGAGCAAAACCAAAAGTGTTGCGTTTATATTTTTGTTGAGTATAAGTTTAAAATGAATTTCCGCTTCATTTATTTATTTATTTGTCTGTCTTCCTGTTAGCAGGATTATGTCAAAACTACAGCACAGATGAAATTTTGATAAAATTTTTACCACAGATAGATATTAGGGCCATGGAAGAACCCATTAAATTTTGTAGGTGATCCAGATCCAGATTCTAGACCAAGATTTCATTTTATATAGGCTTTGAAGGATTACATCAAAACTACTTCACGGATTTTCACCATATTGACATCACAGATAGATATTAGGGCATGGAAGATTACACTGAATTTTGGAGGTGATCCGGTGTCGCGGACTGAATGCCCCCCCCCACCCTAAAAATTGGTCTGCCCTGCCTCCACTGTGCATGCGTCATGTCGGAGCCCAGCAGCTTGTCTGAGACAGTCTCTTCACACAAAGCGATCAAATTATTAACAATCTGATGACAAGGTAAAACCTCTTAAATCCTTCTAAAGTCAGTTTTAAGCAGAAACTGTTGTGTGTTGGGGGGTGTGGCTGGACATTTTGGTGTTCTTTTCTTTTCTTTTCTGCTCAGATATCTGTCGCTGAGATAGATGAAGACTGGAGTGCAGTTTGAAGCAGAAACAAAGTGATAATCGGTGAACCGCGGCTAATGACGTGCGCAGTGAAGGCAGGGCGGACAAATTTTTAGTGGGGACCGTTCGGTCTGTGACACTGGATCTGGATTGACGGATGTCAGAATTCTCAGATTGCTCTTGTTATTATTATTATTATTATTGCTCAGATGATCTGCCATCTTACTGTCAGTGATGTCATCACATCCTCCTGGCTGAGGTGGGATTTATATGAATTCAGTGAAAAAAATATGTAAGAATATTATGAATCTTTGTGCATTATTTTTTTGTATATTTCACTCTGACTTTTTTGTGAAAACAAGCTGATGTGCTTCAAGCACACAAATAAAACAAACAAACAAACAAAGGAAACAAATTATAAATCACGCCCACATAGTAAGAGCTTGTGTGGGATAGTTTTTTCCAATTTTGTCCACTCTACAGCCTCCAACACTCCCGTTTACACCTTAAATAAAGTACAGATTTACTTTATTTTACATTATTTTCTCTGCTCTTATGCAGTTTTTCAACAACAGAAACATCCCACAAATCTTTTCTCTAAGTCAGGTGTTTCTTTTTTGTGTTGTTGTTGCTCAGGTCTAAATGTTTATAGGCCATAGGCTCGGTCAGTTTGGAGCCGCATGTTGAACGGATGGATGTGGTGCCACCCCACACCAGGTAGATGACAACAACAACCGGGGCAACACAGAATCTCATTGTTAAGCAGAAGCAAGAGCTTCGGACTTCCTCGAGATGGCATATTATTGACTTTTATTCATGCTTGATGTGACAGTGCTGTTTGCACCCTGTTTGTGTTTTGTGTGTTTTGTTTTTTGTTTTTTTTTTTGGATTTTCTTGTATCTGTGATTTGGTAGAATGGACAAAGTGGGTCACCCCTCTGAGTCTGGTCTGCTTAAGGTTTCTTCCTCAAAAAATGCCAGAAGTTTTTCCTTAAAACTGTCACCTGTGTGCTTGCAGAGGGGGGTTGGTAAGGTCTGACCTTACCCACGTGACGCACCTTGCTGTAATTTGGCACTATACAAATGAACTGAACTGTCTGTGTGTGCTTACAGCTGTGCACTCCTGTACGTGCCGCTCTGCTTGAAATAACATCAGGTAGGGCATGTCATGATGGAACACAAAAAATATGGTACCAGCTCCATCACAGAAATTCTGAACACGCTCAGACTGCTGTGCTACGACCTCACCAAAACAAGTGAGGCAAGACAAGTACTTCTGAATTGCACTGGTGTGTCGTAAGAAAGGATGGGTACTGAATCCCAGTACAGGCTAAATTATGAAAGACCAGAGTACCAATAAGCTCAGATTTTAATGGTACTGGTGTTGGTACTAGAAAATAAACTCTTGCGTTTGCGCTGTGCAGAAGCGCTGTGTTTCTCTCTATGTGGAGCGCTGTTTCTCTAAACAAAAGTATCATTATGAATATCGTTCAAGTACTGGATCGATAAGCAGTACCATTTAGAGTAGCGGTACAATTAAACTGTTCTGGTAGTGAGTCTCATGAGGCAGCTGAGACATGATGATGCAGCGACATTTGATTTTTGTCCTGTGTCATACCATGTAGACGCACCACCTTTGGTCAGATGGCCTTATCTGTCAACAGTGGTCATTTCTGGAACACCATACCATCCACTGTTAGGGAACGTCCTACTTTTAGTCCTTTTAAAAAACATTTGAAGGAATGGTTGATGTCCACCCAAACCTGCCATCACAGTCAGTAGAACCTTGGACATTGTGTAAAGGGCTGGGAATGTGATGCAACCTGTGTTATGTTATGTGCACTGTGTTTAATATGATTTTATGTTTTTTTTTTATATTATTTTATTATGTGTTCTTTGCTTTACTATTTTAGGAATTTGCCTGTACCATCTGGCAGGGGGACTGACAATGGAAATCAGCCTATGGCTGCGATTGTGTCCATTTACGTTCTTATTTTTATCTCTTTTAAAAACAAAATGTTCATTAATGTAGATCGTCCCTCTTAGTTAATAAAATTGAAATTGAATTTAAATCTTATCACTCAGACAGGCTTCATGACCCCCACCTCTGTCACTCTCCATGAATCAAACCTTGTGTTACGCGGTGATGCCATTGTCCTGCGCTGAATTTGTGTGCACCACGGGAAAGTGACGAGGCATCGGGAGCCTGATGAGTGACAGATAACCTGCACTCGCGCAAAATCTGGTTTACGACATGCCACAGTAAGCGTGCGGCTGGTTCTGCCCTCCCGGCCATGCCAACTGCCTGGCTTGGCAGGTGCCCCCCCCCCCCCGTCAGCACAGCCCTCGCTCCCTGGCCCCTCTCACCTGAGGCAGCCGACAGCCGGCAGAAGCGAAAATCGCCCACAGCAGATGGGAACACTTATTTTGGCTGGTCCATCCAACCATTGTGTCCTTGTCACATGTCAGTTACTCTTGTTTTCTGGTCTGACAACACTTCAAGACAGAGCCTTTCATTTTTTGGTTGAGACACAAAGGAAAAGGATGAGGAAAAGCTGACGAGGTCTCTCCCTTTCTCTCTCTCTCTGTTCTGGTTCAAATTCTCTGAAAGGATCAGCATCACGGAAAGAACCAGATTAAGGACCAACAAATGCATTGCACCCCCGGCCCCTCAAAAAACCGCTCTCCTGCTTATAAAACACACTGCCCCCCTGAGGAGACGGCAAAAAGAAGCGTCCCCATCCACGCTTATGCAAAGAACATGCACGTACAAAGGTAATTTACAATTTTACAACACGGTAAACATGATGTTTTAACAGAAAAAAAGGAGGACTTGCTATATTGTATTGAGAATAAAAGTATGACAAGGAGTGGAAAAATGGAGAAAAATCACACTGGCCTGGTTTACGACAAATAGATAGGTCTATTGATTTCCCTTTTACAGTGACTGTCCATCCCTCACTGCTGTGATTACACTGACCTATTTCAGAAAAAAAAATAGCAGTCTATTATGGATTAAAGCAAAATGTCCAAAAAGAAAATACTCTTTTTTTGTGTATGTGCAAGAAATAAAAAGAGTAGCAGGTACAGAGAGAGAGAGAGAGAGAGAAAAGACTGTGTCCATTTATGTTCATTGTTGTTGCAGGAGAAGAGGAAACAATAACTTGTGGTACCACGCTGAGAATCAAATAACTTTTCATCGAAAAACTGGCTGTACTAACACAGTCCCCGCTTTGTCCCTTTTAATTTGAACACAAAGCCAACAACTTTAAAATGATGACATTATTCTTTAACCAATTTTACAAATGTGCAATAATTTGCAGTACGGCAGCAAATATGTAGGCACAAGGGCGTAGGTTTGGTCTCAGCTTTGGTAGGGACAATACCACCCCCACCCCCCCGGCCCCCCTGCCCACCATCACCCCCTAACCCACTCATACCATTAGACGCACAAGTACAGCATAATACATAACATATGACGACATAATGCTGAATAATTTAACACTTTATTTACAATATTAAGTGTGTAGGCAAACAAACAAATAGCTTAAATAACAAAATTGCACCCAAAATCACAAATCTATTCTATAGGCCTACACCTGAGAGAACAAGACAACAACAAAAAATATACTTGTGGAGCTAAAAAAAAAAAAAAAAAAGTTTTTGCAACCAAGATGTATAATCTATTGTCTTCATCAATAATGCAGTTGTAGGTATCTGGCAACCTAATTTGCCAAAAAAAAAAAAAAGAAAAAAAAAAAAGGGATTTCCAATAGCATATATGGTGTATTACGGTAAACGTAAGCCTGTGATGTCATAACGCAGAGGAAAAACACGGAAGTCTCACACTAGTGCGCCGCTGATTCTCATTACCGTAAGTTCTCATGTAAGCCCTCACTCTGAAAAATTTCAACACTGACAGCAAGCCAAGAACCCGTGCTTTCCAACAGTATGCTATATGTTGCATATATTATGGTAAAGTGCGTTCGGTGACTTTTGAAATGAGGGAAAAGTATGAAAAAGAGCGCAAACTGACAGAAAAGTACAGAGACAGACAGCAAACATAAATGTAGTAATTTTTGAGGAAAAGGCAGGGTGTTAGTGTCATTTGTGAAGCTGTGTTTGTGTGGGTGTGCAGTTTATTTTAAGTGTGGCGCGCAGCATTGTTCGCAAGCCCCGCCCTTCTTGTTTTTCTGCACCGGAGCAGTGTTGCCAGATATGAAATATGAAACTATCGTACCAAAACCTCAAAATTATCGTATTTTGGGAGAAATTATCGTACACAAACAAAACGCACACAACGTAGCTATTTTTGCGTTTTTTTTTTTTTTAATTTACAAAGAATTTTGTCACATTTTTAAACAGTAATTATAGTAATGGGGAAACTATGGCACAGAAAGAACACAAATGCACAAGCAAATGCACTACCAGACTAGAAAGATTTTTTTTTTCTGTGAAGGGACACAAACGTGTCAATTACCAGACTAGAAATGGTCGAATTCAACCTTGAGGTCGCTGTCGTCATCCGATGCCACTTGTGCAGATTTTGTTGAACACAGAAAAAATGTTGACACCTCCATAAGGAACTTGAACCTTTTTTTTTTATTTTTCTTGTATATCTCTTTGCTCTTGTGTTTTGTTCGTTTGTTATTGCATTTGTTGAAATAAAGTTTCGAGAAAAAAAAAAAGATGTTGGCTGGGGAATCTTCCTGTCCTGCAGAGATTGGATGGGAACTTGTATAGAGAGGGGGCGGGCTTTCAAATGACTTTGTCCCGGTCGCCCAAAGCCTGCAGCAGCCCTGTGTGTGGTGTGTCTTTGATGCCGCCTGAGTGCAACGCCTGCAAAATGATTCTTGGGTGTCAGAGAGAGATGCGTGTTTGGGCAACCAACTGAAATTATCGTACATATTGGATTTTTTCCCATTATTGATCGTACAGAGGGCAAAACTATCGTACAAATACGATAATTATCGTACATCTGGCAACACTGCACCGGAGCCACCCATCCTCTGCGCTCCGGGACCTCCCACTTTACAAATGAAGCACTGCCTGCCACGAGATGCGCTTTGTTTACATCCATGTGAGAAGAACGTGAGCCAATGAAATTGCAACATGGTAACCCTGTCACTCTGGCACGTCGAAAACACAAAACGTGACGACTAAAATTATAGTATCGAGTTCGCAAAAAAATAGTGAATGATTTTGATATATAAAAAAAATGCTACATATTGGTAGGGACTATTTTGCCATCCCAAAATATTGGTTGTGACTTGTCCCTATGGTCCATATGCAAACCTACGCCCCTGTGTAGGCATTAATGTGTTTTTATTGCAATGCACTATGCCGCGGCTGATTGTTGTTCGCTTTGTGCTGATGGTTCTTGTGCGTTTGTGTGTGTATGTACTGCTGTGTGTGCTCTTTCTGCTCCACCATGTCTGAGCTGTGCGTCTCACTAGACGCTCTCTTTTTCCGTGCAGCTCAGGGGACTCTTGGCTGGCTGATCTTCATTATCAGCCTGAGCTTAACAATGTACTGGATGCACTTCCCACATCAGTGCAACTAACAAATCCCCAAAGAGCTGAATCAAGGCAACAACGTGATGAAATACCTTCAAACGACCACTGTGCATGGAACACTGAGCTATGCAGAGACAACGCAAAAGCTGCCCCAGGCCATTCCACAGGAGTGCGCCTGTTGCCAAGCAAAATTAGACAGCTACTGGGACATATTATTCTCCTAAATTGGCAATGTACAGCACTATTAAGGGCCATAAATCTCATGTTTGATTAGCTGAAAAATACCTCAACTCACAGAGCCAATACATTAGCATGTTAAACCTCCCCTAAAATAATCAGATGGTCATTTAGACATGTCAAAGAGAATTAGTAATATAGTGTAGTATTACTGTATTTCTCCAAACATCTACTCCAGTGTTTTTTTTTTTTTTTTTTTTATGAGTTTACTGTAAATGCAACAACTCTTTGGCTGTGTAACCTTTCTGCACGTCTCAGTGACTGGGAGAATTCTTTTATAACCGCTGCAGTCTGTTTTTCTAAAGCAGAAAGTGTATTAGAATGTAAATCAGCTGCTTCCTTTACAGGCTGCTCTTCACTGTGTGAGTGAAGCTGTTTTTTTTTTTTTTTTTTTTTTTACAAGAGTAGCTGGTGCTAAATGAATGAATGTACTGTACAGGAAGAATCTGTCACTGCAATGAAAAATATAGGGCCCTATCTTCGATCCGGTGCAAATCTAGCGTAGTGGCGAGTGTCACTGCTTATTTTCTCCAGAGCGAGCTGTCAAATTATCGCCCAGTGCCACGTTTGTTATGTGTCGACGCGGGTTGAGGAGCGGACCTGCGTCTGACGGAACCCAGCGCTAAAATAACCAGAAAGCGGTTCCAATAACAAAACAATTTATTTTTTCCACCCTCTGGTGCATAACAAAGTGTATGAACAAAAGATGCGTCAGTCTGGTGGAGTGAAGGCTGGCACCCTCTCCAGCGCCTAAAAGGATCGAAGCCCGGCACTTCTGGACTCACTTTACCGCCAAACACCCCCCAGGTGGACACGACAAACCGACTCTCTGTGAAGGATAGAAAAGGTGAGGTAAGTCAGCAGCTACAACCAATATCCTTCAAAAGGCACACACTATCAGCAACACATTCAGGTCTGCATTTAAGCTTTATGTAAATGAGCAGCTTCTCACAACAGGTGGAGGATTACCACTCCGCACGCCACGGCAGTGAGAAGCGAGCTGCACAATTCTCATCACAATTCAAATCTACTGCGTAACAAAATACCAAGTTACTATCAACAATTAGTCAGACAATTAATCACCTCAGATGTGTGCTGACAGCATGTGTCCCTCATCCTTCTTCCTTCACAGGCACGATGTGTCAAACCCAGGCGCGGTCCTCAGCGTCTCACAAACGAACGTCACAAGGTCGAGTTCCCGGCAATTCTGCTTGAATCACACATGGCTTAAATGCAGAACGCCATCTCATTATCTGCTTCAGCTGAAAGTCTTTAAGGCTGCACTTGAGCACCATCCACAGGTGCTGCACATAACGTTGATAAGGGTGAAGGACTCTTCAGCCAGCACCTTCTCCACAGACAAATCAGTTTTCATACCACCTGGAGAGCAAAGAAAAGAAAAGAACACCAAAATGTCCAGCCACACCCCCCCCAACACACAACAGTACCCCCCCTTTAACGGGAAGCCTCCCGGCGACCAAACAGACCAGGTCCGAGAACAGCACCTCCCTCCGGGGTCCTCGTCAGGAAGCAGACAGCATAACGCTCCCAAGGTCCACCACAGACAGCAGGACAGGGCACCGCAGCTGGAAGGCCGGCTGGCATCAACAAAAACCCCAAAACAGTCCCTAGTACAATCCAACATACAAAAAAAAAAAACATAAAACCCACCCAAAACCTCCCCAGGGGACCGTCCCATCCAACCCCGGGAAGAAAAGAAAAACTCCCAAATGCAAAAACCCAACACAGCCCCACAAACACAATACAAACATAAATGCATAAAAGAAAAATAACAAACAACCCCCCCAGAACGACTTGCAGAGCCCAACACCCCCCAGAAGGCCTTTACCGCCGGTTCCAGGAGGAATAGCCAGAACCGGAATCCCACAAAGGTCCCCAGGTACACATGGAGCAAACGGCGCCCCCCCAGAGGACCGTACCATCAAAACCCAGGGGGCACCCTCCCCACAACCCCGGAACCCCAGACCCGGCCACACTTGGCTAGTCGGCCCCACAAACCAATCCCCCCCCAGAGGACCATCCCATCAACCTTGGAGGTGGAACCCGGAAGGAAACAAAACAAAATCAAAGTCCAACCCCCGGAGGACTACCCTAAACAACCCCGGGGGCAAATAAAACAACCGTTAAACCCTGTTACCTTCCCCAGCACCCCGAAAGACCCCAGGTCCCTCCCAGAGCCCCTCGGCGGCTCAATTTTGGCGAACGGCACAAAACATCAAGCCAGGGAAGGGAACAGGAAAAACTAACCCAGCCCCAACCCCTAGGTGCAGCGGAAAACCGGAAATACGTCCGGTGCCCCAACTCGACCATACCCCAGCCTCTCGGGAGGGGTGGAACTACCGAAATGGCGAACGGCAACAGATCGGCCGACCCCTCCGACTGAGGTATGTTCCCGCTGTACCACACCCCGGCAACACCAATGACGAACGGTACAAAGGCCCACCGAGGCTGGAGTGGAACCGGGCCCTAACCAAACCAAGAAAAACGCCCCTAACAACCCCCCCCTAGGTGCAGAGGTCTTCTGAGAACGCTCAGCGTGACCAACCTGCACCACCCCACAACCCACAAGACGAACGGTCTTGGGGCAAGTGAGGTTGGGGTTAGGGAAGTAGGGAAATAAAAAACAACAAAACAAAACGACCCCAGACCCAAACAGAAAATACCTAAATACACATAAAAAACAACGATCAAGTGAGTCCAGACGGGCTTCTAACCGCCTATCGTTCACTCCACCAGACACGCCTCTGACTCCCCAAACAAATTATAACCCCTATTCAAAGAAACAAAACATTAGCCCATACAAGTTTTTTTTTTTTTTTTTTTTTTGTGTGTGTGTATTATTTCGCCTGTCCCAGAACACCTGGAGATACGTCACCATTATTTTTCTTGACGCTTATATGTCGGGGCAATACAGCGGTCTCAGCTCGTCCGAGCTGCATGGGCTCGTCTGCAAGAGGAGCCAGAGGTCCCGTCGGAGGAGCCTCAGTGGGGCGAAGAAGAGGCGGCCCAGATCTGTTTCGGGGAAAGCCCCGAGACAAAAAAACCCGTTCTGATGGCCGCCCTCTTTCGCGTCCACGCTCCTTAATCCTATCATCTAGACGAATCACCAACAATATTAGCTCATCTAAATCGTTTGGCTCGTCACGGACTGCCAGCTCGTCTTTTAATGACTCATTTAACCCATCTACAAACACTCCTCGTAAAGCTGCGGCGTTCCAACCTGACTGAGCAGAAAAAATCCGGAAGTCCACAGAATACTCCGCCGCACTCCGCCTCCCCTGCCTAAGATTCAGCAACCGTTGGGCAACGGTATTCGTTTTCACCGGATGGTCAAAAACCAGTCGGAACTCCCGGGAGAAATCCTTAAAGGATCCTAACAATGGCGAATTGTTACTCCACAACGCTGTGACCCAAGCTAAGGCGTCACCTCGGAGCAAATTTGTCACATATGAAACACGGCTCCCATCAGAAGAGAAGGAAGCCGGTCGCTGAGCAAAAACCAGAGAACATTGCATCAAAAACGAAACACAAGCTTCAATGTCTCCCGCATAAGGCTCCGGATGACAAATAATCGGTTCGGACGCCGAATCTCTGGGTGACGGAGTTATCTGCACCGGTATCGATGGTGCCGCAGCTGGAGCAGCAGGAAGCGGAACGGCTTGCGCTGCAAGCTCCGTAACACGGGCGTCTGTTTGTTTAATTTGGTTTGCGAGATGCTGTAATTGCTCCCATATTTTCTCCAAGTGTTCTTGTACTCTTTCGGCGAAAGGAACCACCTCTGCCCCTGGGTCCATTATGGAATGGCCGGGAACTACTGTTATGTGTCGACGCGGGTTGAGGAGCGGACCTGCGTCTGATGGAACCCAGCGCTAAAATAACCAGAAAGCGGTTCCAATAACAAAACAATTTATTTTTTCCACCCTCTGGTGCATAACAAAGTGTATGAACAAAAGATGCGTCAGTCTGGTGGAGTGAAGGCTGGCACGCTCTTCAGCGCCTAAAAGGATCGAAGCCCGGCGCTTCTGGACTCACTTTACCGCCAAACACCCCCCAGGTGGACACGACAAACCGACTCTCTGCGAAGGATAGAAACGGTGAGGTAAGTCAGCAGTTACAACCAATATCCTTCAAAAGGCACACACTATCAGCAACACATTCAGGTCTGCATTTAAGCTTTATGTAAATGAGCAGCTTCTCACAACAGGTGGAGGATTACCACTCCGCACGCCACGGCAGTGAGAAGCGAGCTGCACAATTCTCATCACAATTCAAATCTACTGCGTAACAAAATACCAAGTTACTATCAACAATTAGTCAGACAATTAATCACCTCAGATGTGTGCTGACAGCATGTGTCCCTCACCCTTCTTCCTTCACAGGCACGATGTGTCAAACCCAGGCGTGGTCCTCAGCGTCTCACAAACGAACATCACAAGGTCGAGTTCCCGGCAATTCTGCTTGAATCACACATGGCTTAAATGCAGAACGCCATCTCATTATCTGCTTCAGATGAAAGTCTTTAAGGTTGCACTTGAGCACCATCCACAGGTGCTGCACATAACGTTGATGAGGGTGAAGGACTCTTCAGCCAGCACCTTCTCCACAGACAAATCAGTTTTCATACCACCTGGAGAGCAAAGAAAAGAAAAGAACACCAAAATGTCCAGCCACACCCCCCCAACACACAACAACGTTCTTAAAGTAGTAGGAGCACCTGCGCTCATGTGTGCACATTAGGGATGTGAATCTCATCACTGACAACGATTCGATACACCTCTTGATACACTACCAGTGATACGATACATCTTGCGATACATGACAGTAGTGATGATACGATGCGATACGATTCACCCCTGTTCCTGATTCAATGTGATTTGATATATTTGACGGCGATTCAATTCCTCACAATGCGATATGATGCAATTTGGTGCAATACGAAGCGATTCAACACGATGCAAAGAAATTATACCAAAAATTTAAATAGAAAATAAGAAGCTGCAATTCAGTATGGTACTATGGTATTCTTCTTCTGATTCTACTAGAGGCAGAGGATTTGTTTTACTTCTTATAAGCAGCAAATTTACCAGATGCAACATTAAGAAACAGGAATCAGTTCCCTCATATGTGGAACCTGTTTGATCACACTGTCAGAACTGAAACAGTACAGTAAACAGTAAAACAATGTCACTCTCAATGAGTGACTTAAAGTGAGTCACTCACTGAGAAAGTACCACCTTGGCAAAAGTAATTTGAGATACTTTCTTACCAGTCTTGCCAAGTGGTGCACCGGTGGCCACAGGATTCTTTCCGAACGACCTGTGTCTTGTCAAGTTTCTCATCTTTAAAAAAGCCAAAATGTCTCCAAACGCCTGATTTAAATGGTTCAGGTGCGTCAAAAATGTCTTCCATCTGCTTGCTGCTGTTCTCGCAGGTTTCCATTTTGAAATAGATTTGTTGCGGTGGAAATGTGCTTTCAGGCTTCCATCAGTGATGATGCATTCAATGTGCCTCAGAAAAAAAAATCGATGCAAGCATGCAGCGACCCATCCATTGCAATTTCAGATGACAATTGAATCTATGCACACTGAATGAATCGATACACTCGCATCGTGCACGTTTGTATCTAGACACTGATTCATATCGATTAATCTCCACAACCCTAGTGCATATGTGTTCTAGAGTGTGTAGGACTTAGGGGTGTTTAGTCTCAGAAATGGAACTGACTACATGTACGTACAAAGGTTTGTGATATACTTTCAAATAGTACTACTTTGTTGTTTCCGGCCTGATGACAACAAGTGGATGCCTTTACTACTAAATGTCTTTGAAGGATTCTTGGGTACCACTGGAATGATTTTGTATCAAACGAGCAGTTACTGAGAGAGACTAGAATGAGGAGTATCACTTCAATTGTGAGGGTGTGTCAGCTATGACATCTTGGGGGGGGGGGGGGTAAAGTTAGAATTTACCATTGTGAAGTGCCTTGGGGCAGCATTGTTGTGATTTAATATTATATAATTAAAATGAATTGAATGATCCAGTACCAGTGTTGCCACAGTTACTTTGAAAAAGTAATCCAATTACTGATTACTCCTTGAAAAAGTAACTTAGTTACTTACTGATTACTCAATTGGAAAAGTAACTAAGTTAGATTACTAGTTACTTTTTTAGTTACTTTCCCCAGCTGCCGACAACAACCCTCTGCCACCTCAACATGACAATGATACTTGTTTTGCCAAAACTCACTTTATAGTCACCCTTTCTTGACTTCAATGAAAATAAATACTTGTTTTATAAAAAGTAAAATAAAGACGTCTTTCTTGACCTCATATTTAACTGTTGACAGCACTGTAACAGTAAAACTTGTAATTTCTAACCTACATTGTTTATAAACGTAACTATTAAATTAATTCTAACATTTTTCTAACATTTAAATTCTCTAAACATTTTACTTGTCGAAATTAATATTATTTTAAGTAGTATTAGTAGTTGTAGTAAAAAAATGGCTTCAAAACTGGACCTTTAATCTAGGGGTGTTGTGAGGGGGGCACATCCCTGCCCCACGCCCCCATTCCATTTGGATTCGCCCCTGCTTTGGTGTTTGAGCACAAAGAATGGATAACATTTATTTATGCAGAAAACATGACCAGATTTACAGGTAAGAAAGTTTTATTGTGTTTTCACATCATGTGGTCCTCAGAAAGAGAGTTTAGTTGCATGTGAGTGGAAAATAGTGTTAGTTGTTGACGCGTTGTGGAGGATCAGCTGTTTTTAGCAGCAGATACGGAGCAGCTCAGCTCAGAATTCTAAATAAAGGAGAAAAAAAAAGCATAAAAATGTCTTTGTAAAGCTCAGTGCAGGTGTGCTGTTGTCACCGCGCTTTAAGAGGTGAGGACGAGTCGTAGCTGCTGCAGAAAAAGCGGATGAAAAGCTCACAGCTCGCTTAAAGTGGACAGTTCAGTCGAACCCCGACCTCCTGCCCACGGACCAAGTTTAATGCTGCTATCGACCCACAATGTAAAAATAATAGTAATGCACAGTGACTTGGAGAAGTAACTTTAATCTGATTACTCATTTGGAAAGATTAACGCGTTAGATTACTCGTTACTAAAAAAAGTGGTCAGATTAGAGTAACGCGTTACTAAGTAACGTGTTACCAGCATCACTGTCCAGTACACAGGAGTGTTGAGGCCCCCAGTAGCTGCAGAAAACCAAGAGGACATAGATGATGGTTATTTTAGAGATGTGGGAATGGACCAGGTGTCTGCCTCGGTGGTTGCCATACAGGACCATCCATTCAGGGCAGTTCCATGGTGTTGTGGATGTGGCAAAGCATAGCTAGCGCATGCTCTCAGACATGACTTATTATTTTCGGCCTGGCTCTTGTCAACAGTGTTCATGGTATTTTAGCATGACAATATGCAGGAAAATATTTAAAATGTAACATTTTTATAAGCAGGAAAAGAAATACTCCAAGCACCGCTGTGTCACACTGTGTTCAGCTTCATCGAGATTTAACAGTATATGAGGTCTGTTAGAAAAGTATCCGACCTTTTTATTTTTTCAAAAACCTGATGGATTTGAATCACGCGTGCTTGCATGAGCCAACCTTGAACCTTCGTGCGCATGCGTGATTTTTTTCACGCCTGTCGGTTGTGTCATTTGCTTGTAAGCAGCCTTTGTGTGAGGATGGGTGGAGTCTCTCGTCGTTTTTTCTTTGCAAGGAAATGGCGGAACGACTGGAGCAGCGCGACTGCATCAAATTTTGACAGAAACTGGGCGACAGCCAGGTGGAAACCATTCAAATTATTCAGACGGCTTTCGGTGACGATCCTCTGGGCATCACACAGATTAAGGAGCAGTACAACCGGTTTAAAGACGTCCGCACAACGGTGGAGAGCGATGGCGATGAAAGCTGATGGCGGAGCAAAAGCGCCACCGTGTTGAATTCTCACAGGACATGATGGACTCCGAAAAATGATGCCCACCTCTTCCAGCATTCGGAAGATTCAGACGGCTTTCGGTGGCTTTTCAGGCGTGTGACTATCCGAGAAATTGTGGAAGAGCTGGGCATGTCACAACATGTCCTGTGAGGCTTCAACACGGTGGCGCTTTTGCTCCGCCATCAGCTTCGTGCCAAAGCCATCGGCAGCTGCTCTTACAGACAGAGAGTAGACTTTGATGAATCTGCGTGCACAGCACTCAGTGTGTGCAGGAGAGAAAAAAAGCTTGAGTATTGATTTTTTTACACAAGGATTGTTCAATATCAATACCAGCGTTGGTATTGATATTAGGATCGATCCGCCCACCTCTACTGTATCAGATGCACCTTCCACGGACAGGTTCACAATGTGTATAGACTCTGCCTGACCATGTACCACAGATCTACAAGATAGGGCCCGTGGTGTAAAAATTCTGACTTTCTAAATGGTCGTAAAGAGTCCTGGAGTCAGGTCATACAGTTTCATGCAGGCGGCTTTTGTTTTTTTTTGTTTTTTTTTACATTTATTGTGACAGCTACTACAAGCAGCAAAACAAAAACACATGACAGATCACAGACATATGCACATCATTTCAAGATTCTTGCTCCAAAATGTAGATTTTTGAAATGGAACTCTTTAAAAAAGGAAATACTCATCAAGTGTGATCACCATATTTTAATAAACCACATTAAAATGGGCTCTTTTGTTATAATTTTTGCTTGATGTCGTAAAAACAAATATTAAATCATTTTTTTGGGACAGGGGCAGCACAACTGCTTTTCAACTTCTACAAAGAAAGAAAATGTTTGAGAATTCCTGTCTTACAAACACTAATGCAGAGGACAGACAGAATAATATAGAACCAGAAAGACATTTATTGGAGTGCATACCTCAGCAAAGGCTTTACATGCTTCATGGTGAAACATGAAAAATATGGCCAGAATTTCTCTCCCAAATTTAAAATTGTGGAAATCTGGCTCAATTTTTTTAAATAGGAGGTAAAATTCATATTGCCTATTATTCTATATGCACCAATATATGATTATAACTGAATATTGCTAAATGTATCTGAGTACATACAATGGTCATTACACAACTGCGTTTGAGGTTGCATTATTGCTCAGAGAATAGTAGACAGCCCTGATTCATGGATATTGCACCCGAATCTCCACCTTCACCTAGTTTTACAGAAGATTCCCCCCAATGTGCATCCATTTATTCACTTTTTTGGATTTGTTTCAATACCACAAATTTTTAAAAACATAAAAAAAAAATAAAAAATCCAGATTTAACACAATGTTCTACAATGCTGCTTTTATCACAATTACACCTAAATTCAGGCATTCTAATTGGGTATCAATTTATTTACTTTTTTGCACCAATAATGAACACAATCAGGTAACAAAAATAAGCAACGGGAGACTGTCCTTACAGAAGATGAGTTAACCTCCTACAGAAACACACAAAAAGCGTAAATGACTGTCAGCAATGGTTTTCATCTACTTTTTCTGCGGCTTATGCGGGTGTGGTGTGTGGTGGTCAGAAAGATGCAAACTGAGACCTGTGGCCTCTGGTTTGCAGTGTTGGTGTTTTACATACTGAAATACTGTTCACTGGTAGCACAAGATTGAATAAACATCAAAATTCGGTGGCCAACATGACAACATGGACACTAAGGGCTCATTTATAAGGATTTCCTTCATCTTTTACTTATGTAAGACGCTGAATCAATAACTGTCCTGTTGTGTGTCACAGTCTGAACACTTACTGAATAATTGAACAGTGAATATGATGTAAATCCATGTGTGCAGGAGAATAACAGTGTGCGTGTGTGTGTGTGTGTGTGTGCGCGTGTGTGTGTGTGTGATAGCTAGGCCTTGACTACTCGTGCTGTGAAACACCGCCTCAAACTGCTGATGGTAGATTAGAGGTGAGATGTCTAATCTCAGTGTTATCAGATGCTACATGTGATCCTCTGTTCCAGACCGTCTCTCTCAACAAGTGGAAACACAAACGCATCACATAGCAACACCAGGCAGCAGGAGACAGCGAGGATGCATATCAGGTCTCAACAAAAAACAAAAACTGCTAACTGGCTCAGATCTTTCAATGTCTGAAGAATTATGTTGCAGACACTTTACTAAGTGGTCTAGAGCATCATCTTCTACGCTGTAGTGTGCTGGGGGAGGAGGATGTTGAGGAAACTGCTCAGTAACCTGGACAACAGCTCCCACCCCCTGCATGCCACACTGACATCCTGTCAGAGCACCTTCAGCCACAGACTGAGACCACCGAAGTGCACAACAAAATGCCACAGGAGGTCCTTCCTACTTGTGGCAATCAGACTGTATAATTCCTCCCTCCTCTGCAGGATGAATAATGAAAAGAGTTATTCAGAGTTATTAAGTTACTTAGAGTTATGTGCAATATTGTGGAACATGTTGTGCAAATGTCTCAATAAATCATTGTTCATTATATAATGGCTGAGTGGATCCTTGTCATTTGATTGGTGCTTTGTATGTCACATGACATGGGTTATTTGTCCCATTTGTGTTGCATTGCATTTAGAGTGCGATTTGGTTCCATTTAGAGTGTAAATTTGGTTCCATACATTTGGTACCATTGCACTCTGCACACACACGCACACACGCCCATGCACATACACACGCATGTGCATGTACATACGCGCGCACACACATACACACACACACACACAACACGCATGCACACACACACAACGCAAGCGCACGCACACACACACAAAACAAATCCACTGCATTGTAAGCCGTCTGGAGGCTGTTAGCAAAAAGTTAGAATGAAAAGCTAGACTAATTTCTCTGTTTTTTTCACTGCACTGAGGAAATACACAGTCCTTTTTTTGGTAGTACACACGCCCACAAGCGCGTCCTTTTTGTGTGAGCGCGCGTGCACGCGGGATAACACCACAAGCGACGATGATTTGATTGAGCTAACTTTTGGTGCTAGTTCTTCCAACACACACAAACAAAAATCCACTCCGCTGTAAGCCATCTGGATGCAATGAAGAGCTGTGATGTGAGTTTTCGACACAGCCTTTTTTTTTTTTGGAAGTATGAAGTCAGTGCACAGCATCACCATTTTGTGTTCAACTTTAGCAGTGGAGGAACACGAAAATGTAAGTCCCTTTTCCGTTGTTTATAAATTAATAAATATCAAATGACAAGGATCCATTTTACATTTATTTTACATCTATTTATCATAGATCCTTTCGATAGATTGAATATTTATTTTGGTGAAAGCTGGAACATACCATTCAACTCGGCTTCGCCTCATTGAATGGTATGTTCCAGCTTTCACCTCATGAAATATTCGTACCACTGAACTCATAAACATTCATTATTTGAATACTGTTTACTGTCACTGTTTCGGTATTCTGGAAAAATAATTTATTTCGGGATAAATAAAGTTGATCTTATTCTTATTCACTGCCAACATGAACACGAAGGGCTCATTTACAGAAAAAATCTCTCTTTACATCGCAAATGTCATAACATCACCACCCACATATTTCCATACGTCTTTCACATGAGCTTTAAAATGAAGAAAACCATCTATCGGAGGGCGCCGCAGACGCTGTTGAAAGTTACGGACAACATCAAACATGGTAATGTTCAAAGAAGTCATGACAATGTTTATAAAAGACACAAAAGAGCAGGCAGCGGTGTTGACGGAGGACACCTGGCAGCCACTAAATTATTCACAGTAGGATTATGTATAAAACTGTCTTTAAAACGTTTTGCCATTGTACTTCGTGTTCTGTCTCACATGAACTTTATACCATCCCCACAGTTATTGGTAAAGGCTCCGTCCACATCCGTATTTAAATATGACCATAAATGAGCTTGAAAAACAGACCATTTTAGGCACAAATTATAGATCTGTGATCAAGTTGACAAAATTATAACCTCACCTCAGCCATACTACTTGCTTGCATGTGTTCATGTAATCATTCATGTACATCTTCAATGGTAATAAATCCTTTGTGACGAAATACCAAACGTAACAAATTGGTCAAATTTTGTAGACCCATTTGACAAAGTTGAGCCATTAAAACAAGCAGCAAAAGTCCAATTATCTCCCTTTGAAGTCATCAGACCAGAATAAGTTTCCTTTGTGGACATCTTCACATGGTGGTGCTACCACTGTGTGAAGTTCTACTGAAATCCACCAAACATTTCGGGAGGTGGTGCACTGACAATGGGCCAAAGGACAGAGAGATGGACAGGGGGTGATTCCTATACACCCCTTCACCTCTGATCTGGGCTACAGGGGTGTAAAAATCCTGTACAACAACAGTGTTTGTAGCACTGACAAGTGCAGGAAAACCACATTTGATGTCTCAGTGAAAATAACTGTTTCGCGGTAAGAGAACATCCAAGCGGGGGGCTGCCCCTCATGGTGAAAGAGGGAGAAACCACAAGACAGAGAGTGAGACAGGCTGTCGCCTCAGACAGTAAATCTACATAAATCCTTATAACGGCCTGAATGAGGAGCGGCTGTCACAGTCATTGGTGCGACGATATAAGCATTAATTTTTATGTAGTATGTCATCATCTGATGGCTCAGAGGTTATACGCCATTCAGGTAGATGGGAGACAGGTAGAAATGAGACAGAAGACGGATGGGAGGGGAGACGGGGAGCAGGCAGAGGAGTGTGCCAGTGAACAGCTGCCCCTGTAATTTATATTGATGAGGGGACTGGCACGACGGGGAGCTTCGAGCAGTTTGATCACTCAGGCAGAGTGGGGAGTTACTCTGAGACTGGGGTCGTTCCTTCGGTCTCGGTTGGACGGAGGAGACCTTCGAAGCGCACACACGTCCCCGTGGCTCACGTCTATGTTTTCACCGTGAAACACATCTCGTCTGATTAGAACCGCGCAGGACAAAATGATCTTCCTCATTATTGCCACATAATCGCCAGACGTCTCTGAAAAACGCCTTCCATCCACATCATCAATGACCAGCCACTGGCCTCCTGAAGGTTTCTTGTGCACACAGCGCCGACGAGTTCCAACAGCCGCTTCCTGTCTGCGAGGGAGAGCAATCAACTACTTGTTAAGGGGGCTTTACTTTGATTTCCTCACATGAACAAGATCTGAATATTTCTCAGTGAAATGAGACGCTGCAGTCCGGCCTGCGCCCAGGGCTTTGAACCAAAGACTCCTAAATCATGCTCTTTGATTTGAGCCTCCTTCCGGTGTAGAGGTGCTTAGCGCCGTGCTAATTAAGATAGTGTGGCGGTGGGCGGTTGGGTCAAAGCATTTCTGATCTACCTTGAACATATCCTGACCCAAACGTGCTTAAAAAAACAAAAACAAAAAACGATCGCAGCTCCTGCACACGAGCAAATAGTTTAACACACAATCATGCTGCTGTTTTGACAGGCCTGTTTGAGTTAGGCAGAGCTGTCGAGTGGAGAAGATCACATCCTTTGCCCTGCTGTCTGAGGTAAGTAAGAGCGAGCTGTTTTACAGGGTTTCTCGCTATAAAACACACTCAGACCGAGCACCAGAAAAAGCCCTCTGGCCTTCCCTCTCCACAAGTTTCATCAGAGTGATCAGAGTGAAAGGATAGCCTTCGGGGCTAGTTTCTCCCATTCACACAGTGGGGTATGAACACACACGTGTGCACACACCCACACGACACAAAAGCATTTGTACGTGCTTTTTCCCCCTCCTTCCAATTACACTTCATTCATGTCAAATTTCTGCACAAATCTTTTGGATGTTATTGATTTCTACAGGTTTGACCTCATCAATTCTTCATGAGGAGACTCGAGTTTCAAAAAACCTGGTGGGTAGGGCTACAAAGCTTGTTGACTATTGATGGAGTGTTAAAAAAAATCTATCATGTGAAGTGTGAAGCCTGTTCTGCCCCGTACTGTGTTAGCAGCTTTTAGTCTGTGTAATATGATCTGCACTTTGAAACACTCAAACTCTTAGTAGATAATGCAGCCTGAAAAGTTACAAACCACCGTGCAACACCACATCCGTGTTGTTCAGCTGCAAGGCCTTGCAGAAAACAAAGGGAGACTTCAACACTGGTTACTTTAACTGTGCACAATTGTCAAGCAGTCATAAGACGGTACAGCCTTTTAATTTCCTTTTTGAAGTTATTATCTTCTCTCCAGGATGGAAATGGCTGAACTCTGAAAGGGGGCAGCACAGACATAATTGATGACAAAGTACTGACTGATCAGCATGTCAGTTAGACAATAATATCTATGTAGTTACAAATGAAATATGGTAGTGGAGTAACAAGCTTTAACATCTCACGACCACCTCCTGCTGCTGAAGAGCTACAAGCATCCAACTGCAGAGCTGTCTTGTAATGTTTTTTGTTGTTGTTTTGTTTTTAAACTTAATTTGTAAAAAAAAAAAAAAAAAGCCATTTGCAAAGCCAAAAAGTTGATTTGACCACCAAAATTTAACCGGGTCAAAATAAATAGAACACTGCCATCTACTGATACCCAGACGCTTAGTACTTGGGGCGAATACTGCCGTGAAAACTACTGGCCAGTAGATAGCAGTAGCGGCCTTGAAAACTTGCCAAACAAAATTCCAGGTAATCCGTGTCTGCTACATTTAAGATGCGTGGAATTTAACAAATGCAAATACAATAACGTCTATAAACCCAGAAAATATATTCACAAGAGTTTTAGGCACTAGAGTTTAATGCTGTTGTCCGTGGAGCCTGAACAGAGCATCTGAAATGCATTTGTCCTGTCGTGAACGTCTGAGATTACCCTATGCTACCCATAATGCATTGCTGCCGGGCACAGCATGTGCTCACAAAACCTTAAAAATTAGCACATTACTTTAAAACGAAAACATATATCTGATATTTTCACTTTATAAAACTTCAGACATGCCAGGAATTTTAAATAACTTGTCCAAAATGAGTAGGTTAAAATTTAAACCATAAGTTAAAAATGTATGCCTCTGGATGACTTGGGTGATACTGCGATTATATCAGTATGGTGTTAAAGGAAATGATTTTTTTGGGGGGTCACCAGTTCTCCTTTACCTACAGGATAGAGTGGTTTCTTCTGAAAACAGCTCTCTTCTGTTTGCAGAGGGTAGAACAATATACCTATTAGGAAAATTTTAACAGGTAGGTCTCAACTGCTTTTAAGTTTTAAAAATGTTTTTCACTGTTCAGCTTGGTTTACTACGCTATCGGTCTAAAAGTTATCGGACGGCAATTCATTGGAAGATAATTAGTCCGATGATGGTTTTTAAAGTTATTTAAAAAGATAATCCGATAATGAAAACATTATCTTCGATAATTATCTGTTATCGGAAGTGTGCCCACCACAGTATATATATATATATATATATATATATATATATATATATATATATATATATATATAATCCAAATAATGAATGTTTATGAGTTGAATGGTTTGTTCCAGCTTTCACCGAATTAAATATTCATTCCATTGAAAGAATGTAAAAACATTCATGATTTGTTTTATATAACGGCAAAAATAGATCCTTGTCATTTGATATTATATTAATTTAAAAAAAACAGAAAAGGGACTTACATTTTGGTGTTCCACTGCTGCTAAAGTCCAAATTGTGACATGTAGTCCGTGATGCAATACACTGACTTAAGACTTCCATAAAAAAAAAACACGACTGTGTAGTTCCTCAGTCCAGCCAAAACTCATGTCAGCTTTTCATCTTTTCATGCATCCAGATGGTTTACAGCGGAGTGGATTTTGTGTGTGTTACATGAACTAGCATTGTCAGCTCATTGGAAGATAATTAGTCCGATGATGTTTTTTAAAGTTATTTAAAAAGATAATCCGATAATGAAAACATTATCTTCGATAATTATCTGTTATCGGAAGTGTGCCCACCACAGTATATATATATATATATATATATATATATAATCCAAATAATGAATGTTTATGAGTTGAATGGTTTGTTCCAGCTTTCACCGAATTAAATATTCATTCCATTGAAAGAATGTAAAAACATTCATGATTTGTTTTATACAACGGCAAAAATAGATCCTTGTCATTTGATATTATATTAATTTAAAAAAAAAACAGAAAAGGGACTTACATTTTGGTGTTCCACTGCTGCTAAAGTCCAAATTGTGACATGTAGTCCGTGATGCAATACACTGACTTAAGACTTCCATAAAAAAAAAAAAAACACGACTGTGTAGTTCCTCAGTCCAGCCAAAACTCACGTCAGCTTTTCATCTTTTCATGCATCCAGATGGTTTACAGCGGAGTGGATTTTGTGTGTGTTACAAGAACTAGCATTGTCAGTTAGCTCAATTAAATCGTCTCACTTTTGTTGTTGTCCCACGTGTGCGCAGTGCGCGCGCGCTCACACAAAAGTGCGAGTGTGTACTACCAAAAGAAAAGGACTATTTACTCAGTGCAGCAAAAAAAAAAAAAAAACAATCTGACAAAATTAGTCCAGCTTTTCATTCTAACTTCCTGCTAACAGCCTCCACACAGCACGCGTGCGTGTATGTGCGCATGCGTGTGTGTGTGTGTGTGTGTGTGCGTGCGTGCAGTGGAACCAAATCGCACTCTGAATGCAATGCAACACAAATGGGACAAATAATCCATGTCATGTGACATACAAAGCACCAATCAAATGACAAGGATCCACTCAGCCATATATATATATATATATATATATATATATATATATATATATATATATATATATATATATATATATATATATATATATATAATTATTCAATCAGTTTACATATCCTTTTATTATTATTATTATATTATTTTTTATTTATATTTTTGCTTGTTTTGTTTTTATTATTTCACACTGAAATCCACATTGAATGTATATTTTACATTGTATCTTAAAGAAACATGCCCCAATCACTTTCATATTTGAAAGTGATGTACAGACTCACACTCACTATCACCTGACAAAGTTTGATCCGGATGTGATCCAGATTGTGGCTTTTGTGACTGTTTGAATTTAATATTGAAAAGCCCATTTGGTGAACATTTTGCATTATATCTCAATAAAAACTGCCTCAGTCACTCTCATTTTTCTGTTATGGATTTGCCTACACCACCAAAACTGGATGGAGCATCCAATTTTATGTCTGTTTGTCTCTCTTCCAGTTATCAGCCAGAAACCAAGTGCCAAAAAGCAATGACAAATTGTGCATAGCAAAAATAACCAATGTTCTGTGAAAATTATCTTAAAAAAGAATTCAGAAACCAAAAAAGTTGAAAAAATTGGAATCGGTAAGCTTTGTAGGTTTGCGCTCTATGATTGCAGTGCTCTAGTATTTTCATGTGTTTGAGGATTGATGTTAACCATCTCCAAAGTGCCACAATTTTGTTTTTCACAAAAGTGTTTTCACAGACACTATCTGCATTAAATTGAACAGTCATGTTGGTGATGTAAGGTCAGTTCTCCAAAGTCATTTGTGATCACATTATATGTGATCAAGGCCAAGTCCAGCTGGACTGTGTCCCAAACAACCTGTGCTAGTCGGGCCCACGCCAGCAGGCCAGACCCAGCCATGGCCCAGAGCACTCACACTGGCCAACTGGACTTTGAGGATGTGACGCACTCAGGCAAAGTCCAGAATGCATTATGTGAGCACACATTAGTTGATGGTTTGGGGTCAAGCTAGTTGTAGTCAACTGTTACAACAAGTTGTCCCAACACTAGTTTAAATCAAGTCTTCATGAGGAACCTGTTTCAGAATCACATCTGAAAAAAAAAGAACTGGATTAAAACAAAGTGACTGTACTTACAGGTGTGCGTCTTCTTTGTGACTGAGATACCTGAAAAGAGAGAGAAAAAAGAAAAACAATTCCAACATGAATAAATATATGTTGAATTAAAACAATTGTAAAATATCCATCAAAATCTATGTGTATATATAGCTGTGTTCTGTATTTATATCTATGTGATCACAGCAATGTGCTTGAAGGTCAAAACTTTGTGGCCCCACAGCCTGACAATGTCCAAGGTCACTGAGCTGTGTGTGTATGTGTGTCCGCTGGTGCCTGCACTACAAGCTATACTAAACTGAGATCAACAACAAGGTCTTCATACGATACACTCTCCAGCCAGTGAGTGAAAATTCGTACACAAAGCAAGCAAAATCTGTAACGCTAATGTGTTGACTAAGTACACCGACTAAGCCTGTGGCCCAAAGCAGGCGACAGTCCACCAACATCAGTATCGGCTAATCTCTTATTTAACTCCCTGAAATGACAAAAGTAGAAGTGTAGACATGACCACATTCTGTGGCACATTTTATTTTTCTGCTAGTCCAGTTTCTTGTGTATTTTCATTCATATTTTTTTGGAGATTTGGAAAAGTATGCATTTTTGAAAACCTTAGGACCTACTGAACCTGAAAAATAATATTTACATTTTTTCCCCATGCATTCTGTGGCAGCCATCTTTGAATTTCAAAAAGGCGACTATTTTGTGCTCAAATCCTGCAGTATCTCAGCTTCTAAGTATCATAGACTCCCGGTTTTGATGTCTAAACATACATTTTTTTGTGGCCAAGGATTCCAATGGGATAACTGAATGTGCTCCAATACATACAACACAAAACACACGAAGATAAACAAAATATCTTTATTTAAAATGATGTAAACACTTTTTTGTGTGCAGTTTGCAAAAAAGGATGGAAAGAAATGTGAAATCTTCTTCACGACAAAGTATACTAGTATCTACAGTGTCTTAGGTTCATGGATATCATATAATATATTTCAGTGTAGAACAAAGCACATTATGAATGTTTAGGCACCAAAATTAGGAGTCAATGATGCTTAGAAGCTGAGATATTGCAGGATATGAGCAAAAAATTATCACCATTTTGAAAATCCAAGATGGCTGCCATCGAATGTACAGAAAAAAAATGTAAAAATTGTTTTTTAGGTTCAGTAGGTCCTAAGGTTTCCAAAAATGTACAGTTTTCCAAATCTCCAAAACAATATGAAAGAAAAATATATTCTATGCATAGTGAACTGGACTATTTTGCCTCTGTATGTCATCATAGTGGAAGTGAAATGAGACAATAGTGTTGACTTTCAGCTTTCATCCTCGAGGTTCAACAGAAACATTGCATTAACCATTTAGGAATTACAGCCATTTACATGCACAGTACCTCCACTCTCAGAGCCCATAAGTAATTACACAAACAAAATGTATGGATTATTCTTCATACAAATCATCGCTTTAACCAGCCAGATTTCTTTAGACAAATAAAGGGATGGGTACATGAACATTTGCAAGTTACTATATGTTTGACTTAATTTACATTAATGATGAAGAAATATAGAGAGTATGTTGCTGTATGGCAAATCTGTCCATTTTAGCAGTTGTCAAAAACTGGATGACCAGGGAAAAAAGGAGATGACACCTCTGGAGTAATGATGTAAACATCATTGTGGCTTACATGAAGGAAGATAAATGCATTGCCAGAGTGGTGCAAAGGATTTGAAGAGGTATCTACCAATGAGATACAAGCAGTGATGTGTGCAGTCACAAACTGCTTGTCAAACTAGTGGCCAGTCTGAGCAGTGTGTGTCAGACCTGGCTGAGGCTGAGCAGGGTTGTTCCTGCTCACGCTGCCCTTCCTTATCCCTTCGGGTGTCAACTCATCGAATGAGCCACTTCGATTCTTCTCCCAACTTCTTCTCCTGCCTGCAACATTGGTCCAGTGCCCCAGGAGCCTGCTGTGATCCCCAGCAGTCTGCTGGATACTCATGCTTTGCAGGGCAAAAGCACACTAATAGATCCCACTTGTCATGCGGCAGCAATGGCTAATTTTTCTACAGCTTGCGTTTGAAACTCGGGGGATCGCAAGCTGACATGATTCAACAACCCTCTGTGAAAAAGGCGTCTGGCTACAGATAACAATGTTTCAGATACGTTTGAGGGGAAACAAGTCAAAGAGCAATGAGGGATAAACCAAATAAGCTGCAGCCTCCTATACACATACGCACGGAAAACATAACTGATACCAATTCCACCGAGCCAATAGAGAGGAAACAGTCACCTCAGGGACACAATCTGACAGAATTCTGCAATTGTTCAAGTGCCTCCAGTGAAAAGCTCCTGCTCTGACCAATTGTGACATTATGCTAGAAAATACAGAAATTATGTCTGATCTGGGTTCTATGCGTCAGCTGAATAACATTAGTGTTCTACAACCCCTGACAAAAATTATGGACTCACCGGCCTCGGAGGATGTTCATTCAGTTGTTTAATTTTGTAGAAAAAAAGCAGATCACAGACATGACACAAAACTAAAGTCATTTCAAATGGCAACTTCCTGGCTTTAAGAAACACTATAAGAAATCAGGAAAAATAATTGTGGCAGTCAGTAATGGTTACTTTTTTAGACCAAGCAGAGGGAAAAAAATATGGACTCAATTCTGAGGAATAAATTATGGAATCACCCTGTAAATTTTCATCCCCAAAACTAACACCTGCATCAAATCAGATCTGCTCATTAGTCTGCATCTAAAAAGGAGTGATCACACCTTGAGAGCTGTTGCACCAAGTGGACTGACATGAATCATGGCTCCAACACGAGAGATGTCAATTGAAACAAAGGAGAGGATTATCAAACTCTTAAAAGAGGGTAAATCATCACGCAATGTTGCAAAAGATGTTGGTTGTTCACAGTCAGCTGTGTCTAAACTCTGGACCAAATACAAACAACATGGGAAGGTTGTTAAAGGCAAACATACTGGTAGACCAAGGAAGACATCAAAGCGTCAAGACAGAAAACTTAAAGCAATATGTCTCAAAAATCAAAAATGCACAACAAAACAAATGAGGAACGAATGGGAGGAAACTGGAGTCAACGTCTGTGACCGAACTGTAAGAAACCACCTAAAGGAAATGGGATTTACATACAGAAAAGCTAAACGAAAGCCATCATTAACACCTAAACAGAAAAAAACAAGGTTACAATGGGCTAAGGAAAAGCAATCGTGGACTGTGGATGACTGGATGAAAGTCATATTCAGTGATGAATCTCGAATCTGCATTGGGCAAGGTGATGATGCTGGCACTTTTGTTTGGTGCCGTTCCAATAAGATTGATAAAGATGACTGCCTGAAGAGAACATGTAAATTTCCACAGTCATTGATGATATGGGGCTGCATGTCAGGTAAAGGCACTGGGGAGATGGCTGTCATTACATCATCAATAAAAGTTTACGTTGATATTTTGGACACTTTTCTTATCCCATCAATTGAAAGGATGTTTGGGGATGATGAAATCATTTTTCAAGATGATAATGCATCTTGCCTTAGAGCAAAAACTGAAAACATTCCTTGCAAAAAGACACATAGGGTCAATGTCATGGCCTGCAAATAGTCCGGATCTTAATCCAATTGAAAATCTTTGGTGGAAGTTGAAGAAAATGGTCCATGACAAGGCTCCAACCTGCAAAGCTGATCTGGCAACAGCAATCAGAGAAAGTTGGAGCCAGATTGATGAAGAGTACTGTTTGTCACTCATTAAGTCCATGCCTCAGAGACTGCAAGCTGTTATAAAAGCCAGAGGTGGTGCAACAAAATACTAGTGATGTGTTGGAGCGTTCTTTTGTTTTTCATGATTCCATAATTTTTTCCGCAGAATTGAGTGATTCCATATTTTTTTTCCTCTGCTTGGTCTAAAAAAGTAACCGTTACTGACTGCCACAATTTTTTTTTTCCTGATTTCTTATAGTGTTTCTTAAAGCCAGAAAGTTGCCATTTGAAATGACTTTAGTTTTGTGTCATGTCTGTGATCTGCTTTTTTCCTACAAAATTAAACAACTGAATGAACATCCTCCGAGGCCGGTGATTCCATAATTTTTGCCAGGGGTTGTATTAACATGCCACACAACAAGGCAGCTGTGGAAACCAAGTATGAAGCAGTTAAACAGCTCTTTGTTGTGACTGGTAGAATGTTACATGGTCTTAGTAATGTAAAACCAAAAAAAAAGAGAATATAGTTTGTCTGGTTAGTTAACTGTATCAAAAGAAAACAACAAATCTAGAGCGTAAAAAAAAAAAAAAATCAGACAGTAAAGGGCCTTGCAGACTGCACGCGTAGCACGCTGGAAATGTCACAAGAGGATGCGGAAAATATTTGTGTCCTGGAGGCTGAACAAGTTTTGCAGTTTGTAAAGGCTCATGTGTTCCTGAAAAAAGAATTAAATAAAAAGCGAAACACTCAGTCTGGGAGTCATGACCACAAGATTAGCAGTGAAAAGCAGAAGAAGGAGCGATGGACATCAATCACCCTGCTGGTAGGAGCTTTTTTCAGCGACTGTTCATCTGTGAGGCTGAACAGGAGCTGAAACAGCCGGCCTGATTGAGCAGACATACTCAGTCCAAAATTCTTCACTTTTGGTTATATACACATACCAGTTTGAGCGATGGAGCTTCAGCAAATTTGTCGAAGGTACATGAGTAATCTGAAAATAAAACGTGACGTTCATGCACCACTGAACACTAGTTTATTGGCTAATGTTAGCTTAGCCTTTAGCTGCAGTACGCTGAATCAATCACTCAGTCGAGCTGACCATTATATATTTGTAAATTGTTCGATCAATTTTTGTTTTTGCCAAATACATCGGCACAATAGTTTTTAAAATGTTACTGCTTTGACTTTTAAACTTTTAAATACCTTACCTTAGATTATTTTGTTAAACTATTGAGTAATACGAAATTAAATGAAATAGCACAGCACTGTTTCATGTTTCTTTATATTTTAAGAAATATATTTATTCACTTGCCCCACATCGGGAACAGTTCAACATTTCAGCTTGGTTTTTGCGCGTCTTACTGCAACACGCGTTTGCGCAGAGGTTCCCATTGAAAATAATGCATTTTAGAGTGATGCGCGCAAGGCTTGCTCACTCATTGCGAAAGGCACTTTCAGCCCAGGTGCTTGGGAAATTAGAGTAGCACATGTCCTGCACCAAGGCGATAAGTACTTTCCTCATCACTTTAAAGCAGTTGTGTACCCCACTTTACTGCTGGGCCAGTCCCAGCATGGAATTGAACCTGCAATGTTTCACAAAGAAAGTCAAAGCTCTAAGCACCATGCTGTTCAAAATTTGTCAAATATATAAACTTAATTTATAAAGTACATTTAACAACTTCCGCTGACCAAAGTGCTGTACAAAAAGTTGATAACATAGTAAAACAACTATCAATCAATCAATCAATCAACATTTATTTATAAAGCGCTTTACAGCACCGACTAGTGTCCAAAGTGCTTAACATTAAAAACACAAATTTACAAAAATAAAACACATATAAAATTTTAAAACAACACATAAAAAAAGAACATAAAAATAACAGAACATGTCACCTCCCCACTAAGTGTTAAAAGCCAGTTTAAATAAATAAGTCTTTAACTTAGATTTAAAAAGTGCTAGGTCAGGAATAGTACGTAACTCAAGAGGTAGCTCATTCCACAGTCTGGGGCCAGCTACCGCGAAAGCATGATCACCCCAGCGTTTATATCTTGACCTTGGAACATCTAAGTAAAGCTGGCCAGACGCCCTTAATGTCCTACTGTTGGTGCGCAAAGTTAAAATTTCAGACAAGTAGGGAGGTGCAAGGCCATACATAGCTTTAAAAACAAACATTAAAATTTTAAAATCAATTCTAAAACGAACTGGAAGCCAGTGGAGTGAGTACAGGATGGGCGTAATATGCTCACGTCTAAAAGTGTTTGTCAAAAGACGAGCAGCAGCATTCTGCACCAACTGGAGATGTGCAAGAGACGACTGATTAATGCCCGAATAAAGTGCATTACAATAATCAAGTCTAGAGCTGATGAAAGCATGAATGGCCGTCTCAAGATCACGTCTACTGAGAAAGTGCTTTATTTTAGCCAAAAGGCGAAGTTGGAAAAAACTAGCTTTGACAACAGAATTTATCTGTTGATCGAACCTCAAACAGCTGTCAAATATCACTCCCAAATTCTTGACAGCTGGTTTTACATAGTTAGCCAAAGCACCAAAATTTGGTGTTACCACATTTGGTATGCCAGTGCGCTCAAACACCATGATCTCAGTTTTACCATCATTCAGGTAAAGGAAGTTTTGCGACAGCCACTGCTTTACATCACGAATACAATTAAATAATGATGACAAAGCATCACTCCCATTAGTCCTCACAGGCAGATAGATTTGCAGATCATCTGCATAACAATGAAAGGACAGGTTGTGCTGGGTTATAATTGACCCCAATGGCAGAATGTACAAAGAAAATAGAATCGGCCCAAGGACAGATCCCTGCGGCACTCCACAGCACAGAGGAGCAGTTGATGAGGAAAGGCCCCCAATCATGACAGAAAAGCTCCTTTCAGCCAAATATGATCTAAACCACTTAAGTGCAGTACCATGAATGCCAATAAAATGTTCCAACCAGGAAACAAGTACTGTGTGATCCACAGTATCAAAGGCTGCTGTGAGGTCCAACAGAACCAGCACAGCAGGATTCCCTGCATCCACCGACAGAGTAATATCATTATGAACTTTTAAAAGTGCTGACTCAGTGCTGTGTCGCGATCTAAACCCAGACTGGAATTTTTCAAGGATGAGATTGTCTTCTAAAAATGATTGTAACTGTAAAAAGACAACCTTTTCTAAAACCTTAGATAGAAATGGCAGATGAGACACAGGTCTAAAATTGGATAAAACTGATGAGTCCAGGTGAGGTTTTTTAAGAAGAGGTCAAACCACAGCATGTTTAAAAGCAGCTGGAACAGACCCTGATCTAAGACAAGCATTGATAAAAGTTAGGAGACCCGCCCCAACAGTATTAAAAACCTCCTTCAGCACCTTAGCTGAACTAAAAACATAAAATGCATCATAAACATAATAATACTAAAAAATGAACAGCAAGGGACAAACACAAAATCACAGTTACCAAACAACTGTATGGAGTTTGGACTGAAAGACAAGAAATTGCTGCTCATCAACCAATGAGACATTCTGATGGTTGATAAGTTGCAGAAACACGCAGTAGTAACTGATGTTATAGTAGTAGTAGGGTAACTATGAGCACCTGCCTTGTGCCTGCCCTCAAATTAAAACAAACCAGCCTTTGCAGATTGATTAGATGACCCCAAATAAGAAAGTCAATCAAAAGAATGTGCCAAGAAATAAAAACCATTCAACATTATGTTCAAAAACAGCAGCCAAAATACATTTTTTCATTAAAATAAACTAAAACAAGATATGAAGAACTTCATTTGGAAGAAAAAGTATTAAGTTAAAGTTAAAACAAATACATGTGCTGAGATACTTTCATTCATTCAAATTCAAAATGCTACCTGAAATGTAAACTGAATGACTGTTTTCTATAAGAACATCATTTTGGATGTTAACCTGAATATCTAGCGATTTTTATTTTTGGGAGCATCCTGATTTTGTTTATCTAAGGAACCTAATAATGTTAGTTTGGTTGAGTGCAAGGGGGGTGGGGTGCTAGCTCCTTTACTATAACAACTCCAATTGACAATCAATCAAACTGTAAGTAACAATCAAAGTTCTCCTGTTGATGACAGACGTACTTCAGGGCACAATGTAAACAAACCTTGTGAAGTATGAACAATAACACATCGGGCCACGGCAGAAGTCCATCACAGGTGCTACACCTCATCCAGATAACCCTCTCAACTTGGGAGAACGTGTCATCATCACATTCGGCCGTGAACTTGCTGGATCATCGCCATCCACATCCTTGCTAGTCACTGTTTACATGGCTAGGAGATGCCAGTGTCGCAGACCGAGCGGTCCGCCCCTTAAAATCGGCCCACCTTTTGCATCTGCGCATGCATCATTTCGGGCCACAGCAACACGTCTGAGACGGAGTTTTTTCACCCAAAGCAATCAAATGGATTAATGGGATTATTAACCATTAGATCTTACTCTGCTGGCATCGTGGTGCATTCTGGAAGCACATGGGGAATATGGGAAAGAAACTTTAAAGTGCTGCATGCCCAACAAATTTTTCGAATAGCTTTAGTGCATTTTAGTATATTCAGCAGTGGACAGTTCATATATACAGTACAGTGCAGGTTTACTGCCCATCAGACATTAATTTATTATTGACTGAGCCACAGACAGGCTAGCAACAAGATAACATACGCTATAACAAAACTTAGCAAATTATGGAACCAGTTCATATACCCTGTGATCTGTGTAAAAAAAATCCGGAAATCACAATGTATGATTTTTTAATACTTTATTTGTATGTTACTGCTGCAAATAAGTATTTCAGCACCTGTGAAAATCAATGTTAATATTTGGTACAGTAGCCTTTGTTTGCAATTACAGAGGTCAAACGTTTCCTGCAGGTTTGCACACACTGCAGCAGGAATTTTGGTCCATTCCTCCATACAGATCTTTCAGCTTCCTCCAAAGATTTTCTATTGAGTTCAGGTCTGGAGACTGGCCAGGCTACTCCAGGACCTTGAAATGCTTCTTACGGAGCCCCTCCTTAGTTGCCCTGGCTGTGTGTTTGCGGTCATTGTCATGCTGGAAGACCCATCCATGACCCATCTTCAATGCTCTTACTGAGGGAGGGAGGTTGTTTGCCAAAATCTTGCAATACATGACCCCATCCATCCTCCCTTCAATACGGTGCAGTCGTCCTGTCCCCTTTGCAGAAGAGCACCCCCAGGGTATGAAGTTTCCACCCCATGCTTCACGGTTGGGATGGTTGTCTTGGGGTTGTTCTCATCCTCTAAAAATTTTAATTGGAGTTGATTCCAAAAAGCTCTATTCTGGTATCATCTGACCACATGGCCTTCTCCCATGCCTCCTCTGGATCATCCAGATGGTCACTGGTGAACTGGACATGTGCTGGCTTGAGCAGGGTGACCGTGCTGCCCTGCAGGATTTTAAACAATGACAGCATCATGTGTTACTAATGTAATCTTTGTGACTGTGGACCCAGCTCTCTTCAGGTCATTGACCAGGACCTCCTGTGTAGTTCTGAGCTTTCTCAGAATCATCCTTACCCCACAAAGTGAGATCTTGCATGGAATCCCAGACCGAAGGAGATTGACAGTCATCTTGTGTTTCTTCCACTTTCTAATAAATAATCATAACAGTTGTTGTCTACTACCAAGCTGCTTGCCTGTTGCCCTGTAGTCCATCCCAGCCTTGTGCAGGTCTACAGTTTTGTCCCTGGTGTCCTTAGACAGCTCTTTGGTCTTGGCTATGGTGGACAGGTTGGAGTGTGATTGATTGTGTGAACGGTTGTCTTTTATACAGGTAACAAGTTCAAACAGGTGCAATTAATACAGGAAAAGAGTGCAGAATAAGAGGGCTTCTTAAAGAAAAATTAAAAGGTCTGTGTGAGCCAGAATTCTTGCTGGTTGGTAGGTGTTCAAATACTTATTTGCAGCAGTAACATACAAATAAATTATTAAAAAATCATACGTTGTGATTTCCGGATTTTTTTTTTAGATTATGTCTCTCACAGTGGACATGCACCTAAGATGAAAATTTCAGACCCCTCCATGATTTCTAAGTGGGAGAACTTGCAAAATCACAGGGTGTTCAAATACTTATTTTCCTCACTGTATATACATGCAAAAATAGCATAAAATAACAGTTTTTAAAATTGATTTGTTCAGTAACATTTTTCCTTTGCAGTTAAAGCTACTTGCCAGCAGGGGGTGCAGTAGCTTCCTTAGCACCCTTCATCTATCATCCTTGTTCTGCTGCAGCCCTTATGTCACTGCATACTCTCTCAGTCTGTGTTCTGCTTTTTGTGTTGTCTTATTTGTGCGGCCAAATCAGATGGCTACTCCACTGATTAGGTCTGCTCGAGGTGTCTTCCTATAATAATAAAAAAAAAACTCCTGAGAGAGTTTTTCCTCACTACTGTCACCAATGTGCTGGCTCATGGTGGTGGATAAGCTGTAGACTTTAGTATAGAGAGTTATGTTATGATGTGTCACTATATAATAAATTAATTAATTAAATTGAAGAAAATTTAAATATTCCAATATTCTGACATCCTGTTAAGAGTTTAAAAAGATATTTTCTACAATCTTTAGCTGTATGTGTTGTATTTTTATGAGAAAGGAAGTGAAAGAAACATAATGTGTGTACTTTACACGTGTCTGAGTCCAAGGTGAGCCACACAGACCACACTGACAACCTTCATGAGCTGGTTGTGTGTCAACTTCAAAAACAAATTTTCCAGACTTCTGATTGTGTAGTTTGTAAACCCCAGTTATAAGGTGATGTAACAATGAGCAGCAAATAATTCTACAATCAGTAACAGAATGTCAATCATTCCAATCAATTAATTAATTTTTTAAATAATTAAGTAACCTTCGGTCAGTTTACCTAAATGAACACAATGACTGCTTATTCAGGAATAAGGAATAATAATAATAATAATAATAGTGACATACTCTTTGATGGTGTTGTACTTGGCTTTTAGTTTTGTCAAAACCTGATTTCTTTCCTTATGTTAAACCACACAGGATGGACAAATGTATTATTTTTGCATCACAACTACGGCATACAAAGAACAAGGGAAATAGTTCACTGGTGTTCAAAAACTCCAGGTTTATCACAGGTACTTTCCATAAAATTAAACATATGGAATAAAAACAAATTGTGGATGTTCGGAATGGAATTTTACAAAATCTGAAACTGAACAACAGCAATATTTTACATGTACCAAACTATGCGATGCCTACCATAAAAACAACAAAAAAACAAAATAAAATAAAACAAACAAACAAACAAACAAAAAACATAATGGGCCTCATGTATCAACGTTGCATACGGCGATATTTCAGCGTATATGGGGTGTACGCCAAAATGGCTGCGCTACTTGGCATTTATCAATGTGGTCGTTGGCGTACGCTGCGCTGAAAATATACACCAGGTCGAGAGGTGGTGTAAATTATACGCCAAAATGAACCAGCACTGGAATCCACATAAAAATGAAAATGATCAACTTGATAAACAGTCCCATCATACAAATCAATGCATATGTTACATAAATAACACTTTCTTGATTATACTACATAACAATCAATACAAATCCCGCTTTTGTGGGATTGTTGGTCTCGAGCACGATCCGTGGCCACAGCACTGACCGCAAAGAAAGCGCTGCTCGCCTTTTTCTCCAGACTTCGAGCCTGGAGCCAGAGCAGCGCTGAGCTTAACTTTATGTGGTGTGACCGTTTTAGACAATGAAATTGATCATTACAACTGTAGTGTTGTCATTCCCTTCGCCCGTGCTGCAATCAGGTTTTGTCTTCTCCATTCGTTTGTTAACATAAAATAAATAAAATAAATAAATACATTTTAAAAATAAAGAAATCTGAAAAAGTAGGTGTGTCTTATTAATTGAGCGAGCAAATAGCCACGTCAAGAATTATTGACATGTGAAAAGAGGATACAGCGGTCCCTCGTTATAACGCGGTTCACCTTTCGCGGCCTCACAGTTTCGTGGATTTTTTTAGTCCAATTTTGCATGCTTTTTTTTTTTTACAGTGCATTGTGGTCTGCGTGTCTGTTTAGAAGAATCTTCTCGCCCAGAAGAAAAAAGAGCGCCAACTACTCATAACTGTGTTCTTCACTCGGAAAAAGACACCTGCAGCGAAGTTTGACTCAGTGGAAAAAGGCGCGGCGTCAGGACGAAGAGGCGCGATCTGTGAAATACTGGTCGGTCACTATTAATAATTTCTTATGTGTCCAACCTCGTAGGTTGATCGTTAAAATTTAATTCTTTAGTTCTAAAAGCCATCATAATTATTTATAGGAAAACATTCTGTTTTTATTTCTCAAACAAATGTTTGGGCCTGAAAACAGGTTGGTCTTATTTTTCTACTAAGGTTTGAACTTTGAGAGTGTTTACACACGACAGAAGAGTGAGAAAATGTTAATGCCTGATTGAGAAAAGTGTATAAAGTGGTTTTACAGCCTTAAAACGTCTATAATAATTGTAAAAAATAACGCTGACTACGTCGTGGATTTCGCGTAATACGGGCTATTTTTTAGAATGGCCGCTTTTGATGCTCTATTGGCATGCATCGTGATTGGTGGAGTTCTTTTTCTTTGCCATCGTCCTGGCTTCGTAAAATGAGGGTGTGTCTGAAGCGGAGTCTGAATATTTATGGGCGTGCTTATTAGAAGTACGATTGTTTTCACCCGCCGCATTTATCAAGGTCACGTCAGGCGTACGCTGGAAATGGGCAGGTGCGCACTGCTTGATACATGTCACGGCAACTTTGGTGTACTTCAAATTTACACCGTAAATTTACGCCACAAGTGCGCAACTTTGATACATGAGGCCCAATGTCCTCAACATTGTGTCTTGTTGTGTATTGTGTACTGTATTGTCACATTTAGATGCTAATTTTTAACTTGACTGTGCAAAATGCAACATAAAAAAACATCAGGCAGAATGTTCAGCATGTGAAAAATGTATGAGGTCTGTTAGAAAAGTATCCAACCTTTTTATTTTTTTCAAAAACCTGATGGATTTGAATCACGTGCTTGCACCATTCGGAAGATTCAGACGGCTTACAGTGGCTTTTCAGTCGTGTGACTAACCGAGAAATTGTGGACGAGGTGGGCAAGTCACAACATGTTCTGTGAGGCTTCATCACGGAGGCGCTTTTGCTGCGCCATCAGCTTTGTGCCGATGAATTTCGCTGCAGCTCTTTTCATGGCAAAATCTTCTGTCACAGTGGAATGTGCCGAAAAAGTGCTGATGTCCACCTCTTCTGCAATTTCATGGATAGTCACATGATGGTCCTATATCATCACAGCGTTCACTTTGGAAATGATCCGGTCATTTCTGCATGTTGATGGCCGCCCGGAGCGCCGCGTGCTCTCCACCGTTGTACGGCTGGCTTTAAACCGGTTGTACCGCTTCTTAACCTGTGTGATGCCCATAGGATTGTCACTGAAAGCGGTCTGAATCTTCTGAATGGTTTCCACCTGGCTGTCGCCCAGTTTCTGGCAGAATTTGATGCAGTCGCAACGCTCCAGTCGTTCCGCCATTTCCTTGCAAAGAAAAAACGACGAGAGACTACACCCATCCTCACACAAAGGCTGCTTACAAGCAAATGACGCAACCGACAGGTGTGAAAAAAATCACGCATGCGCACGAAGGTTCAAGGTTGGCTCATGCAAGCACACGTGATTCAAATCCATCAGGTTTTTGAAAAAAATAAAAAGGTCTGATACTTTTCTAACAGACCTCGCAGATCCGCAACCCAATTGTTAAACATTTCAAGTAATATTATTCCATTGGTGTAATTTTCTTTTAGGATGATCTCCCATTGCTGATTTGTGATGTCCAACTGTCTGTGTTTCTGGTGCAAAAAAATAATCCAATACTCAATCGCAGCTTGACATTGGTTATAAGTGGTGGTAAAAAGTAGTGTTGTAGAACATTGTGATTGAGTAGGAAATTTTTTTAACATGTTAAAAACAATTAGTGATGTCGAAATACATCATAATCCAAAACAGTGCAAAGTTGGATGTAATTTGTGCAGAGCAGGGATTTTATTTAGCAAAAAGCCAGTGATGGTGGACATACAGGTTCTGATTCTCCTCTGCAATATGAATCCCATGAAAAGCATCCCGTCTGCTTCAACATCAGGCAGTTTTGAGATGTAAAGAGATACATTTTAGCTTTATGCAAAAGTATGTGAATAATACAGTAATGCTGTATCTCTGTGTGCATACACACAAAGACCGGTGTCACGTAACTCATCCATACGCAGGTGTATTTGGAAATGGAATTCAGGTGTAATTGGAAATAGCCAGTCACACTCTTTCGTAAATGGTCACAAGATAATAGTTAATACGAATTTTGTCTGTTATTTTATTACATGGGGTTCTACGCCTGTATGAAGATACCTGATAGGAATGTACTGCGATTTTAAACTGTGATGTGTATTGAAGTAGGACGGATGTGTCCAGTTACACCCCTAGTAGACCAACATCACAAACATCATAAAACATAGGTGGGACCTTATTTCTGTGTCTTAAGTGGCTAGTGTGCTTGATTTAAAAACAGAAGATTCCCTAGTTCAAGACCACCCGTGTCAGTTCTCAATATGTCAGGAATGGCCTCTGGCGTAAGACATATGGCAAATCAACAACTAGATCCAAACTGAGTTTGCTGTGCACCCTCACAGCAAAAATGGCAGAAACCAAAAGCAATTACTTGTATTATCCAACTTTGATCCTCTGAATCCTAAAAACATTATTTGTCAGTGCTTTTGATATCAATATGTTTTAAAGTACAGAAGAAAAAGCATGAGGGCATTTGACTGCGGAGGCTCTTTCGGTCTGTTGCTATGCAGGTTTAATGAAACGGGGACGCTAGTGGGCACACTTCCTCCTCTATGTGCCATTCAGAGTCCGGCGATTGGAGGTGGCAAGGAGAATAGGTCACAAAGCCAATGAATGAGTCAAGAAGGAGCTAGCTCTGGGCACTGACATTGGCCAAGCTTGCCAGTTCATGTCTTCTCTACTGGATGCCAGGTTCAGAGGTCAGTTTGGAGGTACAGCTCTCCAAGGCTGATAAAGAAGATGCTACTGAAGGAGCCTCCTTAAACTCTTAGTTTGCCCTTCATATACTTTCTGGACACTTTATCCCATCCATATTACAGCTGAAGTTAAAAAAGTATAAGTGTGCTGGTAAAAAGTTGCCACTGAATACATTACTGCTCGTAAAAATAGAAGGAGGAACAGTTGTCATCATGCCGCCTTTGATCAGTCGTATTTTCTCTTTGCATCGGTAAACAATTCAGCGCATGTTCTCATGAGACTCTATGCTATAGAGGAAGAGGAAGAGAGAGGCACGACGCAGGCAAGTGGAGGTTAACCTCCACCACATCTATCTGCAGGGGGTCACACATCCTGTAAACATGCCACTTAGACAAGAGGAGAGTGAATCTGGGGTTTGGCAGCCGCGGTGCTGCAGCCGGCTGTGGAGCGACGTGCCATCGCGGGCGACTCAAAGTGACAGCGCTGTAATGAAGTCTGAGGAGCACGGCAGGCTGTACGTCACCATTTTAGGTTCCTTAAAGCCTGACAGCGAATGATTATCATGGATGGTTATTGTCACCCGACCTCCCTGGGAGACGAGGCGTGCTCTGGGGTTGTTGCACCGTGACATTCAAAGTTACAGTCTCCTTCATATAATGGAGCTGTCCTCTCAGCGCGCTAATGGGAGCGATCCATTTAACCTGTGCCAGAAACACACAGACGAGGAAGTTCCTAATGCGAGGCCTCTCCCGTGGGGACGTCACACGCTCCCCCCCCACACTCCCCCCCAGCTGCTCCCTTCCTGCTGCTTGATTCATTGACTGGCGCTACTCACTTATCCTCATTCACTGTTCAGTCTGGGGAGACAGGGAGGCTCGCTTCCCACTGCCTGCTCCACATGCCACCGCTGCACGCCCGCCGCACACAAGGACAACAGACCCAGTTACGAGAGCCAGCGAGAGAGAGCCCGGTGAGGGACGAGCTAGACGCCGACTGGAATTGTGGGTCAGAAGCATTGGCCTTGGGACTGCTGGCATTATACACTGTCTTCAGTCATTAACAGAGCCTCTCAGATAGAAAATAATCAAATGTTTGACAGTTATTCCTTCCCGATGATGGTGGTTTTGTGGAACTTTTAATTTTAAGGCTACTCCAGAGGTTCTGGTTAATGACAGTAGCTCAGCCACAGTCATCTTAAGAATGATAGATGTAGCCATAACCAGTAGTCCATCTTTTGACTTTTGCCACCTGCCCGATTGACAAATTGCTGCTACATTCCTGAGAGGAAATAATTAGAGGGGAGAAAAAAACTAATGTGTTTCTCTTCTTGGGCATCACAAAGCTCCAACTGCCTTGGAAAAAAAATGTAATTTTTTTTCTATAATTTATGGTGCTGTGAATTTGACAAATTCAGGCAAGAAGAAAGCAACAACCATAGTCCATGAGCCCACAGCCAATTTTGACCGAATCAGGACCACCTACGTCCCACCGTAGTGCGGCCTACACAAAAAAAGATGTATGGTAACTCTCCCAGAGAGGCAGCAATAGACAATGCAGGTATCAATTAAAAATGATCCAGGAATGGAAATTTAAGTCATAACACATTCATTTGATTTGCTGGAGTCCAAAAAGATGTAGTTCGCATTCAGTCTAAAGTTTTTTTATTTATGGGATAAAAAACTGCAAAAATGGTGACAAAGGCCAGTTTTGGTTTGTAGATAGGTCAACAAGTATAGTTTCTTCAATATACATAAAAGGTGATGAAAATTAGTGGTCGAGTTAAGAGGTTTTAAAAAGTCATATGTTTGACTTTTTTATATGCTTGGTTAATGCTAAACAAGGTCAGTATCCATCAGATTCTATAATACAGTATATAACATAATTATTATTCTCAGACAGTGCAAACTATTCCGTTTTAAATCCCACTATCTACATTCACTGTCCATTTTATTAGGTACACTTCAAATACTTGTTAACACAAATAGCTAATCAACCAATCAACCAATCAGCAACCAACTAATTTGTCAATGGCAGCAACTCAGTGCATTTAGGCATCTAGATGTGGTGAAAACAACTTGCTGAAGTAGAAACCGAGCAACAGAATGGGGAAGAAAGGGGATTTAAGTGACTTTGAACATGGCATGGCTGTTGATGCCAGACGGACTGGTCTGAGTATTTGAAAAACTGCTGATCTACTGGAGTTTTCACGCACAGCCATCTCTAGGGTTTACAGACGGTGGTCCATAAAAGAGAAGATATGCAATAGCCGACAGTTAGTTATGTGGGCGAAAATGCCTTGTTGATGTCAGAGGTCAAAAGAGAATGGATTATATGGTTGAATTGGTGACTGCGTGATGCCATTATGTCAGTATGGACTAACATCTCTGAGGAGTGTTTCAACACCTTGCTGAATCTACGACATGAAGAATTAAGGCCGTTCTGAAGGGAAAAGGGGGTTCAACTTGGTACTACCAAGGTGTACTTAATAAAGTGGCCGGCGAGCATACACTAGGGTTGCCACCTTTCAGAAATGAAAATAAAAGGATGCCCACCATGGCTCCTCAGGGCCACTACCACCACCCAAGGAGTGGGATATTTAATTTTGAAAAAAGCATTTAGTCAAACTTTAAACTTTAAGTGCTTTATTAACACAAAACTGTTTATGATAAACTGTGCAGTCACTGAAGTGTGCAATAATAAACATAAATAAAGAAAAACAGACCAATAATTTTAATCTTTAAAGTGAGGACATTTTTACTTTAAGAGAAAATAAAAAGTAAAAATACTTGTTTGCCTACAGTTTGCTTTTTACCCATTGCCACTAACGCTGTCAAGCCAGGGGTTTTACTCTTCCCACTCACGTCTGTACATTTGCAAATGCTTTTGCTTCTTTGGATGTGGTGGAGTTTCGGGTGTCAACCTACCAGGCAACCAGGACCAGAAAGGTGAGCACAGGAAGATGCTGACAAGAAAGTTTGAGGTCTATCCGCTGTACCTCGCGTCGGGTCCTTGCTACAGGATCCGACGCGAGGTACAGAGATGGCATTGGCAGCCCTTATTATTTCCTGTGTTTTATTTTGTTCGTTATTCAGTTTTGATGAGTGTGTGAGTGTGTGTGGGACATTTATGAAAATACGGAACAATTATGTCCCGTTTTGATTCAATACGTGACGCAACAATTAATTGTCAAATAAAGAGCAATTCTCTATTTTAAGGGATGGGTGGAAACCCTAGTGTATACACACACACACACACACACATATATATGTATGTGTATATATATATATATATACACACACACACACATTTTATATATATATATATATGTGTGTGTGTGTGTGTGTGTATATATATATATACACATACACATATATGTGTATGTGTATGTATGTGTATATGTGTATATATATATATATATATATATATATACACACACACACACACACACAATAAACAGGCAAAACACTAAGTTCTTTTTACTTTCACACTTGTCAAATCAAAAGTCAGAAAATAAGCTGGATGAGTCGATTCATGGACCTGCTGTGACTTTGGTAGCCTTTGTGAAGGCAAAGTTTCACACGCAGTTATTTAAAAAAATCCTCCCTTTTGCAGTGACACACTTAGCTATTATGCTGCTATAAACTAAAACATGCAAAAAAATTTAACGATTAAAAAAGCACAATGATTCTAATCAGCTGCACCCTAATAGGCTAAAACATTTAATCGACAGAGAGGCCAACTCTCTTGGGGGGCTCAAGAGAAAAATGACTTCTCTGTCTCCAGGCGCTGTTATTTCTGGTCATTTCTAATTGGTTTTAACTAAAAGCAACCATTCTGAGACTCCACAGGTTACTTGAATGCATCGCTATGGAATTATCTGCAAATAGAAGATATACATCCAAATTAGTTTTAGAGGGCATCACAAGTGTCTTTCAGAAGACGAGATGAGGGCAGGACGGTGACTTAGTGCGTGTCTGTCTATATGTGTTGACCCTGTGATGGACTGGCGCCCTGTTCAGGGTGTAACCAGCCGCTCACCCAGTGACCGCTGGGATAGGCTCCACCCCCCTGTGAGCCTTAATTCGTATGAGCAGGTTTAGAAAATGGATGGATAGAAGACGAGAGGACAAAAGGGCAAAGAAAACACACAATGGCTCAGTGAGAAGAGAAGGAAGTTTGCAATTGCATGATTGCGAACCCGTGATCAGACTTGGGGTATCATGTCACACGCACCTTGCCCCTAACAAATGTCTGCTGGGCTCATGTAGTCTCTCGCCGTGCAGTTCTGCACTGCTGGGCCTGTGACTCTCCAGGTGAGTCCTCAGAGCTGTTTGGAGGCTCGTGAATAATACATCGCAGCAGAGGAATTGACGCGACCCAGGAGGGCCGAGAAACAGCAGGCATGGCTGCGAGGCAGATTGAAGACTCTGACGGAATTTTAATTGTACCACAGGGACCGCGGTGATAAGTGCTATTGTTATTGGTGAGGCACTGCTGCACAGGTTCATTTACCTGAGCACTTAAACACTAAAACACCTTGGCTGGCCAGCGTGCTGTTGGTTCCAACTTGGCGCACTGATTATTACCGTTGCAAGTCGGGAGAGGACGGGTCGTAACATTGCTGTCATGCTAATATTTATCGCTGTTTGCGTTCTATTTATTTGTACTTGGAGGATCAGTGAGCGGGGAATGAAGGGCAAATCAGGAAACATCTACAAACGAAACAAGAAAGCGGCGCAGTCACTAACCACTTGGGGATCGATTGCATTTGGTCATTTTGTTGTGCAATTCAGTGCAGAACTGCAGGTGAAAAGTCAAAATGTCAGAGTTTCAGCCACTTTGATGTTCACTCTGATCCGAAATATAGCTGTAAAATACAGTAAATCTCCTGTGAGTGTGAGCTGGTCCCAGGGGACCAATAGGATGCAGGAAGGCCCCTGGCACTGGTCAATGTGAGGCCAGGGGCACAGTCCAGCCTCTGCGTGCTCTCTGAAATGGCGGTTTCCAGCCCGGTAATAATCTCCCACAAATCCAGGCTCAACTACACATGAAACCTGATCGCTTTTCAATCCGCACCATAAATAACAAACCAAATTCAGGAGACCACCTCAGCTTACCGCACTCTTACTGAACTATTCAAAAACTACCAATCCGTCTGTTTACTAGGTTTTAAGAATTTAACAACAGAAATTTTCAAGTAGCCACTTTGACATAAAATGGGGAATAATGGCATAGCTGTGACATCTGACTCACATTTAACATGATTTTTGTAATATTTTCTCATACAGCATACAATTTTAAAATGTAAATAGTGATTTTAATGTTTCTTTAACAGGATTTGCAACTCTACAATTTGATCATTTCATTAAACAGTATTTAAAGTTACTATATACCATGTTTAAAGGTCTAATGAGCTCTTTGTAAGGCACAGAGGGATAGGATGTGATCTCATGATCTTGATCACGTGTGGATCTCAGTCCCACCCATGGGTGTAATACTAGGGGAGCGATGACCACTACCTACCCAAAACACAATCAGGATCCCCCCCCCCCCCCCCAAAAAAAAAAAAACTAAAACTGGCCTCAAGCCAGTTATCCAAGATGGCTGCCAAAATAGTTTTTTTTGTTTGTTTTTTTTTTAAACTAAAACACCTTTACACAACATATAAACAACTAAAATATCACAGAGATTCAATGGGAAGACCATTGCAGGTCACAACAAACTCATTTGTGCCTAAACTAAATTCATTCATGGGTTAAGATTTAAAATTGCATCCAAAATGGCCACCAATAGACCCTTATCATTAAAATACATAGTAGGAACAAACAATAGACTTAATAAAGGCAGAAATCATTGGTGTTTTAGTGAAAAAACCCTATTTTGGCGGCCATCTTGGACGCCATCTTGGATAACTGGCTTGAGGCCAGTTTTTATTTTTGGGAACATCCTGATTGTGTTTGGAGTCATCTAAGGAACCTAAAAAAGTTGGTTTGGTTTAGTCCTGGGGGGGGTGGGGGGGTGGGGGGGTGGAAAGGTAGTAGTCATGGCTCTCCTAGTATGATAATAATGACAAACTGACAAAATGACGAACTGAGTAAACATCCACACTGTGGTCAAATTAAATTCCACAAAAAATTCCAATGTTATGTAGACATATCATTTGACAAACATTTATTCTGATTTTTTTTAAAGAGTTTAAGAAATTTGTTGCCATTTGCACAAGTTAAAAAACTAGAAGTAATGCCCTGTTTAAGCTGGACTGAGTCCTATATAATACCTACAAAACCATAACATTTGGTCCACTCTCACAAGTCTTGGCTGGTCTCCGTTGTGATCTGTTATTTGCATTTACACCAAGCCTGCATTGCAACTGAATTGTGCCAGTGACAAATATGTTAAAATTTGCGATCACTGATGCAACCCCACGAAGTGTCAATTGAGAGTCAATTATGACTCATAGGATCAAGCTGAGAGTGAGTTGAGGCTTGTGAGAGTTTATCAAAACCGATTATGAGACCCATGTATATTTTAACCAGACACACAACTGTGTGGAGTGATGGCAACTGAGAGGGATCTTTTTTCTGACCATGGAGACCCCATTGTGACCGGCCTGTAACCCCAGTGGGAGTCACGGAGAGTAAGGGGGGCAGAGGCCGTTTTCTGATTCCACATCTGTTGTGGACCCTGTGTAAACTGGGTGTAAAGGAACAGCCAATGGGGAAAAATAAGGAGTGGCTTGAATGATGTTAATTTTCCCCAAGACGATCGGATTGGATCATAAATAACAAAATTAGATGGTTCGACATGTACATATATTTTAGAAAAAAGCACTGCTGTGGGACAGCAGAAAGTGGGTCCCTGTCACAGAAATGAACAAAACAATAACTCATGTGAGTGGATTTGCTGTGTGAAATGTGGAGGTGGGGCATGCAAGTAGCCCACAGCGTCAATTTGGAACCTTTTTCCTTGTATTAGGATGAGCGCCTCCTGGAGGCAAGTATCTTAACACCCCTTCCTACACCTTCCCATCTCCTGCCGTGTCACGGGGCTACGTGCTGCTCAGTGGAGTGACTTGTGATTCTTGGATTCCCCCACTTGTGAGACTCATTAAGGAATATTTAATCTTAAATTGATGTGCGATGTGACTTACTTTTAAAAATCATATTACAATTGAAAGTGTAAAGTCAAGGAGGATATTTTCACCTTAATTATAACATATCATTCATGTATGACTTTTGATCTACAGCTGCTGCAAAGTAACAAAATATACAATAAATTACTGAAAACATGGTTGTGGATGATAGCAGAGTATTAGCAGAGAGAACACTGAAGCCCAGTAACATCTAAAAATAGGCCCCAGGTTAAAAAATGTCAGAGAACCCCTTTAAATCTCTCGCACACACAATTTACAAATGAATGTGTGAGTACGAGTGGTTCCTGCATGAAGCCTGTGTTAAATCACATGTTTGCTGTTTTAATTTACTACGGAGGGTTGCAAAGGATGAGACAGAGATCACAAACTACAGGAAACCACAGGGTGACACTGGTTTAAGGAGATCCACATAGATGTCAGATTATATTAGATTAGATTAGACAGAACTTTATTAATCCCTTTGGAAGACTCCCTCATGGAAATTGAGGTTCCAGCAGCACTGTATAGCAGCACACGGCCTAAGAAGCACACAGAGTATCAAAAGTGAATGTAAAAAAGAAAAGCAGTTTGCAATATAAATACCAGACATACTGATAAATACTGGTTTACTGGCTACTACTGTTCCTCTCATTCCTGTCCTCTGTCTTCCTGCTACTCCTCCTCCCCCTGAGTGAGGAGTTGTACAGTCTGATGGCCTGAGGGACAAAGAAGTTTTTCAGTCTGTTGGTCCTGCACTTGGGAAGGAGCCATCTGTGGCTGAAGAGGCTCCTCTGGTTGTTAATGATAGTGTGCAGAGGGCGTCTCCTCGATTTACTCGATTTTTCACTTCCCTCCTCTGATCTCAGCATCAATGCCAAGTCATCTCAAGAGCAGCAGTTGTAAAAGTTGCAGAAACAGCGAGTTGATCAAGTGCTTTGACAGTTTGTGACAGATCCGCTCCTAGCGAGCTGTTCAGGTCCATTAGCAGACTTTGCACATGAGCTCGGCTGTGCAATCACCTGGGGGGGGGAGGACCAGCGCTTTGATGACAAACTAATGTCAGGTAATATCACCTCTATAAAGGCTGAGTCAGAAATATATTGGGCAGCCGTTCATTACCATCACTCATTCAGCCTCGACTCTCATCCAGTAAAGTACAGAACGGCAGGCACTTGTCTAATGAACAAGAGCCTGCAGGGAAGGATCACTCCATATGAGTGTGCTGGAAGTCAAAGTCCCACAACAGTGGACTCGTGGCTCTGCTGATAAGGACTTGGCTGTAATTGCTCAAAAGGGAGGGAACTGCAGCTCCATTAGGTCTGGTCTTAGCACTTGCCAATAAGCCAAACTACCCCTCTGAAGCTTCCCATGTAATGAAAACTTCCTCTGAGAAGAATTATATGTCTGTCAATCCACTAATTAATATCATGGACTTGTCTTCTTTTTTGCTTCTCGGCAGTAACGAAAGGAATCAGAGAAACGGGGATGACAGGGATTTGAAGCACTGGAAAACATAAAGGAAGGAAAAGCAAACCAGCAAAAGGCGCTGCTACTCTGATTCACTGCAGTCATGGTTGGCACTTAGCGCTGCATCTATTTTTCATGTATTTCATAATTAAAACCTGTGAGTTCTGCAAACCCTCCATGCTCCACGCAGATCAAAGGTAGTCCTATTAGCAGGGAGTTCATCAGCGGAGCTACTCTTCCATTTCCAGGCAACAGAGCCACGCTTTAAGCACAAATACACTGTAATTACACATATGTGTGATAACGGGACAGTCACGAAGCTGGACTATGATTAACAGAACGCAGATCACAGTTTTCTCTTTTTTCCCCAAAAGCTAAAACAACAGAGGACTTTACACACTAGAATAAGCCATGTGTGGTAGATCAAGATGTTGATGAAAGACTGAATACATATTTTGTGTGTTGCTTCTTGTAGATCAGGTAGTGTGAGCTTCTGTTTGTTGCCTCCTCCCTCCCCGCTGCATTATCTATGTAAATGTAATCGTAGGATACACGAGGCAAAGCTCTGCAGAGCAGAGATGCCGTTCTGAGGGATCCGAGACTACTTCACATGGTGTAATCAATGCAGTAAGCTGTGATACTTTATTTATTTGTCCCATAGACTCCTGGGTAAAATAGGTGCCACAGGCGCGCTTGTCTGAGCACTGAGACTATGAAAGACTCGTACCACCAATCACACAGATGTCCATCTGTTCTTTATTTTGAAGTGGGATGAGTATTAACTGTAGGAAGACTCAAAATGTGCAACTCTGCTAAAGCAAACCCCAGCCTATTTCCAGTCCCTCCACCGCTTATTATTATTATTATTATTATGATTTAATTCAGTGCATTGTGTATTTAAGAACAAACTTAAAATGTTATAATTTTTCAAAATTGAATCAGAAATGCAGGCATATACAAGTTTGAAGGGATTAGTCAGGAGAACCCAATACTTTTTTCAAAGCAATTACAATAATGAAGTCTGTTAAAATGTGTAGGTCCGACAACACATGAGGAAAGATACACAGAGAGATGCAAGATATGGGAAGAAGACTAACTGACAAAGTCAAAAGGAAAAAAAAACAGAAACTACTAAATACTGTGTGCATATGGTCAAACTCATGGTAGGTGAAAAAAAATGAACTTAATGAAAAGCAGGTGTCCAACAAAAAGGGGAGGGGGGGGTTTACTAACATAATTAAACAAGGAACAACTAACACCTTTAACCACATATGAGGAAAACACAAACAACAATCTTGCAAGGCAAGTTAACAAATATAACGCAACGCAAATATAACAAATACCCTCAGCACTGTCTTGTTTTAGAATTTGCATTTGTGTAATTGGTATCCCACTGCAAAGTATATTATTTATATATATATATATATATATATATATATATATATATATATATATATATATATATATATATATATATATAGGGCTGGGCGATATTGAAAAAATATGCGATATGCAATATGGGTGTAGGATATTGCGATATCGATATTAATGTGATAATTAACATACCCTTAACATACCCCAAAAGATATATTTAATGAAAGAAATCAATTTTAATGTGGAAAAATAAGCAGGCAATATGTATTATGAAGTAATTGTGCAAACTTAAACTTAAGAATATAACCATGCTAAGACAAAAATAAAAGACATTTCTCTTAGTCAAGTATTTTATTATTATTGCATAACCAAGAAGCAACAGCCTTTTAATTGCCAAAAGCATCTTGAACCAAGAGCTTTACTGTTTCCAGTAAATTTAAACCAAATAAAAAATGCATAAAGTGCTAAAGTTGAACTGAGATTTTCTTCTCATGTTAATTTAACATCAATGTAAAGAGCACCTTGAACCAAGAGCTGTAATAAAAAGTAATCTTATAAAACATAAAGTGACCAAGCTTTAAATATTAAATTAACAATATACTGGAACCCTGAAAGATTTCACTTAAGGTTTTTTGCCAGGAAAACCAGCATGTTCACTTTGGTTGGTTTCAAACAAGTACGCTGGCACGTAACTACACTGCCCGAGGCACTAAAAAGTCTGTCTGAGGGTGAGCTACTAGCAGGTATACAGAGGTATTTTCTGGTGAGTTTGCTCAAGTGTGGAAAGTTAAGCTGATGGAGCTGCCACCAGGAGAGAGGGTTCTCGCCAGCATCGATGACTGGAGAAACCAGGTAGCTGTTGAGGCCTCTACAGTGTGTGAAGGTACCACAGACGATGGAGCTGGAGATGTTTTGAAGAAACTGGCTAAGGACTTCCAGGCCTTCTTTTGAGTGGCTTCTGATGGTTCCATGTGGTCTTCACTGCCTGGGATTTGTGCCTAGAATATAAGAAAAAATAATTAAATGTTGTTGTGTATATGTTTTAGTTATTATTTTATACAAATGAACACTTACATTTGACACAAGTGCTTTGATTTCAGACATCACTCTGGCTTGTTGAGCACCTTGTCACCACTGATGTAGCCTGCTTTAAATCTGGGATCCACAAAGCAGGTCATATCCAGAAGTTCTTGTGTTACTGGATCATCATATTTGGTATTCATGTAGTCCAGGATCTTTTTCTTTATGCACTTTGTCAGGTCACTATCTTCATCTTTTGCAGCAAGAAGAGACGTATTCATCAAGTGAAGCACCGGTTTCACGTATGATACAGTCACATATTTTTCACCAGAAAGGGCGTCAGTGAACTCTTGCAGAGGCTGGAGAGCCTAGTTAATTGATTCTAGGACATCTAGATCTTGCCAAGTTGGGACTAAATGTCTTGACTTCCTGTCTGTTGATAATACATCACATATGGCTTTTTGCTGCTCAAGAACTCTTTGGATCATACTTTGTCTGGATCCCCATCTAGTCTGACATTCTGTGATGAGTGCATGCTCTGGGAGGTGGTGTTTTTGCTGTGCCTTTCTCAGTGCAGTCTTCTCCTTCCAGCTGTGTGAGAAATGTCCTACTAACTTTTGCATAGTCCTACAGCTCTGGAAATGCGCTCATTACCTTTAACAGCATTTTCTGTAGAGGGGACAAAAACAAGGGACAATTGCAGATTTAGTTTGGGCTGAAAGAACATGGTATTATCAAATTAAAATGCCTCTGAGGCAACTTGTAAGGTAGTGTTGGGCTATACAACAGTAAATTGATTTCAACTGACAGTCAAATGAAGTTAAACAAATGTTAAATATGCAAATATTGTGTAAAAAGTACAACATACAATACAAGCACTCACCAATGGCCAGATGCAGGCGGTGGCCAAAGCACTGTAGTCTGGCCCACTTGTTGAGTTCTGTAGCCTTTACCACATTAGCGCCGTTATCTGTCGTTAAAGCCACTTGTTTGTCTTCATTCAAGCCCCAGTTTGCCAAAACATCCCGCAGAGCACTCGCTATATTTTCCCCTGTGTGGGATTCAGGGAAATACGTGACTTCCAGACACCGTGTTGTCAGTTCAAAGTCTTTGCTGAGAAAATGAACAGTAAAGCTCATAAACGGCTCAGTTGTGCGACTGGACCATAGATCCGTAGTGCTGGCGTAAAAGTCCACTTGACTCAGCTCTGTCTTTACAGTCGCTACACATGCCTCGTACATCTGTGGAATGGCGACTTGAGAGAAGTATGTTCGCGATGGAACCTGATATCTGCGGTCTATTTCCTTCATTAGATCCAAAAAATCCTTCTTTCTCCACGGTACTAAGTGGTATCATGCATTTCGCGACGTAACGTGCAACAGCTGCGGTGATAGCTTTGTGGTGCTTCAAAGTTTTCTCGTAAGGAGTAACACTCACAAAACTGTCATTTATGGTCGCTTGTGGATTTGAAGTTTTGCAACTTGCCTTCATGTTGGTTGTTTTGGGAGTAGTTGATTTGAAAACTTCATATAGATTCTTGTGGTTGTGCTCCATGTGACTGTGGAGATTTGTTGTACGAGGTCTGTTAGAAAAGTATCGTACCTTTTTATTTTTTTCAAAAACTATATGGATTTGATTCATATGTTTTTACGTCAGCCAAGCTTGAACCTTCGTGCGCATGCGTGAGTTTTTCCATGCCTGTCGGTTGCGTCATTCGCCTGTGGGCAGGCTTTGAGTGAGCACTGGTCCACCCCTCTCATCGTTGTTTCATTGCGAGGAAACGGCGGAATGATTTGGGCTTTTTTTCCATCAGAATTTTGTCTGGCTTTCGGTGAAAATTTTACGGGCTTCACAGAGAATAAGGACTGTTACTACAGCTTTAAGGATGGCCCACAATGGCGCATGGCGCGCCGCGCTCTGAGCCGCCATCGAGAGGCAGAAACCACCACATCATTTCTAAACGGATAGCTGTGTGGAGCCGGGACCGTCGTGTGCAATTTCTCTGGTTGTCATAAGAGCTGGACATCAGCCATTTTCCAGCAGATTTCACTTTTAACAAGCGATTTTGTAATGGAAAGCTGCGCGTAGGCTTCGCGCGTCACGACCGATTCGCTGATGAAGCGAGACAAAGGAACACCTCCGTTTCAGAGTGCCAGAGGACAAGTTGGGACATGCCTATTTCGGCTTTCAGTGCTTACCAGTCGAGTGAGTATAAGAGAAATTGTGGAGAGCTGGGCATATATTTTTGCGATATATCGCCCATCCATAATATATATATATATATATATATATATATATATATATATATATATATATATATATATATATATATATATATATATATATATATATATATATATATATATATATATATATATATATATATATATATATATATAGGGTTGGGAGGGTTACTTTAAAAATGTATTCCAATACAGTTACTAGTTACCTGTTGAAAAATATAATCAGTACTGTTTCTTTTACATGGCATGCTCTGTTTTACTTCACATTATGAATTAAGAGCACCCACAATATTGTTTTAAACACACCCAGTGTTCACCTGCTAAATTTTCAACAAAAAATGCCAAACAAATGAAAGCTAATGAAAACTCAGGCGGTGTGCGGATGAATTTGTAATTAAAAGTGGCTTGCAGAACAATATACAAAACAACAAAAAAAAGTCTACTACTTGTTCAGTAAATTCGCACCATGTTTAACATATCAGTCCACTTATTGAACTTTCAAAATAAGAACAACAGCATAATGAAAACCATTAAGTAAATACTGTCAGTAAGGAGGCATGATCGCCACTTTAATTCCGGGCATCTTAGTGATTTGCATGCATAGAAGTTCAAGAAACAGGTGGAATATGCCGGAAAGATGCGCATGTTGGCAAAGCCACAAATGGAGGAACGAGAGAGAGACAATATTTCCTTTCATAAGTAAGTGGTTTTGGTTATTGTTGTCACTTTGTCCGTGATATTTGGATGATAAACAGCTGTATGTCTCCTGCCGTACCTGTGTCACCCGATGACACGGACCATTAACTCTTCACTTATGTCTAGTTGATATTTTCCACTGCTAGACCAATGTCTAGTTAAAATACTTGTCGTTAGTGATTAAAATTGTTCGACAAGACTGGGGATTTTTTTTTAATTTGCGCCTTAAAATAATGAGATTATAATGACCCGTGCTGTGCAACACTCACAGTCACAGTCACACCCACGCATAGAGATGTGTACCAACACCACTGACTTCATGAATGAAATAAAGGATACTTGTGTAAAAATATAATATGTATATAAATGTATTGTAATGGTTTTAGGAGCCGCGCTGCGTTGAACAGCAGCTGCTGCAGGACGCCTCAGCTCAGCAGCTTGAACAGCGTAGATCCATGTCACGTTCAACACTAATATTTGGGAATCTGTGTGTGTCCGAGTAAGTTTAATACTTTCCTGACATAATTTAATGTAATTTAATTTTACTGGCTAAATATCCAGGTCAAAATGGCATTTTAACACATATTTTGCGAGCATTTTTCTGAGTGTGTCCAGTCGCGGATCTCCATTGAAAATGCATTAACATCCGGGTACTTCATCAATATTTTGCCCGGTTAGGAGACGTCATGTCACTGTCCATGAAGGGACGTTTTCGTTTCAAAGGAAAAAAAAATGATATACAGATAATATCATAAAATGCATTAAAATTGTAACCCTGCGAAGTAATCCCCATTTTTACTAAATATACCTGTAATCTGAATACGTCTTTTTTTCTGTAACTGTAGCGGAATACAGTTACCTTTTTTTTGTATCGTAATTACGTAACACCTTTACATGTATTCCGTTACTCCCCAAGCCTGTGTGTGTGTGTATATATATATATATATATATATATATATACACACGAGGGCTGTCAATAAAGTATAGGTCCTTTTTAATTTTTTCAAAAACTATATGGATTTCATTCATATGTTTTTACGTCAGACATGCTTGAACCCTCGTGCGCATGCGTGAGTTTTCCCACGCCTGTCTGTGACGTCATCCGCCTGTGAGCACTCCTTGTGGGAGGAGTCGTCCAGCCCCTCGTCGGAATTCCTTTGTCTGAGAAGTTGCTGAGAGACTGGCGCTTTGTTTGATCAAAATTTTTTCTAAACCTGTGAGGCACATCGAAGTGGACACGGTTCGAAAAATTAAGCTGGTTTTCGGTGAAAATTTTAACGGCTGATGAGAGATTTTGAGGTGATACTGTCGCTTTAAGGACTTCCCACGCAGTGGGACGTCACGCAGCGCTCTCAGGCGCCGTCGTCAGCCTGTTTCAAGCTGAAAACCTCCACATTTCAGGCTCTATTGATCCAGGACGTCGTGAGAGAACAGAGAAGTTTCAGAAGAAGTCGGTTTCAGCATTTTATCCGAATATTCCACTGATTTTTTTAATGAAAGACGTGCGGACAGATTGCAGGGTCGGCTCGCAGCCGCCGCGACGCTCCGCCACAGGAAAAACACCTCTGTTGGAAGCCTTAAGGACAAGCTGGAACATGTCCAGCTGTTAAACAATTTCTCAGATACTCACTCCACTGAAAGCCATCAAACGCCGCCTGGATTTTACAAATGGTTATCAACACGGAGGTGTTTTTCCTGTGCCGCCGCACCGCGCCAGCTGCGTCCCGACGCGTGGACCCGTCCGCACGTCTTTCATTAAAAAAATCTCCTTTAACAGTGGAATGTCTGGATAAAATGCTGAAACCAAGTTCTTCTGAAACTTCTCTGTTCTCTCACAACGTCCTGGATCAATAGAGCCTGAAATGTGGAGGTTTTCAGCTTGAAATAGGCTGACGACGGCGCCTGGGAGCGCTGCACGACGTCCCACTGCGTGGGAAGTCCTTAAAGCAACAGTATCACCTCAAAATCTCTCATCAGCCGTTAAAATTTTCACCGAAAACCAGCTTAATTTTTCGAACCGTGTCCACTTCGATGTGCCTCACAGGTTTAGAAAAAATTTTGATCAAACAAAGCGCCAGTCTCTCAGCAACTTCTCAAAGGAATTACGACGAGGGGCTGGACGACTCCTGCCACAAGGAGTGCTCACAGGCGAATGACGTCACCGACAGGCGTGGAAAAACTCACGCATGCGCACGAGGGTTCAAGCATGTCTGACGTAAAAACATATGAATGAAATCCATATAGTTTTTGAAAAAAATAAAAAGGACCTATACTTTATTGACAGACCTCGTGTATATATATATATATATATATATATATATATATATATATATATATATATATATATATATATATATATATATATATATATTAGGGGTGGGCAAACATAAAAAATCTTAATCGCATTAACTCAATGACTTTCTGTGATTAATCACGATTAATCGTATGGTATCTGTGAAACCCAAAAATGAATTCAAAAGCCGCTTAAAAGCAGTTTTATTTGAAAATGTAAATGAACATTGCATAAATTTGAAAATGTAAATTTCAACTGAAACACACTAATGAAATCAAATATAAAACCACTGGCAGGTCATTTGTTATCCTGTTTCATATCAAAATAACAATATTCATGTCCATGACTAAATGTACTAAAACAAATACGTCACAATTGTATACATACCACAATTTGATATGTGTACAATTGTGATGTATTTGTTTTAGTATATTTACATTTTGTTGTGATTTGGCACTTTATAAGCTGATTAAATTGAATTGAATTTGAACATTTTATTGAGTCTTAAAGTAAATAAATATGAATTTGGTCACTAGATCCTTAAACTTTGTACATAATGAACTCTCTATGGTGAATCCTTGATCTCTGGACATAAATAGGAATAAACAAAATCTGTAGTTTTTGTCAAAAGCATTTCCTTTCAGACATTGGCATGAATATGTTTCCATATATCTGAGCTGAGCTTACAGCTGCTGTGCTTCACTTCAGGGTGTAATTTGAAAAGAAAATACAGCACGTTTCATTTTGGGAGGAAAAAAAAACCGTTTTAGTCGATTGTAGTTTCTTGTCTGTATTACATTTGGAAAGAGGTGTCATTTTATTTAAAGCAGCGATTCATTTTGAAGTTATTAATTCCGACCGGACTCTGTCTCAGCCGTGCAGCGTTTCAAGCTGTGTGAACGAAACGGAAGACGATTCTCGTTTCTTGACAGCAACAAGACAAGAGTCCCAGTTAGTGACTTTAATCCACACAAAAGTGACTGACGATATTTTAATGGCTTTGCGAGGGGTTAAGAAGCGGCTTGCTGTTTCTGAAGAGCAGTGAATCAAAGAACCAACGAGCTACTGGATCGAAGCATTGCTTCAATGGTTCATGGTTTCAAAGTGGAGCCGCGCTGCAGAAATAGTTTATTACAGACCAAACCCTGAATATCCGACTTTATTTGTATGTCCGTATGACTCTGAAACTCGGAAAAATCCGTATCATTTACGGACTATAGGTTGACATGAAAACCACCGAAAAGCTGTGTTCACCGCGGGGACACGTTCGGCTATTCGAGATTATTCAAGATTTTTTTTTTACTGATGACGAATGATGCGTAAAAAAAAATTTGACCGATGCAGCTGCATCTGTCCAAACCGGTCTGGATCCGGGCCTGATCCTGTAGAACTTTGTACCGAAAATGTCCATTCAAAGGTTCGGCGTCTTTTTGCATTTTGTTTTGTTGTGCATTGCATAGCTTGCTTGCATAGCACCTTCAACTGCACCACAGACTAAAACAGTTAAATGTGGTCTATTAAACATTAGGTCTCTCTCTTCTAAGTCCCTGTTAGTAAATGATATAATAATTGATCAACATATTGATTTATTCTGCCTTACAGAAACCTGGTTACAGCAGGATGAATATGTTAGGTTAAATGAGTCAACACCCCCGAGTCACACTAACTGCCAGAATGCTCGTAGCACGGGCCGAGGCGGAGGATTAGCAGCAATCTTCCATTCCAGCTTATTAATTAATCAAAAACACAGACAGAGCTTTAATTCATTTGAAAGCTTGACTCTTAGTCTTGTCCATCCAAATTGGAAGTCCCAAAAACCAGTTTTATTTGTTGTTATCTATCGTCCTCCTGGTCGTTACTGTGAGTTTCTCTGTGAATTTTCAGAACTTTTGTCTGACTTAGTGCTTAGCTCAGATAAGATAATTATAGTGGGCGATTTTAACATCCACACAGATGCTGAGAATGACAGCCTCAACACTGCATTTAATCTATTATTAGACGTCAATTGGCTTTGCTCAAAATGTAAATGAGTCCACCCACCACTTTAATCATATCTTAGATCTTGTTCTGACTTATGGTATAGAAATTGAAGACTTAACAGTATTCCCTGAAAACTCCCTTCTGTCTGATCATTTCTTAATAACATTTACATTTACTCTGATGCCAAGTGCTTGCTCACAGGGGGTCGTTTTGACCATTGGGGTTTTTACGTAATTATTGTATGGCCTTGCCTTACAATATAAAGCGCCTTGGGGCAACTGTTTGTTGTGATTTGGCGCTATATAAATAAAATTGATTGATTGATTGTACTGTTCTCGATCCTCGTGTCGTCTTCTGTGTGAACTCAGCTATCAGCAGGAAGCAGCAGCATAAGCTCGCCCCCGACTGATGCTTTCAAAATAAAAGGCAACGAGCAACAGTCATAAAAGGCAAAAAAAAAAAAACCCAAAAAAAACGCAGCGTTAAGGGGAGGAACAAAACTGTCGGAGATAATGACCTCAATAATTAACGCAACGTTAACGTTGCCCAGCCCTAATATATATATATATATATATATATATATATATATAAAATTATACATTTATTGTTATTTACATTAGCTATTAGATCCTATTTTCATCCGTACAATTTGTACATGTTCAATAAAGTCTCTCAACCAATCAGTCATATACAATATTTTATTTAGGTTGTAGCAGTGTCTTCAGAAAGGCATGCGTTTGCGCATACATGAGCTTTTGATAAGAGGGGAAGTTAGGTTTGAGCTCACATTTGCAAAATGCTTTGTAAATCACTACAAAAATGTTATCAGGTTACAAAACAGTGTTTTCAGTGTTACAAGTGTTAATTTCTCACTAGCGTTTACATAATACAAGTATATGAGAAAGAGGTTATATTTACACACAAACAAAATGGAGTTTGAAACTAACTACACCAGACTGTGATGTCACCATGCTAATGTTCGCAAAATCTCTTGTAAGTCACTTCAGAGGTGTTATCAGGTTCCAAAAACAGCATTTTCAGTTTTAGACGTGTTAATTTCTCACTAGCTTTTACATGACAAAGAGGTTATATTTACACACAAACAAAATGGATTTTGCAGCCAGCTTGACCACCCAGTGGCATCACAGTGCCACTGTACTCTGATTGGCTGTCAGCCCCACCCCTAAAAAAAAGAAAAAAAAAAGGAACATAATGAAACAGAATTTGACATTTTCACCTCTTAAAATACCTCTTACCATGGGTCAAGGTTAGCCATCTTTGAAGTTGTCCAAGGTCTGTGTCCCAAGAATGTTCCCTGTGAATTTGAAGAGTCTGGCAGTAATAGGACTGGACCTATGCTGAGCACAGACAGACGGACAGACGGACGGACGGACGGATGCAAAGTCTTGATATGATGACATGAAATACAAAAAAATAAATACCCCAGTATGCACTGTTGCCAAAAGTGATCAAATTTCTTGCATCCACACAAAACATGATGGTGTCTTAACCCATGAGCCATCCATCCACCAATTTCATAAAAATCAGTTCATACACTTTTGAATAACCTAGGATTTCAACCACCCCCATATCCGGCAGTGGTTCACAGTCTTTAATTTGTATCTAAAATTCTATCTATACTGTATGTTGTTGTTCCAGAGCTTCCTGTTATCATTGGGGCTATTCTTATGCCACTGCATCAGAACATCAGAGGAAAAACTTGTGTTGAAGTCAGATGAAAGACTGACTATAATTAGCCATCCCGCCATTCGCACATTCACAGGCATAGTGGCTGTTAGGGTTTTTTTTAACTGAAAGCACAACAACTGTAGAACCAAGAAACCCGTTAATAGTCAGGAGCAAAGAAATTAACTTCTTCTAGGCTCAAGAGGTCACGAACAGTTCACAGTACAATTGGCCTACATTAACAAGTGGACAATGTAATTGTAACATAAATTCGATACAATGAGCATTTGTCCTGAAGTCATGGTGAGAGAACATATGCAGCAAAACAGACTGGCAACACAGAAGGTCAGAATTTGACTCATTCTATAAGACAAACATCCCATCAGTCATCACAGCGCTGGCCTTTCTTATAGGCCACCACTGTGATGTGCAAAACAAGGAATATTTGTAGCTCACCCTCTGTGCATTTGTAGTTATTAATGAGACAAATTTAACTAAGGAAATAAGCTTTGAGTTAGCAAAAGTTAGCGTGCAAGCTATTTTTTTGCTCATGTGTTGTCGCTGTGGCTGGCCAGAGGGTCCACAGGCTGTAGCTACTTGTTGTGTGGTCAATTCTCTCAAGATATCATCTGTGACGTGTCTGTGCCGTATTTGTATTTGCAAAATTATTGCGTGTTGTTGTTGAACTGCTAACGGTTTTAGCATTTGTAGCAGCTATCAGTAGCTTCATGCCATTAGGTCATTAATCCATGATTACTGAGGAAATAAGTGGGTCATAATTTTTAATTCCCACACCACATCAAAACCATTATGAAAATCACTGCTCTGCCCCCGAAAATATGATGTAATAAACACCCGAACCAAGGTTAGCCTTTTAGCTGAGCTTGTTGGTAAGATGCTAAGGGTGTTAGCATTTGTAGCAGTTATCGATAACTTGAGGACATTAGGTCAAATTAATCCATGATTACTGTGGAAATAAGCAGGTCATAACTTTTAATGCCCACACTAAAGCAAAACCGTTATGAAAACCAGCGGTGAGTGCCCAGAAATATAGTTAAACACCTGAACTGAGACTAGCCTGTTAGCTGAGCTTGTCTGTGTTTGTGCTTGATTTGTCCTGCCTACATTTTGATTCCAGTGTGATTTTAATGTAAGACTCAGGTGTGTGATGCCGACAACATGCAGAAAAGGCCCCACACGCACAGCAGACATCCAGCATATGCACAGACAGCCTATTGATGCTCACAGTGCTCATCAAGGTGAGAGGGGACTCAGCTTGACCGCAGCCGTGATGCAGCTCCAGCCATACATCCTCAGCACTGAGAAACTGAGGAGCTGTGGCCAGCAGTAATAATTAATAGCATAGACTATAAGCATTCCATTAGGTGCAAGCAGCTGTCATAAACATCTTAATTAATTTACAAAGCAAGCAACCAGGGAATTGTGGCAATGTAAAAATCTGCTTCTCTCTGCCGCTCCATAGCACTGGAACAGATCGGGCTTTTAAATTTTTAAACATGCCTTTCATGTTCTCCAGAGCACTAAAAAGGCTTTGAACACTCAGCTTGTTAGGAGATGCACCTAGCAGCCCACTACCTACGGGTTGTCTATTCTTTTTATACAGTGACAAGAGGTTCTGGCTTTCTCTTTGGAGTGCTGGCTTGACTCAATGATTTCCTCACATGTTCTGTACCACTGTGGTGGAACTGCATTCTCTTTACCTTTTCAAACAACTCTTGCCATCATTTTTTCTTAGGTTGACAAATGTTTGGATGCCAAATGGCCATGTCTCCATGGAATTGATATCCAAAAAGAGGTGAACCCAACTGCAAGGTCCCTCAATTTTCCCAAAGGGTGTGAGGGAAAAATCAGAAGGATAAAGATTTCAGCTACCAATATATAGACATGGGTTTGATTTACAATCATATGACCTGTGCTTGGACAATATACTTTATCTGTATGTTCCCAGTCCACACAGCTTTAAATAGGGACTGATCTTGGCTGTGGAAGTAACCCGCATTGGACTGGTGTCATAGACCCAACGTCTTCACCCTATGGTATCCAATATTCATGATACGTATCACAATAATTATACTGTATTTTGCAACATGACAGTCAATTTTTGAAGTCCAGAATTGATACGCTGTATTCTCCTCTTTTTTTTTTTTTTTTTACGAGTTTTGGACGTCCTACGATTTATACATCGGTGCAACTTAAATATGTGAATAATTCACACTTATATATAATAAGTGTATATAAATTCACATTTTATATACAAGTGTGAATTATATGTACACCAAAAATAATAGAGGGATTTCCCAGGATGCAAAGGAGTACAACACCAAAATGACCATTATATTAAGGAAAAAGCATGGCACAAATGATTAATCATTATAACAGTTTTACTAGGCCTATCAACACAATTTAAAAACTGGTATATAGTTTGAAGTCTGCACTTTCAACACACATTCAAATGGAGACTCAGACTGTGGCATATTTGATGGCACGTCCTCTTAATTTGGTCATGTGACTTTGACGCGTCACTGTGCCAGGTGACTCCAGAGGGTTAACACTGTCCAATTTTCATCATAGTATCATAGTAAACCAAGATAGAAAGAAGAATTCACCTGTCAGATGTGTTGAAAAAGACATTGTGATATCCCAATTTAGCAGACAATTCTTAACCTTAATGCAAGCTATTTATCCCATATTTTATGCAGCAAAGTTAGGTTGTGAAATATACATTAGCAGTACAGTACATTGTTTTGTAAATATGATGATGATATGATATACAGTCTCCAGAAGTGTATTTTCCCCCATTGGCTACTGTTACAAAACCAAATAAAAACCAGAATATATTATAATATCACATTCCAACACTTGAAGAATGGCATTTATGTATAAGTTATTACAGTCCAGTTGTGATGGGTTTTTCATTAGTGTGTTTTTCTTGGTTAGAACACTAGCAACTGCCTACTTGATCCATGCAAGTAAATAAAATAATGGGGAAAAAAATGTCAGTAAATGGTAGTCATAGACTTGTAGAGTCTGTGATGGAATGTAACTGACTATGTGAATGCCAGAATATTCTCTCAAATCATGGTATTTGTCTAAACAATAAGAAGCTATCTTAAATTATGATAACGTATACCTGTTTTCTTCAAAATCTGCATGGTCAATTGTTTCTACTATGTATAGTTCATAACGCTAGAAAATGCAAACATGGATATTATATTCATAACTGTAAATTTTTTTTATTTGATGTGGAAACTACATGAAATTTTGAACCAATATTCCTAAATGCTATATTTTACATTGGACATGAATTGAGCAAGGGTGGCATGGGGGATTAGTGGCTAACACTGTTGCCTCACAGCAAGAATTGCTTCCCACCTGGTCCTTTCTGTGTGGAGTTTGTATGTTCTCCCCTCGGGGTGCTCCGGCTTTCTCCCACTTCCAACAACATCCAGATTAGGTGAATTAGTGACTCTGAATTGGCCGTAGGTGTGCGTTTGAGTGTGGATGTGTTTGTCTGTCTTTATGTGGCCCTGTGATAATCTGGCATCCTGTCCAGAATGTACCCTGACTCACACACTATGACTGCTGAGACAGGCTACAGCTCCCCGTGACCCTTGATCGGAGTAAGCAGGTATAGAAGATGAATGGATAAGTTGATTAACATAGGATGAAAGAAAATCACAAAATTCATGACCATTTGATTGTGGCTGACCCGAATACAAGAGGCGATGCCTGTCTGTCTATCATGTGTCTCACAACAGTGATACACACTATTACCTTCCTTTCCTGTTGATGCTGATGTTTCACAAGGAAGATGTTTAGTGGGCATCATGAACATACTCACATAATTGAGTAAATGAAACATGTGAATATGTTGAATGTGTGTAAATGAACACATGCTCATGGGGATTGTGAATTAGCAACATAGCCCAGTAATATAAGGCTACGTGTCCTGCCCATATGTCAGAAGAGAAACTTTATAAGTGTATATCCTGCTATCAGAGACTCACGACTGAGGTGTGCAAGTTTAAATACCGTAAACTGTGATTCCTGCTGAAGCCATGAATTGGGATAAAACATTGAGTGTTCTTAATGCTGTGTCACCCGAGGGTCGTACCATCACTGCAGTAAATAAGAAAGGGATTGACATGAAAAATACTGACTAATGTCCCCTGCATGCACAACATGTACATATTTTACAATTTGAGAGTTATGCAAATATGCAAGAGACAGTTTAGTTAACTGCTACATTTATTGACTACATAACTATAAAATGGTAAATGGACTACATTTATATAGCGCCTTACTACACACCGGGAGCAACTAGGGGATAAAGGACCTTGCCCAAGGGCCCTCAGTGATTTTCCGGTCAGGCTGGGGTTTGAACCGAGGATCCTCTGATCTCAAGCCCAACGTTTAACCACTAGACCATCACCTCCTCAAACTATTTATTAATATTTTCAATACAATTTTAAAGTAAACACAAATGATGAGTACAAATGGTGACATTCCTTCCAGTAAATATATGGAGAATAAAAAAAAAAGAGTGAGAACTTATTGTCGATCACCCAAGTATGACAATTCAACAGTAAAATTATAGCCAATAATTTGGGACCCAACAAAATCTACCACTGTGTGTGTTATGGAAGAAAGGCATCCTCCTTGGGGACACTGAACGGTGCAGTGGAGGGAAAAATGGCAAAACGAAGAGGATGCCACATTTTTGGTCCACTGCAGGTAATCTGAACAATATGGGACTCAAGCAAGGGTCAGAGTGGCGCGGTGAAAAAATCTCTTCCTTACCTGCTCTGAGTCAGAGAGGGTAAGATTAGACTGGCCACTCCATTATAGGAGAACGGCTTAAGAGCATGTCTACTTTCAGAGGAAGGATATCAGCAGCTTGTGACACTAAGCAGGGCTGACCCATCATTTTGTAAAGGGCTGGGGAAGGATATCAGCGGTATGCCTGCTAACACAGTGGAATAAAGCTAAAATCAGTTTCCCTGAGCACGACACTTTCACTATTTTAAAGGAATGCACTTCACAAAGGTATTAGGCTCAGCTTGAAGAATGAAAATGCTTTCAAATAAATAAATAAATACCTCTAAATATCAAAGTAATGTCTGTAAAGAATGCTAAACTATTAAAAATAATGTTCAACCATCACACAGTTCACCCATTCTACATTTGTTTTTGACAAACTGTCATGTAAGTACCTAACCACACCAGATCAAGCAGTTAATTCATTCTGCGCAATCAAGTCATTATTAATCATTAACTAGAGCACCACGGTCATAGAGCACAAACCTCCGCCAACACTAGTTTCCAATTCCACAAAATGTTTTACCTTGTAAAAAAATTTCAAGGTCAAAGTCTTGTTAAAAGTGGCTTTTCATAAGATAAAATATAATACAAAATATAGATCAAAAGGGCTTTTCAATGTTAAAATCAATATCTGCTAAATCTGGAATATGGATCAGATGCAGATCAGACTTAATCTATTCACTGAGAGCGCCAGTTTGCGCCTCACTTACAAATATGAGAGTGATTGGAGCACGTTTTATTAAGATATAATGCAAAATATACATTATAGAGTTTTCAATGTCAAATTTAAATGGCCACAAATCTGTAATCCACATCACATCCATATCAAACTGTGTCAGTTGATAAAGGATACCATCCTACATAACACTCTCAAATATGAAAGAAATTTGATCTTTTTTGACAGAGTTATGAATTTTTGAAAATTCATTCAATGTTAAAGTATAGGGATTTTTTTTTTCCAATTTTCCAAGATTTTTCCTGACTTTGATGTTTGACCTATGACCTTGAAAACTGAATCAGTTCTTGCCTATCAGGATTACGAATCCTCTATAAAAATTTCATAAAGCTATATGAAAAACTGTGGGTTACAGGCTGCTCACAAACATGGGAGAAACCATAACTTCCACTCAACTTTGCTGGTGGATAAGTCAGGTCTGGATGCATGAGATGGTGCTACACGTCACCACATCCACCACCCAATGGAACCACCATGGGTCCTGGAGGGCAATCACCCAGGCAGATAACCATTCCATCCCAACCTCTCAAGTATAACCATCAATATGCTGCAGCCAGGTGAAACGTGTGTCCCCATGACCTTCTGCTGGTGTCCTCAACACTGAAACACCCGCGTGCTGGATCATGCCCAGAGGAATGAGGCACATGTCCAAAATATTGTAGGTGATGTTCTCTCACAATGCAAGTGACACTCTTCATCTGAGTCTCCCTAAGTAACCACTCATCACAGCCATTCCAGTGATACCCAAGGACCCTGTGAAGAGCCAAAGTACCAAACACATTCTGTCATTGCCTTAGGTCACTGGTTAGCATCCAAATCTCACAAACTGAGTACAGTGTTAGTTCAGGCAAGCCGCAAATTCAAGTCTTGCCACAATCAAAAACATTAACACTGTCAGCTGGTAGCTGATGATGATGATCTGTCAGCTGAGAAGTCAAGTGAGTCGCTCAGCTGATTGTCTGCTGTCTGTTCATTGTCTAGTTCACTTTTGCTTTAACCCACCCATTCACAGCTGCTTCTGTAAAGCCAGTTAACATCCCACCTCCACCCTAAAGGTGCCTTGACACTTGCACAAATTTGATCCCCGCACTGGCACACAATCTCCCGTGCCAGAGAGCAAACTCGTTGTAGACTGTTGTAAACTGTGTGCGGCTGCTTACAAGTGCGCAAAGAAAATTTTGAAATGTTCAAAATCTCTGGCACACATTAATTTTGTGAACTACACGTGAACATTGAGCAAAGAATTCAAAAACACTGTCACTGCGAGTCACGCGCAGCTCATCTGAACGATTACGATGAGATGTTAAATCCATCACTCACACTCATCTTCAACCGCTTAGTCCAATTAAGGGTCGCGGGGGAGCTGGAGCGGGGTGCTGGAGCCTGTCCCATGTGTCTCTCACGGGGAATGTCAGATCCTCCTTTTTGTCTCCAATCGCTCACAGTGTAGTTTCATTCGTTGTCACCCCCTCACCAAGTTCCCTTATGAGTCTCGCACACTATGAGTTGTGGGGACTACATTCAGAGGGCTTCCCGATGCCCGCGATATCTCTGTTAGTGAGTGGGACTATGTGGCGAGGACCCTGGTTGCCTCACCAACTTTGAAATCTTCAAAATACAGCCGCAACATGTGAGATGCTCTGCGAGTCAAGTGAGTGAAGAGTGATATCCAGCAAATATAATGTGAAATCAATCGATCTCCCTTGCAATTGCTGTTCGCATGCTGTCACAGCCCAGTAAGATAGGACCCTTTAACACTTTGTATGAAAAAATGACAGGTCTAGTTAGTCTACATATATGCTGCACTTCTTTCTGTGGGGTAGAAGATTGGGTTCTCGGTCTTTTCTGAAGTGGAAGTGGAATTACTAATTAGCAGGGCTGGAATCACGTCAATTCCATCTATGACTGGAGTTTGTCTCAGATAATCTAACTTGAAATGTCCCAACACTGCTGTTACAACAACAACAGCAAAAAAAACAAATTAAAGTTTATTACAGAGCTTCAAGCCTCATTTCTTTTAAACTTTTTGGCACGTGTTTTGCCCTGAACATGTGAACACTGAAACACCTACCGATGACCATTCAATATTAAAGTAATTTAAAAAAATCTGAAAAAACTGATTTTCCTTACTGATGGCAAGAGAATATAAAAGGACGATAGGACAATTTTGAGACAGAGTTAGAGAGGCAAGGTTGAAATGGTTTGGATATGTAAAGAGGAGGGATACAGGGTATATAGGGAGAAAGATGCTGAAGATGGAGCCTCCAGGCAGGAGGATAACAGGGGGTCAAAGAGGAGGACTTTGGATGTTATGAGGGAGGACCTGCAGGTGGTTAAATAGACTGCATTTATGGTGTGTTTACACATAACAAAGAAGTATACTTTCTTGGCCGCTGATCATGAATATGATGATTTGAGGAAGAGGGATCAGGTCTCCTCAGGAACTGCTGCAAACTGTTACCACACATTATGATTAATGGCACGTGTTGCTGGCAAATTATCAGGAACCATTACGCATGGTCAAGAATAATGTTCCACACTTTTCTGTGATATCGCACGTAACAGCGCATCGTTACGTTCTGTCACGTTGTGAATGAGGTGAATTGTCTCCACACACACCATTATTCATCCATCAGCTGCTGAACAATTCAGATCGCTCCAGTTTGCTCCTCAAAATCCACAGCAGAAGAACTTTGTGATTGCATGAAAATTCAGTAAGTTATATCTTCTATTATACATTCCATATCTAAGGTGGAACTTTACTAAGTTACTCCTAAATAATTTAAAATAAAAAAAAGAGAGAGAGAAGAGAAAAAGAGGAAGAAAGAAGAAGGGACAGAGCCACCTAGGCCCCTGGTCTTGAGAACCAGGGATGGCAGGTTTAAGACAAAAGCATGCATAAGCATAAGCATGCATTTCATTATGCATGCTCAGTTGGGCTCTGTGCCATGGAGTGGCGCAGAGAAGAGGAGGAAACTGAGAGAGCAAGATGTGTGGCTCCACGTGGCTCTCGTCTCGCATGTTTTCCCAAACATCAGGCACAGTAGCAGCAACAGGTGGAACACCTGTGCAGGAACGCACTGATGAGCACTGGAACAAAACTTTTAGCTGACTTGGCGTCACTGTCCTCCTTCAGCATACTGCAGCAATGAAACTGAATGCGATGCAGCAGGGTTTAATTGTGCGCTCGTCAGAAGAACGCTGTCATGCTCTATTAAGGATCATCACTAATCACGATGGACACGCTCAGTTGCAACCTCAACGACATGTGACAAAATGAGGGTGGTGCGTAACATTCATGGAAGATTTTGTGACAGCCAAAAACATGCTCAACGAAAATCACGCACTATTAAGAAACCTATTCAGATGCATTATGTCACATTAAGAATGTCAGGAATGTGCCAAGAATGAAGCAAATATGATATTCGTAACGTGTCCTGTCTATGTGTAAATGCAGCATTATATAGCGCTTTTCCATCTGCATCAGATGCTCAAAGCACTTTACAATAATGCCTCACATTGACCCCAATTTCAGGCTGCTCCCATAAAAGGCACCCATTACACACTGGGAGCAATTAGGGGATTAAAGACCTTGCCCAAGGGCCCTTAGTGATTTTCCGGTCAGGCTGGGATTTGAACAGAGGATCCTCTGGTCTCCAGAACGCTTTATCAGTAGACCATCACCTCCTCTGGTTGGTGTGACAAATGCTAGCGGTCAGGGTGATAGAGACTGAGACGGAGGATGTGCTGTGGTAATTCATACTGAGAGCAGCTGAAAGAAAATGATGCATTTCTAAAGGTGAAACATGTCATGTATTAAACCAATTTAATTTATTCATAAATATACTACATGCTGCAACTTTTCATTATTTTCCAAAGTTTTCGGCTCATTAAATCTTTGCAAAGCACTGTATACTGTACTCACATATATGCAACTGTTGCACAACATCAATATGCATGACATCTACAGTGCACCATTTACCAGGCAGACACTGAATTTTAATGTGTCCATTACGCTCTGATAATAGCCAACCATCACATATCCCTTTTTTCTCACCTGTCCCCTCTTTTCCATCTCTCTCCATTTCAGCCCATGCCATATTTGCTTAACCCAGTCGCTGTGACAGCACTCAATGCTAAAGCACTCCCAAGGCAGATGATCAAAGTCAGCAGTCAATTCACATTACAATGCATTGATTTGATGTTTCCTAACCTCCCAGGCCTTTCTCCAACGCAGCTAAAGACCCTCAGGACATTTCACAGCACCTCCCTCCCACCTCTCTTTTTATGCACATTACACATATTTAAATCATACAATTTCAAGTCGACAAGACACAGCTGCGAGCGCAGGTGTGAGTCATACGAGACCAAATACTTTTACGATGTAATTATTGGCCTTCATTCGTCTGCTGTTTCAAATATTGTTTTAGAGTAAATCACTCCCTTGTTCTCATGCGCCGCACTTCGGTTGCTCCTCATCACTTATTCATTTGCAATTCTTTATTGAGTTGGCTTCTCTGCTTTAGCAAGTGCCATTTCCCTCTGAAAGGGTGTTCAGAGCACTTGCATGTTTTATTCAATTACAAAAACCTAATATAGCGGAAAGGTGTGAACGGTGTTCACTCAGCCATACTGCAGTTCATATTTCTTGGTTTTTGATTACAAGAGAATTTAATAAGCAGCTTAAATTGATGCATGTTCTTGTGTTTTTTTCCTTTGTTTTGGCCTTGACCACTACCTGCAGGGTTTAACATGTGCACAGAAACTGAAATAACATTATTAGCATATCTACATAATACAATGCATGATTCTATTTCATCTGCCTCACGTTTGGTTAGTGGGAGTTACTTTGTTTTGTGGGTTTTTTTTTTTTTTTTCGCCCTTAGAGGGTGTCAAAATGTATAAGCATCATGGCCACGGCACAGTGACACACTGACCTACAAGCACAAAGGAGAATAAACACACACACACACAGAGAGAGAGAGAGCATGAGAGGAAAGAAAGGGGGAGGAAAGGGGAGAGAGAGATACACAGAGAGAGAGAAAGAGAGAGGGATAAGAACTATTGATTTATGTAAGAGAGGCATTCCTCAAACAGCATTAGTCATCATGGCTGTGTGCAGCAAGCTGGCTCTTTAATTATTCCTCAGAAGCCAGACAAACTCAGCGCGGCGTGAAGAGCGCTTATTGATTTCTTCCTGGCAGATGGGACACACTTACGACAATTCACAGACTGTGCGGAAGATCAGAAATGAAGACAGAGATGTTACTTAGCTTCTGCCCAATCTATAGCGCAGCAACAGAGCAACCGTTAACAACTGGACTTAGACATGAAACATGGACTTGAGAACTCACGGTTCATGTGAAAAGTACTACAAGGACCGGTTGGTTCTTGGCAGCCGTATCCGGCAGGTGAGAAGTGCCTGTTGTGGCGTCAGTTTCATTTCATTTATATAGCACTAGTTCACAAGAAAACTGCCTCAAGGCACTTCACACAAGTAAGGTCTGACCTTACCAACCCCTAGAGCAAGCACATAGGCGACAGTGGTAAGGAAAAAGTCGCTCTGATAATTTGAGGAAGAAACCTCAAGCAGACCAGAGTCAAAGGGGTGACCCTCTGCTTGGGCCATGCTATCAACACACTTGACAATACAAATATACAGGAAATTTTCAGTTATATCATGATGGTTAGAAAGATATCTGAGTTAAATGAGACCCGTGATTTGCAGTGTTGGAAACAGTACTGAAAATCTATATTCAAGTTGCTGAAATATTACTGAACGACAAGTAAGAGTACTGGTGTTATGACTACTTTAGTAGAAGTATTCGTTTCAAAAACTGCTCAGAGAAAAGTAAGAAATTTCTTTTGGTTTCTCCTTTTTTTACTATGGATCACTACAGCAGAGACAATATGGATTCGCGTGTTGATTTGGCACAAGTTTTACACTGGATGCTCTTCAGGAACTGGGAACCTTTTGTGTTGAAAGAAGCTCACTTACCGTTTGTGCAACTTTGCTGCCCTCTAAGTATTCCTAAAGCCTCTCTCACGCAGAAGGCGTATGTGTGGTGTTTAGAGGTGCATGTGCACTTGCCACTAACTGCCACAAACAAGTCACATTGTCGCAACAAACAGGTCACACAAAGCCTCATGCTTGCTGGCACTCTTCAGAGTGTGGCGATTGTTTTGAACATATCCAAAACTCTTGCCACTCAGCTCCAATTGTCTGGTGGTCTTGCACGCCACTAACTCTCTGTGCACATGCCACACACACACACACCTTCTGTATGATAGGCTGGAAAGAGCCAGGTTGATCAGAAAAATCCAAATCCAAATGATAAAATGTGGAAAAAAAACAGACACATTTGGTAAAACATGACAACGTGCAACATTAAACGCCACTGAATGTCATGCAACCATGTGTGGGGTGAGTATAGCGCACCAGAGGTTGTCACATAAACACCATGTACACACCTTCTGTGTGAGAGAGGCTTCACTTTTTAACTGATGCTGTTTAATGCTATTCAAGTATCCAGGAGGGACTCAGGGTAGAGATGCTACTTCTTTGCATCAAAAGGAGCCTGCTGAGGTGGTTTGGGCATCTGGTGAGGGTGCCCCCTGGTCATCTCCCTAGGGAGGTTTCCAGACACGTCCAAGTGGGAGGAGGCCATGGGGAAGACCCAGGACACACAGGAGGGATTACATTTTCCAACTGGATGCTAAGGCCTTGGGATCCCCCAGGACAAGTTAGATGACTTGGCTAAAGATAGGGAAGTGAGGGAGCAGCTGCTTGGTCTCCTGCCACCATGACCAGGACAAAGCCTTTTGTTTTCTATAAAAAAATGACCAAAGGTATGAAGATCAGCTCCCCCCACCACCCTTCATTGGGGAGAAGCTCGAGCATTTTGCGTTTTCAAATTCTGATAGAAGCCATTTCCTGTAACTTTATATCTTGTCTAAAATTGCAAATGAAGGCCTTGTCCACATGGAAACGTATACAATCTTTTTCTTTGTCGTTTTCAAAAAGTGTTCCATAAACACGCTGCAGTATATACACCAGGCCTGTATGTAACGCTGTAACTCTTCCACAAAAAACAGAGAAGAAGATATGGAACATGCACATAACCGGTGGAAGGAAGTAATCAATGTAGCAGCAGAAGCGAGACTTTCCAAAGTGGCATGCTGAATAAAATAAAGCATTTTAAAAGGAAAGAAGGTCCAACATTATTAGGGAGAGACCTGGAATGGAATAAAACTAAGATCATTTGTTTTCGAAAAACAAATATACAGATTGTGATTTCAGGTTATACAATCAAACTGAACTTATTAAAATAGTGGTGGGAACAGTTCCGCTAATTAGTTAACAACTAATGAGTTAGCGGCTAATGAGTAATGGATTAGCTTTTCAGGGAATTCTGACAACAATTTGCAGACCAATTAGCTTCCACTAAATTTTGTTATACAATCTTTAAGTGAGCTAACATTGTTTCAAAGAAAGTTTCAGAATCAAATAAAAAAAAAAATTGTAAAGCCTAAAACCACACATATTTGTTCCTGCTGGAGCTTATACATTAATCCAATAAGGAAATTTGACATCTCTCAAAGGTGGCAAGCATCACCTTGAGATGGGAAAGCAGCAGGCCAAGCCAGATTAAATACATCAATTTGATAATTAAAATTATTTTAAATGTTTTTATTTGCTAATATTTCCTATCTGTTTAATACTTAAACTGTATGTTGAAATGAAACAAATGTTTAATTTAATTTGTTTATTTAATTATTTATGTGCAGTTTGGTCATCATCTGATCTTGACAAGCTAAACGTTTCTGGAAAACATGTTCTCATCAAATTTCAGCTGTTTTTTCATGGTTTTAGAGCCAAAAAATAAAGTCAAAGCTAAACTAACATCAGAAAATTTGTCAATTAGCAGCTAGCCGTAGCTTCAGTGAAATATTTGAACAATTTGTCTTACTGCTATCATAGCCAACTTTTCAGTGAGCAAATTAATGGTTACTGAAGCTAACTTATAGGTTAGCTGTGCTCCCCACTGTATTTAAACATAAAATATCACGTAAAAATAAGAAAACTACTCATATTAGATTTAGAATCCAAGGTTATCTCGCTTGCTGGTGTACCCCTTTTGGAGCAGACTGCAAATCATTCGTGAGTTCTGCGTTTTAAAGGACTCTATTGTTATTTCATGAGCAGGGCTGAACACAGGGCCAGAGGCTCATCTGAGCTGAGGAAAGAGAATTCCCCCGCATGCCTACACAAAACACAGACAGCACATTTTGAGACGTCAGCCGCTAACTGGAGAACAGTCAGTCAGATGAACCCACTAACCCCCACTAAGCATGTCTTCACCATGTCTAGCCAGGCTGCAGTGGAAGCCCTCAGTTAAAAATGCATTCGGTGTAGCTGATGTGGCGGGTAGACTGTGCTAACGCACACTCGTCAGCGTGTGCATGCGCTCACAACCCAAGTGAGTGAAATTCCAGAACTCCATGCTTTTCCCTGCACTTACATAATTTACACAAGTAAAGGGACGGGAGGATGGCAGGGGTTGTTGGATGGAAAGGGCAGGGGCGGGGCGGGGCGGGGGGGAGCAAGAGCTACGGGGAGCTCACATCCAGTTGCGTTTGGCCATGTGGAGAAACAAATACGGCAGTATGCACGGAGCTCGTCCCACAGTGGGCCTTGATGACTACATGCTGAGACGCCCCTTCGACATGCTGACAGACAGTAGGAAGACCCCACCCCTCCTTTGCATTTACCAAGCCAAGCGGAATATAAATGCAACAGGAACAAGGCAGAGAGTCTGAGCGCATTAGAGGTTCACTGATCCAAGACCACGGCTTGGTTATTTATTAATCAGCTGAGCTTAGCTAACTGCCGGCTTAGATGAACAGCACAAGTTTGTGGTACACTGCAGCATCAGCCCCGAGACGCCACAACTGTTGATGTAATGTGACTTAAAATATATGATGAGTTAACTTCACACAGAGCTATTTTCTATTGTGTTTCCCTATGTTTCTGTCTGTCTGTCTCTCCAGGGTGTACAAGATATTTCAAAAAGTAACACATTTATTAAAAAAGAGAGAAATCAATCAGCTGAAAACCCTGTTTGGAACAGGGATTGATGACATTTTGATGCAGATCTGGAGTTGCAATTTTCACTTTTATCTGTCCTTACCATAGCGAAGTACAGCATTTTTCAAGACTTCTTATGTTAGAATTCCAAAATTCTTGATTTTTTTTTTTTGAGAATTGCACAAACTCATTCTAATTTTTTCAAAAGCCTAGTCATTTCCTGTCAAACAGAATTAAAAATAGATGTACTTTGTACTGAAAGTAGCCACTAAAGAGTGACAGAAATAATTTGAGTTCACTTTTAAACAGCAAAACTTGTTGGAGAGGAGGCTGAAAGATAAGAGAAATGGGCAGGTGACCACAGGGTTATACGTTCAAATCTCTTTTCAAACAAGAAAGCCACTAGAATTCTTTGTATACACGTGATCATAATCTACTAATAATGTTAAAGGTATATAAAGCATAGTAAAAGAATAATTTAGCCATAACGACTAAACAATAAACACATAAAATCAATAATTAACTCACCATCAATGCAAGCCCTGAGCCTATTTTCTGGAGACAAGGTGAGTGACAGGGGCAGCGCGTTTTTAACGTCCAGTCACCTTCAGATCGAGGGGTTAGGAACCTGTTGCTCTATAGGACTAACTTAATGAATATTAAGGTTAATCAGGATATGAGCAAAATACATCTGAGAATACATAGTCTCATCTTATAATCACAGACTTTCACATGATATACATTCACAATAGTAGGCGAAACAATACCCCTTTCACTATGTTTTATTTACAGCAGCTAAACAGAAGCCGACCGTTAATCTTTATTCATGAACACAAAGTTCCATGAACTAGGAACAAAAGAACATAAATCTTGTAAACATTGTCCCTTATATCTTAAATTCATAAACATCTATAAACTTCCACAATCCAACCCCAACACCATTTCCTCGTCGGTCACCAAACATCAAATAAACATCATTAAGATTAATGTCACTGCCTTGCCACTGTTAGACATAATTTACACTCAGGGTGCTGAGTGTTGTCTCTTCATTTTAACATTGCACTCTAACTGTAACAAGATCATCGCAGGTGTGAGCATAAAACATTCACAAATAACAACATAAATCACAATTATTTGTTGTTACATTTGGCCCAGATTCCTTAACACTGCTCTTCCCACATCATAGCTCAACTGCTGCTGCTGAAGCAACTCTTCTTTCCCTCACACAATTTGATTTAAAAAAGTGGACATATTATTTTTGCTGCTCAAACTGCATCAGGAGAGATTTTATCTTCATCAACCAAAGAGCTGAATCACACCACATCGTGTGGTCATCATCATCAGAAGAGCGCACGGCAACTGCAGACAGCAGACCTTATGTAACAACTCCTCATTATGCTCCAAGTACCCAGTGACAGCTAGGGTAGGAAGAACCTATTATATTAGGATTGTTCTGTCTGATTCTGACCATCAAAATAGTTAAAGATTTTTATTTTTAAATTTTTTTTATTACTTTTAAACTCTCCACAGTTGCTTTCCTCATCTCTTCACAGGAATCGGAGAGGTTTTTAAAGTTTTTCTCATCTGAAAAGTCCAGTATGTGCAGAAAGCATGTACAGAAAAGCACCACTTATGGGGAACTGATTGACTGACTGACATGATGATCTGAAGATCCGGTGTAGTGCAGTTTCCATTGTTTGTTGTCATGGCATTTTCTTTTTAAAAATAACAAGATTTGGTTTTCAGAAACTATATTTCCAAACGCATGTACTGAAAAAAGGGGTGGGGGTGCATTTTATAATCAGGATCATACTACATTTAGGCCAACACTGATGTTGATAAATTTGTTGCATTTTATCAAATAAAGACATAACATGCCATGTTGCACAATTCCAGTATTCCTCAGCCTTGCCATAGGATTTTATGCTTTTTTATGTTTATAGGGGGTCTAAAAAGATACTATTTATATAACAAACCAATACTGTAAATCCATTTCCTGCTTATTTGGCACCAAACAAAGCATTCCGATCCAAAGTACATACTGTCAAGTGTACAGCAAACAAAACGTGTTTGCCTATTAATACATATTCTCCTACCGCGAAATCAGTGATGAGTAACAGCATGGCAATGTTGTCAGTAAATACACTTTAACATACACAAAATCACTCCTTTCATGCCATACTTTTGGAGTTCACTGGCAACACAATAAGATGCACAGAGAATGTTTTTTTTTTTTTTTTTTTGCCAATTTCAACACCTCACAGTTGGGGTGTCAGCACATTGAGAAACACAGCCTTTTAACTGAGAAGAAACATCTCTTGGAGAAAAACAAGAATGGAAAAACAGAGTGGGATGCAATTCTCTAGAGTGTATCCCCCTCATGTCTTTTCCAGCATTTTTTTTTTTTTTTTTGCGCAGGATGGGTAAAACACAGGAAAGCACTGGCACACAACACTCTACCTGAACACAAAGAGAAACATCTCAGCCTGGAGTTTGGGCTTCAGAGACTAATAGGAGGATTGCATATAACCACTGGGGGAAAAAAGGAAGTGTTAGGGTGTCTGTTGGCTTATACTGTCGATGCACGCTTTGCAGTCTGCAGTGAAGTTTTTCATTACTTCAGCAGCCATTTAGGGGAGCTGCCACTGGAGGAGCAAGGGAGGCTTCTGGACACATTTTTTGGAAAGAAGCGGCAAATAGCAGAGCTGGAAAGCTGATGTGGTCATTACGAGACGCTTCCTTTCATCATTCAGCAGACTACCGCACACACTCACCCGTTCTCTGAGTTTTCTGCAGCACTTAGCCGAGAGAGCCTAAGCCTCTTGGACAGTTCATTTAGGATAATGCAATGATGAGAAACTGGGACGGGGTGTGTGCACGTGTGTGTACTTGTGCTAAATCATGTCTGATCTTCCAAAATGTCTCAAAAATGCTTCAAGTGAAATGCAAAAAAAAAACAAACAAAAAAAAAAAACAGCAGGTACGACAGGAATGATTATTTTCATAACCTGCTGAGACATAAAAAGACAATTTAAAGTGCAGACGTGGATTTATTTTATGAATTCAAAAGAACAACACAAAAAGGATATTTCAAAGAAATTTTCACATAAAAAAAATGAGATGGAGCAGAAATTATTCACCCCCCTCCCTCCTGCCCCCCCACCCTTTCTTCAGACTTCAGAAAAGAGAAATTTATTTCTGCCTTCATCTCTAAATTGGATGCAATTTATTGCCTCTCCAAAGCTCATTTTTCACTGGCTTCCAGGATCCATGGGCCATGGCAGGCAATGCGTATCTGCCCACCTCCTTTGGCCTTGGGTGCTAATATGTGGAAACTGGCCTGGGGATATACGCAGCCCAACCAATGGAAGAAGAGACAGAGGGACAGAGGGGAGAATCAATCCCTAATCGCCGAGGAGTCGGGTGTAGGAGGGGTGGAAAGAGACTGGGAAAAAGAAGAGAGGAAAAAGACAGAGCAGTGTATGTTTACCAGCAGACATTTGGGTGCTGTCAGCTGACTGCAACAGCTCTGAGATGTCAGAGAGAGAGACAGACAGAGAGAGAGAGAGAGAGAGAGAGAGAGAGAGAGAGAGAGAGAGAGAGAGAGAGAGAGAGAGAGAGAAAAGGCAGTTATACGAGGTCTGTCAATAAAGTATAGGTCCTTTTTATTTTTTTCAAAAACTATATGGATTTCATTCATATGTTTTTACGTCAGACATGCTTGAACCCTCGTGCGCATGCGTGAGTTTTTCCACGCCTGTCGGTGACGTCATTCGCCTGTGAGCACTCCTTGTGGGAGGAGTCGTCCAGCCCCTCGTCGGAATTCCTTTGTCTGAGAAGTTGCTGAGAGACTGGCGCTTTGTTTGATCAAAATTTTTTCTAAACCTGTGAGACACATCGAAGTGGACACGGTTCGAAAAATTAAGCTGGTTTCCGGTGAAAATTTTAACGGCTGATGAGAGATTTTGAGGTGATACTGTCGCTTTAAGGACTTCCCACGGAGCGAGACGTCGTGCAGCGCTCTCAGGCGCCGTCGTCAGCCTGTTTCAAGCTGAAAACCTCCACATTTCAGGGTCTATTGATCCAGGACGTCGTGAGAGAACAGAGAAGTTTCAGAAGAAGTCGGTTTCAGCATTTTATCCGGATATTCCACTGTTAAAGGAGATTTTTTTAATGAAAGACGTGCGGGCGGATTGCAGCGTCGGCTCGCAGCCGCCGCGACGCTCCGCCACAGGAAAAACACCTCTGTTGGAAGACTTAAGGACAAGTTGGAACATGTCCAGCTGTTAAACAATTTCTCATATACTCACTCCACTGAAAGCCATCAAAAGCCGCCTGGATTTTACAAATGGTTATCAACACGGAGGTGTTTTTCCTGTGCCGCCGCACCGCGCCAGCTGCGTCCCGACGCGTGGACCCGTCCGCACGTCTTTCATTAAAAAAATCTCCTTTAACAGTGGAATATCCGGATAAAATGCTGAAACCGACTTCTTCTGAAACTTCTCTGTTCTCTCACGACGTCCTGGATCAATAGAGCCTGAAATGTGGAGGTTTTCAGCTTGAAACAGGCTGACGGCGGCGCCTGGGAGTGCTGCGCGACATCTCGCTCTGTGGGAAGTCCTTAAAGCGACAGTATCACCTCAAAATCTCTCATCAGCCGTTAAAATTTTCACCGAAAACCAGCTTAATTTTTCGAACCATGTCCACTTCGATGTGTCTCACAGGTTTAGAAAAAATTTTGATCAAACAAAGCGCCAGTCTCTCAGAAACTTCTCAGACAAAGGAATTCCGACAAGGGGCTGGACGACTCCTCCCACAAGGAGTGCTCACAGGCGAATGACGTCACCGACAGGCGTGGAAAAACTCACACATGTGCACGAGGGTTCGAGCATGTCTGACATAAAAACATATGAATGAAATCCATATAATTTTTGAAAAAAATAAAAAGGACCTATACTTTGACAGCCCTCGTATAACCGCACTGTTAAAGCAGAGGGTGAGAGTGAGAGAGACAGATGGAGATGGAGAAAGAGAGAGAAAACAGAAGAGAAATATTGCCATTTAAAATGACAGGAACAACATGATCAAACGCAAACGTGATGCACAACGCCGACACAGTCGCCACACAGATGCAGGTGAGCATGAGACCAGACGTCTACTCCACACACGGACGTGAGCACAGGGTCAGGGGTTCCTTACATCCAGGGTGTGCACATTAGCTTATGATCTCATGTATGCCACTCTTTCACGTCCATGGAGTTATATGGTTGCCTGGATACCTCTGTGCTGGAAACCTTTCGGACTTCATCCGCTTTTACAGAAAGAAATCTCAAATAGTCAAACACTCATCACAAGCCAACGCTCCCGAATGCTTGTTTTAAGATGAGCATACGCTGTGTGAGTTTGGCTATGTGTTTGACTTGACCTGGCTGCTCACACTATATATGTGAATTAAACACGTCGGCCCCCTCGAACCCGAAACAGCGCGGTGATTTCACAGAGGAGAAATGCGCTGTCTTGGCCATTTGTGCCATTCTGTGTGCAGAACCATAACATAACATTAAAACATCACAGCAGCTGTTTGCCAAACATTTTTTTCTCTGGGACTTCTGTCACGAAAGGTGGAGGAGGACGCATCGAAGCTCCTTCGGTCCAAACAATCTTAAACATGGTGTTGCCGTGTTCCCGCAAGCGGAGTGAGGGAAAAACACACTGATTTTAGAGGAACTGGTTCGTGGCTCTGCTTCAGTTGTGCAAAAAACATTCAGAGGGGCAACCAATATTTTGGAAATGTCTCAAATTCATCCAACCATTTAGTTGCCGGTCAGTAGAAGTTAATTTAGGGATGGGACTGATCCAATTTTCGGATTGGTATCAAGTTCCGATACCGACGTAATTCACGTATCGGAAAATATTAATCCAACCCGCGACATTTTCCGATACCGGAGAAGAGCTACTGTGAATCCTCTTAACTGCTGTTGTTTGCTCTCTGCTTGTTTGCTGCCAAGCGGGAGGAGGAGACGGGGAGGTTTCTGAAGCTGGGCTGTTTGACAGAGCTCTCTTCGCAGTGTTCTCGCTGTGGTTAGCGGCACATTTCTGCCTGGATCACGGGTTCGTATTGTCTGTTCGTTGAGCACGGATTTTCCGAAAAATTAACTGAATCATTGCTGAAAATGTGTGCTGAAAAGTTAGCAGGTTCACTGTCCTGATGCTGTCAAATGCTATGAAAAGCCAGCTCAGCGTGCAGCTGAGGAGGAGCCGAACAGACATCCTGTCCACTGAAAGGGAAAAAAGTCTCCATTAAAATTCTGCACGTGAGTGTCGCTGATGATACACTTATTTTACAGTTGAAAGGCTTCGTGTTTCCAAAAGTTCTACGATTACAGCAGATTGCATGCCAGTGTGGAGATCAAATTTGTGCAAGTGTCAAGGTTCCTTTCACAGCTTTTATTGAAGCTCTTGTCCTGCAACAACTGCATCACCATTTCTGCAGCACCCTCTGATGGTGAGAATCAAAGAGGCATCTGTGCCACCGGTCTGTGGAGGAGGTTCAACCCTGGTCTGGGAGAAGACTCGCCCCAGTCTGTGGGGCCTCGTCCACAGATTGGGGCGAATGTATTTCAGCACCAGGGTTGGACACCCCTGCACTAGTATAGATGAATGTCGCTTCAGGCTAAAGTATTAACAACTGGCTTTAAGTCACTAATGGGATGTTAAAGGTGGCCTTGCATTGACTATCATTACATTTGCACTTGAGCTAGATGCAGAATGGTGTTACAGAATTACAGCTTGTGCCGACATAATAAATAATTTATCAGTTTCTTTTCAGATGATGCAAAGCAGGAGCTTAATTTGAGAAATCTGTTCTGTTCATCATCACACCAGCTGTGCCGGCACACACAGACATTAAGTACAGTTAGCTCAAGGTGCATTCTGTCCCATGACCTTGCTGTTATACTTCCACAACGCAATGAATAACTATCGCATTTCTTTGGCCGACAGCTGACACCAAGAGGCCCGGGTGATATACGAGACATGACAAGTGATTCTAATTAAATGTAGAGCTTGTGGATGTAAAGTGGCAGGAAGGGAAAAAAATCCTGTCCAGGTAGCAAGCGGCGGAGCAGCAATGCCTCGCTCCAAACGAGATGAGCTGGGCTGTCAGGGCTGCCTCAGCTGTCCTGTAGACCTGGACCCGACTCCCCAGGGGAACTGACAGGTTTCAGCTGGAGGGGAGAAGGCACACTCCAAGCCTCTCGTCCTTCCACAACAACAAACACGTGACACACAAACAGGCGGTTGTGATGCCAAGCAAAAGCCGCGGACCGTGTGCATTTGTCACATAACTGTGAGCTAACAAGGTACAAAGTTGGCTGTGTCTGTATCCTGAGCGCACATGAAGTCTGTCATGAATGCCTCATCTCCGATGTGACTAACACAAACCAGGCTCCAACAATCAAACAGAATCAGCAGATTCCGAAAGCAAGACACCGCTGTTGATGCAGCATTCCGCTTGGTTTTTTCCTCCAGTTTTGGCTGAGAACAAAGAATGAGACATGAAGAGAGGGTTTTCAGAGACGATGAGCTGGGTTTTTTTTCTTCTTCTCTAGGACACAGCAGACAGCCCAAAGGTACTCAAACACGATGGTGTCAGCGTGTGACACAGGACTGCACTTTACACAGAACACTCACAACACCTTCAGATTCCCAATCACAGCCCTGTAGGACAGCATCGCCACATCAGTTAACCTTTGACCCCTGAACAACGTGGGTCCCAAGAATCTGACAGTAACGTACATCACACTGTGTTTGGCGTCTGGTCACGTCAGTATATAAAGGAACAGCAGTTGATTATGAGCTGTTCTAATGTCGTCCAGGAAATATTTCTTTGATGATAACAAAGTTGTGGCTCAGTGCTTTCTGTTCTCTCCAGGAAATTACAGCCTGAGTTGATACGTCTGGCTTACAACCCGTCGATTTTTCCACTACGGCAGCGTGGAATAATGTCTACTCTGCAAGGGGCGCAAAATGAAAACATACTGTAGCACACTCTGAGATATGCACTTTAAATTTGCTGAGTGCTGAAATGAATTCACAGTTAATGTTCCAGGTGTATGTACAGTACTGTGCAAAGGTTTTAGGCATCACAGAGTAAAATAAAAGTAGTGTTTGATGGCCGTCTCCAACCAATCCCTTTTTATTGACATGTCAACATGAAATCAGTTCCAACAAAACTGAATATGTGAGATATATTGTTATTCCATAATAATAATAACAATAATAATAATAATAATAATAATAATAATAATAATAATAATAATAATTTCTTTGTAAGTGTACTGGCCAGTAAAATACCACACAAACACAGTTGCAAATGATCATGCAACATTAAAATGATTGTAAAACACAACTAGTCATACTTTAAGTTGCATTATCCTGAAAACAGTTTCCTGTGACTTACACACCGAAAAATCACACCTAAATTGAAACCAGTTTTCACATTGATAAATATCAAAGTTCAAATTCATCACACATTTAATTAATTATGAAAATTCATCAGGTTTTCATACTTTTATGATGCTTTAAATGTGCCTAAAACCTTGGCGCAGTTTTCTCTCTCTCTCTCTCTCTCTCTCTCTCTCTCTCTCTCTCTCTCTCTCTCTCTCTCTCTCTATTTGTGTGTGTGTGTGTGTGAACACAACATAACCCAAAATGTCAACATATTCTTTACAAAATAATTAAATAGCGTAAAAATTGACTTGATAAACAGATGCTACAATAAAATAAAATAACAGAGAGCAGCACCATGATGTAACAACATATGTCAAAGCATCAGCGCGCTATAAGAAATGATTTTAAAAGATGAGAAAACAAACACTTAAAGCAACCAGCTGCACAGATTTATTTTCTTCTGAGTTTGCTCCACTTGTAAACATTGTGTGTAATGTGTCTAATTAATGCATTTAAGTCAAATAAACCAGCCTCTATGAACTAATTTCAATAAAATTAGCCATTTTCCTATCAATTTCCACAGGGTGGAAATTTAATCTTGACATTTGACCTTGACCTTGATCCTAATCCAAACCAAATAACTTCTTCCTATACATAGTCCCAGCGTTCCTGCTAACTTTGGTCATCTGCCACAGGTTATCCTGAACTTTACTGCAAGATTCTAGCAATAACGTCACCAAATGGCAACAATGCACCATCCAGTTGTGCCAAAACTCTAAATTATTTCCATCCATATACTTGCTTACGTCAATTAAGGGTAAGGGGGGGGGGGGGTGTGTGTGTGTGTGTTGTGTGGCTATCCCAGCAGTCATAGGGCGTGAGGCCGGATGCACCCTGGACAAGATGCCAGTCTAGCACACGGCCACATTCACACCCACATGCACACCTACTGTACGGTCAGTTTAAAAATTTCTAAATTATTTGTGTATTTAAACAAAAGTGCACAATAATTCAGTTTGGTGCACTTTCACATTTAGATGGAATAATCATAGAGTACATACCACTACAACATTTGTCTCACTTATAGACATTGCTGACATCATAACGCAAGCCGAGGATGATGTCAGAAATCTGCATGTACCCAAGAAATGAATAAAGCTTTATGATGTCATAAGGTCATTAGTTGAAATGCAGGAAAGCTGTACGGGGGCGGGAAATCACAATATTAAAGAAAACAATGAAACGTAAGCCTCACAATGTAATCAGCTGTTTGCTGATCTGAGGCTCATCTTGAGAAAACTACATCAGGATTTAGAATAATCACATCCACAGCAACAAACACACAGAAGTGACCACAATGACACTGTTGCATGCAATTATCAGCTTTAGACAAAAATAATAAATATTTGTAATCAAACAGATTAAATTATTCAATTTTATTTATTTATCTTTTTTAACAAGAGCATTGAGAGTGTTTAAGATGTTGATCATGTAACTTGAAATGTGATTGTCATTTCATTTATCTGTCATATGCTGCTCAATATCATCTAAGACTCAACTTAGTTTTGCATTCACCTATTTATATACAGTATGTGTTCTTGTTGTTGTATTACATTATGATTCTTATAACCACAACACTACAAATAACATGCAGAGAAAACATTTGAATTGCTGTTTGCCCTCTGATTGGACAGTTTACTGCTGTTTCTCCTTCTCTACATTAAGAAAACATGCAGGATTCTTGAGGAATATTTCATGTGCTGATAAAGGTGGCTGACTTTGTAGATCGTGGAATTTGTGGGCTTGCATGCAGACAAAGATTCAGGCTGGCAAGGTTACGCAGCTCCATGATCCTGCAGCTTGTTACATTGGAGCAGGAGGAATACAACTGCACATCACAACTTATGGTGTGTCTGTACTGAACCCCCCACCCACCCACCCCAAAAAAGCACATAGGACAGACCATAGTTAGCTCACCACAAGACATTTATGCATTTGCTTTGTCCAACTCCCTGTGAAAAGATAGATGAATAATTTTATCTCCTCCAGGTTGTGAAGATGATTACTCAAAAATGGCAAATCTTATCATCTTGGAACTCACAAAATTAAAATGGCACATAATGACGACAAACCCTTTCCCATCTGGTGAACTTGGACACACTCCATCAATGGAAAAAGCAACTTCATTACACCTGTGGAATATCAAAGGGCCCCTTCACACAAAGTACAAATAAGTACAACTCAGGGCGACTCACAGCTGAACAGCTTGTATGACCGAACCATGAAAACATCAAGCCGATGGGCAGGCATGAACGATGCCACTGCGATGGTTCGTGCATGCGGGGACACAGTGGGAGCAGCTGTGGGACGTGTAACCACATCGCGCAGCTGCTGTGAAAATAACAAAATTAAAAATACATGCCACCCACGGAATTCAAACCTGTACTTTCCAAAAGCTCTAATTGCCAGTCAGAAACTTTACCACTGAGCTACCATCGCTGTCCTGTAAAAGGTGCAGGAAAATGCCTGAAGTCAAGAAGGACATGGACATATATAAAAAATAAAACCACACACCATATAAAAACACTGCATTTTATTGAATCCCTCTTATCAAGCGGACAATACGAGTATGAACCGTCTGTTCCTCTGTAGATGACCCCATGGTCACAGACGTACAGTCATGAAATGACATGAATGAGAAATAGGGCGCTCTTATCATGTCCACATCTGCTGGCGGTGTGTCCAGCCGGCCCCACGCGCGTGTGCTGCCCACACACGTGTCTAGTGGATGGGGCGCCGCAGGGCAGACACTGCGTCATGTGGAACAGAGCTCACGTGGGTGGCATGACATTCAGACCGCCACACGTGTTATGATGTGACGGTCCGGATCACCTGCGGTAGCCTGTCAATGTGCGTGGCGCACTCACTGCAGCCCATTGCAACAGCAATATGTTTTTATGTATTTCCACAAGAGGACACCAAGCACACACACGTGCGTCACAGTGGACATATGTTTGTTCATGTCCGCCCAAACACGGTACGTGTTCCCCAGCCGTGGTGTCCAGAACCACAGATCTGCAAAGCCGCACCTGTCGGCGGCCATACCCCCGTCACTTCAGTGCACACACCAAAGTGTCACTGTGTCTGTTTGCAAAGCCACACTCGTGGGGGCACTTAGACAAATTTCACATGCAGCTCAACAGTGATCGTCTGCTGACTGTTACCAGTGTTAGATGTTCGTGTGTGTCACCTGGAATTTTGGCGACACCTGCCGCAAGAGGGTTTGATAAGTTCTCACAGGGCACACTCTGTCTTTCAGTCGCTGGTGTGCGCAAACAGCTGTAGCAACAGGTGTATGAGGCATTAGAGGCAACTACGATTTTACACATATTGCATTGTGCGTCATGCACACTTCATGCGCAATTCGACCAAATTCGCGCTATGTGTGAAGTGGCCCTAATCGATGTGTTGGTGGATGATGGATTAAAAGCAGCTGTGGTTGTCAGTGAAGGAGACAGACTGTTTTGCACAAAAAGTACTAAATCATAAAACTAAACCATGACTTTTTGATTGTTTTATAACAATTATGCTACAAAAATCAACATTCATACCTTAGAATAAAACAAATAAATAAATTCTTTGTTTGACAAGTTACAATAACCCAAAGGTGGCATTGCTTAACTTCCAACGCACATTTTAGGAAAAACCAGGGACCTTCTTCCTCAGGTTTTTACTACTGTGGTGTAGCTTACTGGTACTGCTTCTGCTCGCCTTTTGTTTACCACTGGGGGGGCAGCACCGCAAAGAATAGCAGAAAGTGTAGCATAGAAGAAGCACAGTTAACTTGTTGACAAATTGTTGATGTTCTAATAAGCTGTCTATGTGCGGTCCACATAAGTTCGGAGTGGTAAGATGGCCGCCAGTTTGCTTCAGCAGATTGTATGGAGTGTGTGGGCCAATGAGCTATCCAGTAATATATACAGATCAGTGGCTCTGCCCCTTAATGCATTAATGAAGAGGTTGTCAAAGTGTGGGAGAGTGAGCCTCCCAAATGAATAGCTGCCCCCCACGACACACATACACACAATTTCAACATCGTCGTGTTTCTTTTTATTCTTTTACACATGTATACACATTTTAAATATATTCATGTGTTTTTAAGGAACTGTCTATGCATTTACATATTTTACAGCCTTTGTAAACATTTTAAACATATTTTTAAAGAACTTTCTATTCTTTCACACATTTTACACCCTTTTCATACATTTTAAACGTGTTTTTAAAAAACGTAAAAAACTCTATTCTTCTATTTTTACCTTTTGTCGTATTTTAAACATCGTTTTTTTAACATTTAAACATCTGTGTATTTTTAAACATCTAACACATTTTAACATAAATAATAGTAATTAAAGTTTTATACATATTTAGTCTCATCTAGTTTCACCTCTTGTTTAGTGCGAGCAATGAGTCTAGGTCTTAGACGCGCACAGTTGGTTGATGCGGGGATGCACTGTAGAGAGGAGCAAATGAAGATCGTCCTCTACTTTTTCCTTTTTTTGGTTGCCTCAAACTCTGTCTTCTCACTGGTAGATTTACGCACTAAAAATGTATCCATTTTACTCCTGGCATGTTTTCTAACATTTTCTTTTTCGTTTTTTCCAACTTCTTTTTTTGTTGGTTAACAGTCTTATTTTTTGTGCCCCTCTCAAAGAACTCTGGAGCCCCCCAGGGGGCACGCCTCCCACAGTTTGAAAACTACTGCGTTAATGAGTTTGACGTTTAGTTGCTGTGAACATGGCGCCGTACAGAACTTAGCCCAGACACTGGCTTAATTTTGGCTCTTCCGGGTCTCTAGAGAAAACCAATGGGTGACGTCACGCAGGCTCAGTCCATCATATATACAGTTTATTCTCGTGACAGCCTTACAAGAATTTGAAGATGCAAAAGTAGATGCGAAATATGATTACGTCAATACGCGGACTCCTCAATCAATGTAAATGTGAATATTAACTTTTTGAGTCAGCTGAGTTAGTCATCCATTACTCTACAACCCATTTTTGATTCCTGCTGGCCAATTATTACAACTCCAGTAGGAATGCAGTCAAAGCCACATGTGGCTTGACACGACCTTGTTTGCGAGTTTCCACCATGGCTTGTCAATAAATGTTTTTAGTTCAAGACAAAATCCATAAATGAATGTGAGCATAATCACTGAAGTTTAATTTCCTTGACGGTGTGATAGATTTGTATGAAGCTTGCTGTCAGTTCAGTCGTTGGCCTTCAGCATCCATACCATTCACTTTGTCCCATCCCCTATCCAGCCCACAATCCCTCTATTTTGAGTGTTTCACAAAGCTGCTGATGTGATTAGAGGGGATGATGATTACAGTTACATAACAGAATCAAATTAATTTGTGGTCTGAACACAGCAGGGACAGCAGGAAATCACTCAAGCTCTCAAATCTACCATTCTGTTGGTCGCTCCCATGTTCCTCGGCTCCTCTCTACACTCGTTCTTCCCTCGTTTTTCCTTCAGCCGCTGCCCCTTGTGACAACAGACAGACACACCCCTCCAGCCTCCTGGCCCCTCCCTCTAGTCAATTAAAGTCACATCGAGGGATTAAGAATAAGTAGGTCAGTGAAGCATTACTGGGGGAAAGAGATGCAACAAACCACGTCAGAAGTCACTGTGTCAACCTTGTGAAACACAGAACAAACTAGTGGCAGCTTGTGATCTCATCATTCTGGGACCAGTGCTGCAGCACTCATATAAACCATACAGAAAACCCACAGACTCAGCCTTGCCCTCACCTTGATATCTTTGGATCTTCTATGAAGGCTGCTGGAGGGCAGCCTGGAGAGCCAGCGTTTGGTGGTGGACACTTGATAGCCTCAAAGGATCATTTTGTCTCGAGTTCCCCCCCCCCCCCAACATATTCTGCTCAAATGTAGCACTATAGGACTGCTGCAGGCAACAAGAGGCCCACAGCTCCACTGCCAGCTGACAGTGCCAACAGCCACCATGCAACACTGAAACAGTGCACTGGATCTGAGTTGCTTCTACACTTGCACTGCTGGTCGACTACAATAAGTCACCTTTATTGTCAGAGCATAGTAAAACATGGGGAGGAATCATGAAGAAAGAAGCATTTCAATATATATATATAAATATATATATATACACACACACACACACATACACAGTGGTCCCTTGTTTATTGCGGGAGTTACGTTCTAAAAATAACCCACGATAAGCGAAATAAGCGAAGTAGTCAGCGTTATTTTTTACAATTATTATAGATGTTTTAAGGCTGTAAAACCTCTCACTACACACTTTATACACTTTTCTCAAACAGGCATTAACATTTTCTCACTTTTCTCTCCTGTGTAAACACTCAAAGTTCAAACCTTAGTAGAAAATAAATAGAACATTTTCTATAAATAATTACGATGGCTTTTAGAACTAATGAATTTAATTTTAACGATCAACCTACGAGGTTGGACACATACAAAATTATTAATAGTAACTCACCAGTATTTCACAGTTCCTCTGACCGTGCCTCTTCGTCGTGGCGCCGTTCCGCTGTCACGTCTTTTTTACACTGAGTGACACCTCGGTGCAGGTGTCTTCTTCCGAGTGAAGAACACAGTTATGGGTAGTTGTTGGCGCTCTTTTTTCTTCTGAGCGAGAAGATTCTTATAAACAGACACACGCAGAACACAATGTGCGTGCTCTCCCTTCGTGGTGATGCCGACCGGTGCCGCAACTGGCCTGCTTGATGAGGACGCAGAACACAATGCGCAGTAAAAAAAAAAAAAAAGCATGCAAAACTGGACTAAAAAAATCCGTGAAACTGCGAGGCCGCGAAAGGTGAACTGCGTTATAGCGAGGGACCACTTTATACACACACACACACACACACACACACACACACACACACACACACACACACACACACACACACACACACACACACACACACACACACACACACACACACACACACATGTTTGTGTTATTTTAGTTAGACATGTAGATATCAAGGGCTCATTCAAAGCTTATGAAAAGCCTCTGGTTTGTAACAACTAGAGGGTTATGAATCTATATCCAATTTCTGCTAATAAATACCCCTAAATCAGACATAATTTAGCTTTAAGGTGGTGGTGCTTCCTGTCTTACTGCATGGTTGTGAGACTTGGACACTAACTAGTGACATAAGCTGCATTTGGTACCAGGTCTCTTTGGAGGATCCTTGGGTGCCATTCGAATGAATGTGTTAAACAAAGTTACTTCAAGAGATGAGGAGTACCACTTACATTGTGAAGGTACATTTCTCTGGGCACGACCAAGCACACTGAAAAAAGTGAAACATCAGTGCACTTCATTCAAAGTACTTATTTACATTGGTCTAATGGAAAATTGTGGTTTCCAGTTTAAATCTGCTGGAATCACTTTACAAAATCATAAATACGAGGTCTATTAGAAAAGTATCCGACCTTATTATTTTTTTCAAAAACCATATGGATTTGAATCACGTGTGATTACATCAGACATGCTTGAACCCTCGTGGGCATGCGAGAGTTTTTTCACGCCTGTCGGTTACGTCATTCGCCTGTGGGCAGTCTTTGAGTGAGGAGTCGTCCACCCGCTCGTCGATTTTTTCATTGTTTAGGAATGGCTCAGAGACTGTTGCTTTGTTTGATAAAAATTTTTTCAAAACTGTAAGGCACAACTGAGTGGACACCATTCAATAAATTCAGCTGGTTTTCGGTAAAAATTTTAACGGCTGATGAGAGATTTTGGTCTGGTAGTGTCGCTTTAAGGACGGTCCACGGCGCCTGACGGCGATCTGCGCTTCGAGGCGGCAGCGTCTCGCCGTTTCAAGTTGAAAACTTCCACATTTCAGGCTCTGTTGACGCAGTAAGTCGTCAGAGAACAGAGAACTTTCAGAAGAAGTCGGCATGAGGAGTTTATTCGGCTATTCCATTGTTAACGGTCATTTTGTAATGAAAGAACGTGTGGGCAGAGTCGCATGTCGGGCTGGACCCGACCGCGGGGGGTTGCAGCAGGAAAAACACCTCCGTTGGAAATCTTAACGGGCAAGTTGGAACATGCCCAAGCTGTTAAACAATTTCTCAGTTACTCACTTGTTGAAAGCCATTAAAAGCCACCTGAATTCTACAAATGGTTTTCAACACGGAGGTGTTTTTCCTGTCGTGGCGCACACAGATTTGCCGAGTCGTCACGGAAACGACTCAGCGAATTTGCGCGTACGTCTTTCATTAAAAAAATGTCCTTAAACAGTGGAATGTCCGCATAAATTCCTCATGCCGGCCTCTTCTGAATCTTCTCTGTTCTCTCACGATGTCCTGGGTGAATTAAGCCTTAAATTAGGATGATTTCAGCTCGAAACACGCCGACGACGGCGCCTGGAAGCGCTGCGCGACGTCCCGCTCCGTGGGAAGTCCTTACACCGACAGAAACACCCCATAATCTCTCATCAGCCGTTAAACTTTTCACAGAAAACCAGCTTAATTTCTCGAATAGTGTCCACTCGGATATTCCTCACAGGTCCAGAAAAAATTTTGATAAAGCAACGCGCGCCGTCTCGAGCAGCGTGTGAAACAAAGGAATTCAGCCAAGAGGGCGGGACCACATCTCACTCAAGGCCTGCTCACAGGGAAATGACGTCACCGACGCGTGAAAAAACTCACGCATGCGCACGAGGGTTCAAGCATGATTGGTGTAATCGCATGTCATTCAAATCCATATAGTTAAAAAAAAATAATAAAAGGGTCGGTTTATTATCTAAGAGACCTCGTATACATTGTGAGACACTAAAAAATTAGCTGTAACAAATTACATCAATTTTTTTAAGTTGATCCAAAGTATCATTTTTTTCACTGCACTCTGGTGTCTCAGTTTAGATAATCCCAGCAGCTATGGTCCAAGGCAATTCCACAGTGTGGTACGCCAGTAGACACACCCTGACCTGATCACATCTACGCTCAGTGACTTGACTGGTGGTGTTGTGTCTCAGAACCCTTCAAAATGTGCTCTAAATGTCTTAAATCAAGTGGCCAGTGAGTAAAAAATGGAGCAGAATCCAGTCCTTGTTGGTAAAATAGTCAGGAAACCAGGTGTGATGATGCACATCCGGACGCAGCAACAGGGGTTTAAACAGTTTTAGAAGTGACCTCCTCTGAGTGATGGAAAACCAGCAGGGAACATGAGCTGAGCAAAGCCTTGCTTGTGCCGTGTTGTGACAGTGTGTTGCTGCTGTCAACATGTTGTGCTGCATTTGCTCAACACAATCGGTTTCATAAGCACTACACAACTCAGAGGAGTGAATAATAACACGAAACAAAGTAACACGCTTGTCAACTGCAGGACATTAACAAGTGAAAATTAGCTTAGCAACTACCACGCTCACCAGCTGCGAACATCTTGAGAAATAGTGCAAAATAGGGTTTGGGTGTTAAATATCATGGAGATGAAAGAATACAAGTTATAGTTTTGCAAAACCATTTACTGAGATGACATAAAGGGTTGATGATGGAGCCATTCTGCTTACTGCCTTAAAAGTAGGAAGATCACATTAGATTTAGATTATAACATTATGTGAAGCATTTCAATTGAAGTACTGTAAAGAGAGATTATTATAATTAGCTTTTTTAAAAACTTGATGTGTGAAAGACTTTTGGATGTTTTAACCAATGTGAAAAAATAATAATACAGCATATTTTCATGTATGTACAGTGGTGGTATCTTTTTTTAACTCTTTAAGACATTTGTGTATTGTCTAATAGTATGTGCTGATATATATGGGTTTATCAGATCGCAAAATCCAGGGTTTAGGTGGGATCATAGTTTTTAATCGTGGGTTGGCTCAGCCAAAAGAAAACTATCATCCCCCTCAGCTTGAGCCACACTTGGCCCAGTGGTCTTGGGCAACACGTGGGGAATAGGCAGCATGCATTCCATTCTTCTAGACCTGATATTTCAAAATGAATCTTTCTGTGCTTGGAACCTGATGTGTGTTGAGCCTGCACCAGGATGTCTCAGCCAAAGCACAACCCTACAGATGGATGCCACTCACATGAATGCACAACTGCTTTTTCAACACTGACACTTTAGTTTCACTCCAACTTCACATCAAGATTGATGCAGCTATTCCTTTAAAAAAAAAGTCACTGTGGCAATAACAGTGTATTTCACACTATTACGTAAACTTTGTAATTATTCACAGTTCAGTACCAAACTGTGTGGGGTAATCCGTATGGATCACGGATCAACTATGGTTCATTACACTGCTGCCGATTCCAAAGATTTATTTATTTATTTTTTTTTTTATATAGCGCCAAATCACAACAAACAGTTGCCCCAAGGCGCTTTATATTGTAAGGCAAGGCCATACAATAATTATGTAAAACCCCAACGGTCAAAACAACCCCCTGTGAGCAAGCACTTGGCTACAGTGGGAAGGAAAAACTCCCTTTTAACAGGAAGAAACCTCCAGCAGAACCAGGCTCAGGGAGGGGCAGTCTTCTGCTGGGACTGGTTGGGGCTGAGGGAGAGAACCAGGAAAAAGACATGCTGTGGAGGGGAGCAGAGATCGATCACTAATGATTAAATGCAGAGTGGTGCATACAGAGCAAAAAGAGAAAGAAACAGTGCATCATGGGAACCCCCCAGCAGTCTACGTCTATAGCAGCATAACTAAGGGATGGTTCAGGGTCACCTGATCCAGCCCTAACTATAAGCTTTAGCAAAAAGGAAAGTTTTAAGCCTAATCTTAAAAGGAAAGAGAGGGTGTCTGTCTCCCTGATCTGAATTGGGAGCTGGTTCCACAGGAGAGGAGCCTGAAAGCTGAAGGCTCTGCCTCCCATTCTACTCTTACAAACCCTAGGAACTACAAGTAAGCCTGCAGTCTGAGAGCGAAGCGCTCTATTGGGGTGATATGGTACTACGAGGTCCCTAAGATAAGATGGGACCTGATTATTCAAAACCTTATAAGTAAGAAGAAGAATTTTAAATTCTATTCTAGAATTAACAGGAAGCCAATGAAGAGAGGCCAATATGGGTGAGATATGCTCTCTCCTTCTAGTCCCCGTTAGTACTCTAGCTGCAGCATTTTGAATTAACTGAAGGCTTTTCAGGGAACTTTTAGGACAACCTGATAATAATGAATTACAATAGTCCAGCCTAGAGGAAATAAATGCATGAATTAGTTTTTCAGCATCACTCTGAGACAAGACCTTTCTAATTTTAGAGATATTGCGTAAATGCAAAAAAGCAGTCCTACATATTTGTTTAATATGCGCTTTGAATGACATATCCTGATCAAAAATGACTCCAAGATTTCTCACAGTATTACTAGAGGTCAGGGTAATGCCATCCAGAGTAAGGATCTGGTTAGACACCATGTTTCTAAGATTTGTGGGGCCAAGTACAATAACTTCAGTTTTATCTGAGTTTAAAAGCAGGAAATTAGAGGTCATCCATGTCTTTATGTCTGTAAGACAATCCTGCAGTTTAGCTAATTGGTGTGTGTCCTCTGGCTTCATGGATAGATAAAGCTGGGTATCATCTGCGTAACAATGAAAATTTAAGCAATACCGTCTAATAATACTGCCTAAGGGAAGCATGTATAAAGTGAATAAAATTGGTCCTAGCACAGAACCTTGTGGAACTCCATAATTAACCTTAGTCTGTGAAGAAGATTCCCCATTTACATGAACAAATTGTAATCTATTAGACAAATATGATTCAAACCACCGCAGCACAGTGCCTTTAATACCTATGGCATGCTCTAATCTCTGTAATAAAATTTTATGGTCAACGGTATCAAAAGCAGCACTGAGGTCTAACAGAACAAGCACAGAGATGAGTCCACTGTCTGAGGCCATAAGAAGATCATTTGTAACCTTCACTAATGGTGTTTCTGTACTATGATGAATTCTAAAACCTGACTGAAACTCTTCAAATAGACCATTCCTCTGCAGATGATCAGTTAGCTGTTTTACAACTACCCTTTCAAGAATTTTTGAGAGAAAAGGAAGGTTGGAGATTGGCCTATAATTAGCTAAGATAGCTGGGTCAAGTGATGGCTTTTTAAGTAATGGTTTAATTACTGCCACCTTAAAAGCCTGTGGTACATAGCCAACTAATAAAGATAGATTGATCATATTTAAGATCGAAGCATTAAATAATGGTAGGGCTTCCTTGAGCAGCCTGGTAGGAATGGGGTCTAATAGACATGTTGATGGTTTGGATGAAGTAACTAATGAAAATAACTCAGACAGAACAATCTGAGAGAAAGAGTCTAACCAAATACCGGCATCACTGAAAGCAGCCAAAGATAACGATACGTCTTTGGGATGGTTATGAGTAATTTTTTCTCTAATAGTTAAAATTTTGTTAGCAAAGAAAGTCATGAAGTCATTACTAGTTAAAGTTAATGGAATACTCAGCTCAATAGAGCTCTGACCCTTTGTCAGCCTGGCTACAGTGCTGAAAAGAAACCTGGGGTTGTTCTTATTTTCTTCAATTAGTAATGAGTAGAAAGATGTCCTAGCTTTACGGAGGGCTTTCTTATAGAGCAACAGACTCTTTTTCCAGGCTAAATGAAGATCTTCTAAATTAGTGAGACGCCATTTCCTCTCCAACTTACGGGTTATCTGCTTTAAGCTGCGAGTTTGTGAGTTATACCACGGAGTCAGGCACTTCTGATTTAAAGCTCTCTTTTTCAGAGGAGCTACAGCATCCAAAGTTGTCTTCAATGAGGATGTAAAACTACTGACGAGATACTCTATCTCACTTACAGAGTTTAGGTAGCTACTCTGCACTGTGTTGGTATATGGCATTAGAGAACATAAAGAAGGAATCATATCCTTAAACCTAGTTACAGTGCTTTCTGAAAGACTTCTAGTGTAATGAAACTTATTCCCCACTGCTGGGTAGTCCATCAGAGTAAATGTAAATGTTATTAAGAAATGATCAGACAGAAGGGAGTTTTCAGGGAATACTGTTAAGTCTTCTATTTCCATACCATAAGTCAGAACAAGATCTAAGATATGATTAAAGTGGTGGGTGGACTCATTTACATTTTGAGCAAAGCCAATAGAGTCTAATAATAGATTAAATGCAGTGTTGAGGCTGTCATTCTCAGCATCTGTGTGGATGTTAAAATCGCCCACTATAATTATCTTATCTGAGCTAAGCACTAAGTCAGACAAAAGGTCTGAAAATTCACAGAGAAACTCACAGTAACGAACAGGTGGACGATAGATAATAACAAACAAAACTGTTTTTTGGGACTTCCAATTTGGATGGACAAGACTAAGAGTCAAGCTTTCAAATGAATTAAAGCTCTGTCTGGGTTTTTGATTAATTAATAAGCTGGAATGGAAGATTGCTGCTAATCCTCCGCCTCGGCCCGTGCTATGAGCATTCTGACAGTTAGTGTGACTCGGGGGTGTTGACTCATTTAAACTAACATATTCATCCTGCTGTAACCAGGTTTCTGTAAGGCAGAATAAATCAATATGTTGATCAATTATTATATCATTTACCAACAGGGACTTAGAAGAGAGAGACCTAATGTTTAATAGACCACATTTAACTGTTTTAGTCTGTGGTGCAGTTGAAGGTGCTATATTATTTTTTCTTTTTGAATTTTTATTTTCACATGAATAGCAAACAATGCTATTCATGTGAAAATGCAAGCTTGCACACATTATGTTTATTTAGTGTCATGACACTGAATAAGTCTAATTATAAAGGTAAACTGTACAAAAATGTTTGTCCACAAATGAACATTGGTCCTGATTGATATATGAGTGCAGGGCTCTCCTTCCACTTTTAAGATGCAGTGTGTTGTTCTAATAAGATGACAAGTTGAATCAGTTCTGGTGGGATGTTTGAGGTGCCAGTGAAGCAATGCATGTCCATAAAAGATCATTATACCCATTTTCAACTTGTTAGCTTATGATGCACAAAAAGCTGTGGTACCAACTTTGCCATATAAAGGAAATCCACCAAATGGGTGCTGAGATATTGCTATAATTTCAAATTTTATTTTGCCATTCTCTCTGCTGAAGCACCCGTTCCACTTCGTAGTTCTGTATCACCACCTGGGGCTATAGTGCATACAGTACCAGAAGCAGGAATAAAGTTCAGAGTGGAAACAGTCTGGATGTGGCTACAGGTAGGAAATTGGTACCCCTTGTGAGGAGCGGCTACACATACAAGTTATTGTGGTGCAGCGCTCTGAGTCCTACAACAGAACCCAGCAGCATTTTTGAATTTTATTTTGTTCCCAGCACCTCGAGTGTTAAAGATAATTCAATTTAAATTCAATTTATTTCATTTATATAGCGCCAAATCACAACAAAGCTGCCTCAAGGTGCTTCACACACGTAAGGTCTAACCTTACCAACCACTAGAGCAAGAACACAGGCGACAGTGGTAAGGAAAAACTCCCTCTGATGATTTGAGGAAGAAACCTCAAGCAGACCAGACTCAGAGGGGTGACCCTCTGCTTGCGCCATGCTACCAACACAGTTGACAATACAAATATACAGGGCATTTTTGGGAGTACATGCTGGTGTGCAAGATGGGAGGCCCACAGAAGATGACGCCTGCTCCCATCTCTGGATGGAGCCACACCTCAAACAGAGAGAGAGAGAGAAAAAACAGAATCAGGCGGCAGAAAGACAACAAATAAGCTGTAATTTGTCAGCATTAAGCAACAAGAAAAACAGAAGAGATACTAAGGTGATCGCCGGCCACTAGCCCTAAGCTTCACTAAAAGACCCAGACTTTAGATGTTGAACAGTTCACAAGAAACGCTGAGTAAAAACTGACATAAGTGAGCAGGGTGAGCACATTAAATATGGGTGAAAATGTTTGAGGGAGAAAAAAAAACCACTTCACAGAAGACATTTTAATAGTGAACAAAAAAATGTTATTTTGAGAATAATTAAACTTACCTGAGATGAAATGTGCCAGGCGTATGTAGTGATAGTTTGAAAGCAGCCCCCAAAATGTATTGCTGCCCTCAATAGTATTTATAGTGGTTCGGTTTACAGTGTGTGTTGTGCACATGCATCAGTCCAGAAATACGTGGATGTAGAACATGCCAGCTGGGCAGTTTCAGTGTTGGCAAAGAGCACTGCAAAACCCTTAAATAGAGTAAGCAGGTATAGAAAATGGATGGATCTCACATGACTTAGACTGTGCACTGACAGCGCGCCAAATGCACATTGCGATCCCCAGAAATGATGATTCACACCTCGTAGGGTCGTTCACTGACACGTTCTGCCTTGATGTAACAGTACAACACTGGCAAATCCAGTCTTCTAATGGTTGCAGTCAGCAAAAAGTCAGCAGTCTTACGAGGAGTTTTTAAAGTGTAAATCCACATGAAGAATATAGTCTTTCCATCACATTAAAACTCATTGGCATTGTTTGGATTTGTCCTTCTCCTTGTTGGATTCCTGTGGCAGCATGCCAAGCTCATCCACCTCACTATAAAACCCAAATAATTCTGCTTTATTGTCATTATTTCTCATGGTATTCCTTTCATTTAAATACCTGTGAATGCCTTTCTGTCTCATAAATGTTTGTATGTCTGTGTGGATATACAGATGAGGTCAACCGTATTAGCCCCAAGTGCTTTTTAACAGAGCAATTAATTTTCAACAGAGCATTTCAATTTTGGATGCTTATTTTATTTTACTTTGCACACAGAAGCAAAAATGATTTTACAAAAACTACCAGGGTCAAAATTATTAGCCCCCTTAAGAACTGACCTTTTTACTGAACCACAGCACAAACCACAGTTGTGCAATGATGTGCTTTAAGTTTGTTAAGCTCAAAACTTGTAAAATCAAGTCAAAACTGAGAGTTATCTTCCAAAGTACACACAGTGTAAAAAGTCTGGTTTGAGCTGTCAGTTAAGAAAGTATCATGTAAAAAAAAAAAAAAAAAATCAGTTTAGCTTGAGAAAAAGAATTGGCGATGCTTAAAAATCAGAAGAAGGAGTTATCACAGCGTGTACAACCCCTGGCAAAAATTATGGAATCACCGGCCTCGGAGGATGTTCATTCAGTTGTTTAATTTTGTAGAAAAAAAGCAGATCACAGACATGACACAAAACTAAAGTCATTTCAAATGGCAACTTTCTGGCTTTAAGAAACACTATAAGAAATCAGGAAAAAAAAAAATTGTGGCAGTCAGTAACGGTTACTTTTTTAGACCAAGCAGAGGAAAAAAATATGGAATCACTCAATTCTGAGGAAAAAAATATGGAATCATGAAAAACAAAAGAACGCTCCAACACATCACTAGTATTTTGTTGCACCACCTCTGGCTTTTATAACAGCTTGCAGTCTCTGAGGCATGGACTTAATGAGTGACAAACAGTACTCTTCATCAATGTGGCTCCAACTTTCTCTGATTGCTGTTGCCAGATCAGCTTTGCAGGTTAGAGCCTTGTCATGGACCATTTTCTTCAACTTCCACCAAAGATTTTCAATTGGATTAAGATCTGGACTATTTGCAGGCCATGACATTGACCCTATTTGTTTTTTTGCAAGGAATGTTTTCACAGTTTTTGCTCTATGGCAAGATGCATTATCATCTTGAAAAATGATTTCATCATCCCCAAACATCCTTTCAATTGATGGGATAAGAAAAGTGTCCAAAATATCAACGTACACTTGTGCATTTATTGATGATGTAATGGCAGCCATCTCCCCAGTGCCTTTACCTGACATGTAGCCCCATATCATCAATGACTGTGGAAATTTACATGTTCTCTTCAGGCAGTCATCTTTATAAATCTCATTGAAACGGCACCAAACAAACGTTCCAGCATCATCACCTTGCCCAATGCAGATTCGAGATTCATCAAGAATATGACTTTCATCCAGTCATCCACAGTCCACGATTGCTTTTCCTTAGCCCATTGTAACCTTGTTTTTTCTGTTTAGGTGTTAATGATGGCTTTCGTTTAGCTTTTCTGTATGTAAATCCCATTTCCTTTAGGCGGTTTCTTACAGTTCGGTCACAGACGTTGACTCCAGTTTCCTCCCATTCGTTCCTCATTTGTTTTGTTGTGCATTTTCGATTTTTGAGACATATTGTTTTAAGTTTAACAACCTTCCCATGATGTTTGTATTTGGTCCAGAGTTTAGACACAGCTGACTGTGAACAACCAACATCTTTTGCAACATTGCGTGATGATTTACCCTCTTTTAAGAGTTTGATAATCCTCTCCTTTGTTTCAACTGACATCTCTCGTGTTGGAGCCACGATTCATGTCAGTCCACTTGGTGCAACAGCTCTCCAAGGTGTGTTCACTCCTTTTTAGATGCAGACTAATGAGCAGATCTGATTTGATGCAGGTGTTAGTTTTGGGGATGAAAATTTACAGGGTGATTCCATAATTTATTCCTCAGAATTGAGTGAGTCCATATTTTTTTCCCTCTGCTTGGTTTAAAAAAGTAACCATTACTGACTGCCACAATTATTTTTCCTGATTTCTTATAGTGTTTCTTAAACCCAGAAAGTTGCCATTTGAAATGACTTTAGTTTTGTGTCATGTCTGTGATCTGCTTTTTTTCTACAAAATTAAACAACTGAATGAACATCCTCCGAGGCCGGTGATTCCATAATTTTTGCCAGGGGTTGTACAAGCGCCAAGAACTGGAGTGAGAAGTATGATCAAGAAATCCAAAGAGAGCCACATCCTACAGAATAAGCCTATCAGAGGTAGGAAGCAAAAGATTTCCAAGACTCTGGAAAGAAAAAAAATGAGTGAAATATGTGTCTGAAGACCCCAGAATAACTGCCACTGCATGAGTGAATGACTTAGCCGCATCAGGAATTGTAGTCTCAAATAAGACAATCACTAGAGCCTGGACATGAATGGATTGTGAGCTTGCAGACGAAGAAAAACTCCACTTCTGCAGACTTCAATATGCTGAGGACAACCTGGAGAAATATTATACATACTGGAAGCCTGACCTTTGGTCAGATGAGATGAAACTAGAGCTCCTTTGGCCATCGTGAATGTTATGTTTGGAGAAAGAAGGGAGAGGCCAATAACCCAAAGAACACCGTCCCCACAGTGAAACACGGCAGTGGGAGTATCATACGAGTGTGGGGATGCTTCAGTGCACCTGGAATTGGGAATCTCTTTAAAGCGGAAGGAATCATGAAGAAAGAAAACCTCAAGCAGTCAGCAGCAAAATTCGGTCTGGATTGTCGCTTTGTCTTTGAACACAACAACGACCCAAAACATACTTCACTCTAGATCAAGAACCCCAGAAGACTAAAGTGAATGTTACTGACTGACCTGCACAAAGTTTCACTGAAAATCTGTTGGGGTGAACTGAACACAAAAGGTCCATGCCAGAAGACCATGATATCTGGAAGAACTTGAGCGATTCCCCAAAGAAGAATGGGCTGGGATTCCTCAGGAGACACATCTGAGACTTGCTGAAAACTACAACAAAAGACTGCAGGCTGTTACCCAGCAAAACGGACACACAATTGACATACACAGCAGCAGGGGGGGCTAATCATTTTGACCCTGGCAGTTTTTGGGTTTTGTGAAATAACTTTGTTTCTCTGTGCAAAGTAAAATAAAATAAGCTTCCAAAATAAAATGTGGATGCTGAGAAATGCTGTGCTGAAAATCGCTTGCTCTAGTAAAAAAGCACTTACAAAAATTTTTGTATAAACGGTAAATTTCATAGCGAGGCTAATAACTTTGTTGTCATCGGTGCAGTGACAAATGTCCTTATCAACGAAACCAACCTTTGTGCTCTGGTCTATCGCTGAAACTGTTCAGCTGGCGTGTCAATGTATTGACACTTGCCCACAATGCTCTGTAACCTAACCCTAACCCAGTCTTACTGGGTTCTGTCATTGCCACTTGGTGTTAGAACATTACACACAATAGTACCGCTGGGCATACACGGAAATGTGTCATACCTGTGCCCAATACCAGTTTTCATCCTCTTAGCCATATCTTCATATGTCATATGTCACAAGGAATGCGTCCTGAACTCAAATTTGTCAGCATTTCATAAGATTTAATATAAACACCAAAGGCCTCCATCTGCTGAGTTATTGGCTCAGTCTTATTGCCGAAACACAACAGTAAATTCAACCGATCATTGGTCTTGAATATGCAGCAGGGACAATATAATACACTGTTAAAAGTAGGGAGAGTTAGATATTCCTAATTAAATCGATAAATATGAATCCTTGGATAATATTTCTAATTACACATAACTGATTTATAATGAATACAGAATCAAAACTGTACGAGAAGCTGTTCTGACATAAAAACCATACATTAGACTCACAATTTATCAGTTTTATCACCAAGCTGATGTGCAGCCAAATATCTTGACCACTACTGCACTTGATGGAAGAGACAGATTTGCTGCCAACTTAAAACAGATTAAAAGAAGCAGACAAAACATCTGAGACACTGCTGTTGCCTCAGAAAGCAGATTTGCAGAGCCACTGTGAGAATGACAGGGTTGATTTAAGGTGTGGGCAAAGCTGCAGCCGCACCAAAGTCAGATGGATTTACAGCGCCATGTCTACAGCTCCCTGATGACCAATAAAGGGTCTAGAAGGAGGAAATGAAATAATTCCTTTTGACATCAGATAGTCCAAAAGAATTTTCCAAGCTGAGCTCATAATGCTGCTCTTTCACTGCACATTTATTTCCAACACACAGTAGCTGCAGAAAGCAAACTGATTTTCCTTAAAGCAACAGTGTCTAGAATTTAATGGTGTTTATTAAAATAAATGGATTGTAGCATTCATTACCATACGTGCTTTAGTATATAATTACCTGCAACAACAAAACAATTTCTGTTCATGAACGTAGCATGAGCCCTTCAAACGTACATGTTGGCTCCATGCTGCACCACCATCTTGATACAGTAACCTAAAAGGGACATACTCTGTCTTTTGCACTTTGCAATGTGACTGGAATACTGGAGGAAAAAATATAAGAGAAATCATTTATTGCTCCCTTATACACTATATACTGGACGCTAGTGCAGGGCTAACAAGTATGTCAACCCTCATTTTTGTGAAATGGAGGAATATACAGTGCATCCAGAAAGGGTTGACAGCGCTTCAGTTTTTCCACATTTTGTTCATTTTGGAATAAGGCTGTAAATTGAGTAAATTCCGTTCTTCCCCTCAAAATTCTACACACAACACCCCATAATGACAACATGAAAAAAGTTATTTTGAATTTTTTTGCAAATTTATTAAAAATAGCAAATTAAGAAATCAGATGTCCATAAGTATTCACACCTTTTGCTCAATACTTTGTTGATGCACCTTTGGTAGCAATTACAACTTCACGTATTCTTGAATATGATGCCACAAGTTTGGCGCACCTATCTTTGGGCAGTTTTGCACATTCCTCTTTGCAGCACCTCTCAAGCTCCATCAGGTTGGATGGGGAACATTGGTGCACAGCCATTTTCAGATCTCTCCAGAGATATCCCATTTGATTTCAGGTCTGGGCTCTGGCTGGGCCACTCAAGGACATTCACAGAGTTGTTCTGAAGTCACTCCTTTGATATCTTGGCTGTGTGTTTAAGGTCATTGTCCTGTGTTTAAGGTCATTGTCCTGGTGAAAGATGAACCATCGCCCTAGTCTGAGGTCAGGAGCGCTCTGGAGCAGGTTGTCTCTGTACATTGCTGCATTCATCTTCCCCTCAATCCTGACTAGTCTCCTGGTTGCTGCCACTGCAAAACATCCCCACAGCATGATGCTGCCATCACCATGCTTCAGTGTAGGGATGGTGCCTGGTTTCCTCCAAACATTACACCTGGCATTCACAGCAGAGTTCAATCTTTGTCTCATCAGAGCAGAGAATTTTGTTTCTCATGGTCTGAGAGTCCTTCAGGTGCCTTTTGGCAAACTCCACGTGGGCTGCCATGTGGCTTTTACTAAGAAGTGGCTTCCGTCTGGCCACTCTATCATACAGGCCTGATTGGTGGATTGCTGCAGAGATGTGTGCCCTTCTGGAAGGTTCTCCTCTCTCCACAGAAGAATGCTGGAGCTCTGACAGAGTGACCATTGGGTTCTTGGTCACATCCCTGACTAAGGCCTTACTCCCCGATTGCTCAGTTTAGACGGGCGGCCAGCTCTCGGAAGAGTCCTGGTGAACCCAAACTTCTTCCATTTACAGATGATGGAGGCCACTGTGCTCATTGGGACCTTTAAAGCAGCAGAAACATTTCTGTACCCTTCCCCAGATTTGTGCCTCAAGACAATCCTGTCTTGGCGGTCTACAGACAATTCCTTTGACTTCTTCATGTTTGGGTTGTGCTCTGACATGCACTGTCAACTGTGGGAAGGTTTTTTTGTAATAAATTCACATAGTCATTATGGGGTATTGTGTGTAGAATTTTGAGGAAAAAATTAATTTATCCATTTAATCCATTGATGACAAATGTAACATAAAAAATGTGGAAAACGTGCAGCGCTGTGAACACTTTCTGGATGCACCGTACATATTGCTTTGTACAAGAAAAGGCTAAGGATGTTGTGTGGGCTGCCAGAAGAGGAGGTACTGCTGGCCCACCACCAGTGGGCGCCCTGCCTGAAGTGCGGGCTTCAGGCACGAGAGGGCGCTGCCGCCACGGACACAGCCGGGGGTGGCAGCTGTCACTCATTATCTCTTGACAGCTGTCACCCATCTACTCTACATCATCTCACTCCATAAAGACCAGACGTCATCTCCACCTCGTTGCCGAGATATCGTACTTCAATGGAGGTAACTTTCTCTGCCTTTAGTAATTGATTCTAAGAGCTATTATTTTGCAGCTTTCAACCAGAGGACCGGCGTGGGTCGCGACTGTTTCGTCCTACGTCCGTCAGATAAGTGGTTAAACAGACGCTGCACGAGTGTGTGTTAGAGGTGGAGGTGGCATTCCCACCACCCACACTTGACTGTCTTTGTTCTTCGCCAGCAGTACCAGATCCGACAGTCGGGGACGGTGATCACCTGGGAATTCGGGACTTGGCGGCTCCAGTATTCACCAGGTTCGGTGGCGGCGGAAATCGTGTGGTTCCGGCTCTTCTCAGGACAGACGTCTTCTATCCTCGAGCCTGCCCACACGTCACCCTTTGTGGATTGACTGTTATCATATTCTGTGATTGTCTGTGTATTCGTTGTGCACCTTCACAACATTAAATTGTTACTTTTTGGCTCATCTATTGACCGTTCATTTGCGCCCCCTGTTGTGGGTCCGTGTCACTACACTTTCAGAACAAAGGAAGCAGGAATGTCCATTGCCAAAGAAGCAGAATCGTGAAAAGAAACAATATCATGACTGCTGATGGCATAAAGCAATCTGAAATCTCACCACTGGATGGCAATAAATCCTACATACTGTAGCTTTAAATTACTATGTAGCCATTTTTTGCTTAAATGATATTTATCTCGACAGACTAGCGTCCTGTCCAGCGTGTACCCCGCCTCACACTCTTTGACTGCTGGGATAGGCTCCAGCCCCCCACGATCCTTAATTGGAGTAAGTGGTTGAAGATGAGTGAGTGAGTGACCATATTTACGTCGCACCATACCTCACAAAAATAATTTTCATCAAGAGCTAGTCCAATCAGTCATTTGGATGTGCCCCAAAATAGTTCCTTTTTGCTCTTTTTTTAATCATTGCGAGATTGTCCAAGATCGCTCTTTTCAAGTCTTCACCCCATGTGGTCACAACATTTGGCAGACCTCTATCTTTCTTGATAGAGGTAAGCACTCTGTGAGTGCTCTTCTACCTCATTTATGTTTTTCAATAATGAATAAAACAATAATTGAAGTTCATTTTCAGTTTTGTGTAATAATCATTACTGACTAGCTAAAACAATATTGTGTCATTTGTACTGATGAGGCATGAAACCCGAGGAGAAATTAGATTTGTGCTCCTGGTTTGATTGAATAAACAGCTAACATTTTCCTTTGCTTCAGCATACATTATTTCTTAATGTGGTATCTTGCAGACTTCTCAGTCACCATATTAAACAACACAGAATTCTTAATATAATGCAAACAGTCACGTTCAAAGTTCTTATTTAGAGATGTCAAATAATGATAAAGGACTGGATTAACTTCTTATTAACTGTTAACAAACACAAATAATGTCAACAGGAGGAATGCTTCATCAAAAGGGTAAAAGAATAAAAAAAAATAAAAAAAATCTGAAATTTATATTAAAATAGTCTTCATTACATTAGACCTAAATAGTTTTGACAAGAAAAGGTTATCATGGGTTTTGTATGATTTAAACACCTTAGCAGCCTGTGGACACACCCAGTACCCTGTAAATCAAATTCACAACATTTTCTCATCCATATTTCTATTATTTATGATATAACAGCTGAGTGGATCCTTGTCATTTGATTGCTGCTTTGTATGTCACATGACATGGATTATTTGTCCCATTTGTGTTGCATTGCATTTAGAGTGAAAATTGGTTCCATTTAGAGTGCAAATTTGGTTCTATACATTTGGTACCATTGCACTCTGCACGCACATACGCACACGCGCATACAAAACAAATCCACTGCGCTGTAAGCTGTCTGGAGGCTGTTAGCAGGACGTTAGAATGAAAAGCTGAACTAATTTGTGACGTGATTTTTTTTTTTCGCTGCACTGAGTAAGTACACAGTCTTTTTTGTGGTAGTACACGCATGCACAAGCTCTGTCCCGGTTGTGTGAGCACGCACGCAAACAACGATACAAACAGGATGACGATTTGATTGAGCTAACTGACGGTGCTAGTTCTTGTAATACACAAACACACACACACACACACACACACACACACACACACACACACACACACACACACACACACACACACACACACACACACACACACACACACACACACACACACACACACACAATCCACTCCGCTGTAAGTCATTTGGATGCATGAAGAGCTGTTCAGAAGAAATGTTGAAAAGCTGAAGTGATTTTTGGCCGGACTGAGGAACTACACAAAGCCTTTTTTTTATTAATGGAAATACGAAGTCAGTGCACAGCATCACCTCGTTGAATGGTATGTTCCAGCTTTCACCTCATGAAATATTCATACCATTGAATGCAAACATTCATTATTTGTATACTATTTCTATTTACCATTTGTAGCAGCTATCTGTAGCTTCCTGACTTTAGGTCATTAATCCATGATTACTGAAGAAATAAGCGGGTCATAATCATTAATGTCCATTACAGCAAAACCATGAAGAGAGTCACCACTCAGACCCAAAGAATATGTAATAAACAGCTGAACCAAGGTTAGCTTCCTAGCTGAGATTGTTGGTGACCCTTTCCATTACCCATGATGCATCACACAACACCATTTTGTCAGGCAATTCACTGCAGTCAAAAGCCGAAGCCAAAGCAAGAATGTTCCAAATATATTATAAAAATGCTGTAAACACCTCCGTTTCAATGAACATTACATGCTACAACGATTCTTTGGATGAAGTAACATTTGCTCGCTGGGTGTTTCAACAAAGGCAACACTGGGTGTGCTTGTGCATCTGGTCAACCTCCTTTTCAGGCAGAATTTTGCATGGATACAGTAACCTGAATAAAACCCCTGCTCTAACAGTTGAGTAGTTTTGAAAAATTGACACGAACCTCAAAATTTTGCAAAGGAGTCTGATCAGATACCATTATGTCAAGCTGTGGTCCAAATGGACCCCATGAGAAAAATTATAATGGAGATCACAATATTTAATCAAACTGGATCAAAATTAGTAAAATTGATGACAACTGTAAAAGTGCTAATTACATAAACTTTTAGCCTAATAAGTATAAAACTTAAGAACATATCACTTGGCCACCAGGTGTACTGATTAGGGTAAAAGGGGGTTGGCAGAAATTGTACAAAAAAAACAAACAAACAGAGAAGTCATAAAGAGCTAACCTCTGAAAGTTGCTAAAGGTTGGGGAGTTGCAGTAGCACAGAGATTCCAAAATTGCAGTGCGATGGAACCATAGCAGAGGGAAAAAGAGAACTGTAAGAAAATGTAAATTAATACACTTTGTACTGCTACAATAAGACCAACTGCTCTGTCGTTGGCATCAGATTACCATAACATCTATTCAGGTAAAAAAAAGAAACAAAAAACATCAAAACCAGGATACTGCATTCTTGGGTTCCTCATCTGTGTGAACATTGCAGTGTTGTTGGCACCACAAGTTGTCATTTTGCACATAATGGGCCTCATGTATCAACGTTGCGTACGGCGGTATTTGAGAGTATATGGGGTGTACGCCAAAATGGCTGCGCTACTTGGCATTTATCAATGTGGTCGTTGGCGTACGCTGCGCTGAAAATATACACCAGGTCGAGAGGTGGTGTAAATTATACACCAAAATGAACCAGCACTGGAATCCACATAAAAATGTAAATGATCAACTTGATAAGCAGTGCCATTATACAAATCAATGCATATGTTACATAAATAACACTTTCCTGATTATACTACATAATAATTAATACAAATTGTTGGTCTATCGAGCACGATCAGTGGCCACAGCGCTGACCGCAAAGAAAGCACTGCTCGCCTTTTTCTCCACAGCCTGCAGCCAGAGCAGTGCTGAGCTTAACTTTATATGGTGTGATCGTTTTAGACAATGAAATTGATTATTACAACTGTAGTGTTGTCATTCCCTTCGCCTGTGCTGCAATCAGGTTTTGTTTTCTCCATTCGTTTGTTACAATAATATAAATAAATAAATACATTTTAAAAATAAAGAAATCTGAAAAAGTAGGCGTGTCTTATTAACTGAGCTAGCAAATATCCACATGTCAAGAATTATTGACGTGAAAAGAGAATACAGTGGCCCCTCGCTATAACGCGGTTCACCTTTGGCGGCCTCGCAGTTTCGCGGATTTTTTTAGTCCAATTTTGCATGCTTTTTTTTTTACAGTGCATTGTGTTCTGCATGTCTGTTTATAAGAATCTTCTCGCCCAAAAGAAAAAAGAGCGCCAACAACTACCCACAACTGTGTCCTTCACTCGGACAAAGACACCTGCAGCGAGGTTTGACTCAGAGGAAAAAGGCGCGGCACCGGGATGAAGAGGCGCGATCAGAGGAACTGTGAAATACTGGTCAGTCACTATTAACAATTTCTTATGTGTCCAACCTCGTACGTTGATCGTTAGAATTCAATTTGTTAGTTCTAAAAGCCATCATAATTATTTATAGGAAAACGTTCTATTTTTATTTCTCACACAAATGTTTGGGCCTGAAAACAGGTTGGTCTTATTTTTCTACTAAGGTTTGAACGTTGAGAGTGTTTACAGCTTTAAAACGTCTATAATAAATGTAAACATAATGCTGAGTACTTAACTCCCGCGATAAACGAGGGACCACTGTAACACTTTTTTGATTATACTACAAAACAATTGATACGACGGCCGCTTTTGACGCTCTATTGGCACGCCTCGTGATTGGTGGAGTTCTTTTTCTTTGCCGTCTTCCTGGCTTCCATGTCGTAAAATGAGGGTGTGTCTGAAGCGGAGTCTGAATATTTATGGGCGTGTTTATTATAATTACGATTGTTTTCACCCGCCGCATTTATCAAGGTCACGTCAGGCATACGTCGGAAATGGGCAGGTGTGCACTGCTTGATACATGTCACGGCAACTTTGGTGTACTTCAAATTTACACAGTAAATTTACGCCTCAAGTGCGCCACATTGATACATGAGGCCCAATACGAGGGTAGGCTGAAAAGTTCTAAGGCTGACTATGATGCAGTTGTCGAATTGAACAAATTCAGGGTTATTTTTCTACATAGTCTCCCTGTAACTCCACACACTTCTTCCAGCGGTGCTTGAGTGCTTCGATTCGCTTGGCATAGAGGCTTTCATCTTGAGAGTCAAAATAGTCCTCAACGGCAGCCATCACCTCATCATTGCTCCGATAGTGCTTCCCAGCCAAGTTTTTTTTCAGGTTTGGGAACAGATGAAAGTCTGAGGGTGCCAAGTCAGGGGAGTATGGTGGGTGATCTACCAGTTCGAATCCACACTCGTGGATAGTGGCCATGGCCACTGTTGACTTGTGAGCTGGGGCATTGTCTTGATGGAACAGCACCCCTTTCGTCAGCTTTCCTGGTCGCTATTTTTTTTTTACTTTTTGATAGCCTTGCGTAACTGTCTCAGTAGGTTAGAATAGTACTGTCCATTTATGGTTTGTCCCTTTTCAAGATAGTCCACGAACACAATGCCCTTGGCATCCCAGAAAACTGAAACCATGACCTTCCCCGCAGATGAAACGACCTTGGCCTTCTTTGGAGGTGGTGATCTTGGGTGTTTCCACTGCATTGATTGTTTTTTTGTCTCTCGTTCAAAGTGGTGAACCCAACACACATCCTGGGTAAGAAAACGTTCCATGTAATTGGCTGGATCCTCTTCAAATTGCACCAAGTTTGCCTTCGACATGACTAGCCTGGTGCGTTTCTGATCAGGTGTCAGAAGACGTGGCACCCACCGAGCTGACACCTTTGACAATCCAAGTTCTTCATGCAGAATGTGTTCAATTCTCTCACGGGATATTCCCACAGCATCTGCTAGCTGATTAATCGTCAATCGTCTATCACCATCCATCACCATTTCATGAACAAGGTCAATGTTTTTCTGGGTTGTGGCTGTTGCAGGCCGCCCAGACCTTGGGTCGTCTTCAAGGCTCTCTCTGCCCCTCTTAAATTCAGCTGCCCACTTCTGTACTGTAGATATGAAGGGAGCTTCATCCCCTAATGTAGCAACCATATCCGCTTGAATGTCCTTGGGCTTTAACTCCTTCTTATGCAGGTACTTAATCACACCGCAATGCCAGATTTTGTCCATTTTTGCCGTTTCCCTCTACCACGAACTTTCAAACTTGGCTATGAACCACAAACTACCTCACAACCTGGAAGAAAATAACACAGTTAGTCATCAGAAGAGTTGAACTTAATGCATGCCAAGTTTTACTGAAATGGCATTTCTCCTTCTTGGTAAGCCTTAGAACTTTTCAGCCTACCCTCTACAACTTGCATTTTCATTTCTTTTACTAATAATTTATACAAAGGTGACAATTCAAGAACACTTGTTGCTTGATGATGTGAGATATTAACTAATGTATAAGACAGTCACATTATGTTGTAGTATCCCAAGCAGCTCTATTAGCAGATTAAAAATGAATGATTTGTGCTGGAGAAGGTGAGGGGCACTTTGAGCAAACACAGCTCCAACATCCCCTGATGACTGTTAAGTAATCATGATGTAATGTGGACGTTTTTCAATACTCAAAAAAGTCACAAGGACAAAGGGGGCGGGGGGTGGGGGATGGTGGTTAAGCGTTGGGCTTGAGACCAGAGGATCCTTGGTTCAAATCCCAACATAACCGGAAAATCACTAAGGGCCCTTGGGCAAGGTCCTTAAAGGTCCTTAAGGTCCCCTAGTTGCTCACAGTGTGTAGTGGGCGCCTTGCATGCCAGCACCCTGACATTGGAGTGAATGTGACGCATTACTGTAAAGCACTTTGAGCGTCTAATGCAGATGGAAAAGTGCTATATAAATGCAGTCCATTTACAAAGCCTGAAATAATACCTAGGCAGTAAAAGTAAATACATAAATAAATATTCAACAGCTGTAACATTTTACAGTGACTTGATTTAGCCTGCTTTCTGTCTGCTTTGGGTTCCAACTGTGCATAGCTTCATGAGACACATTTGACTTGAATGCACCAATGACGTGACTGACAAGAGGAGGATGTGATGTAACATCCAGTTGTTAATGCTACTTAATGAAGCTATATAACAGCACAAAGATTTCCTTAAGGCATCAAAATACAATCACTCCCAAACAGCAGCACGCTGGGAACAATGCCGTTGCTGGATGAGGAGAGCCTAATCGGCCTCGGATGTAAATGGAGACACTTACGCACTGACTGTTTCTCCTGTAACACAACATAGTGCGCAGTCGGAGGCACTGAGTCCTGATTTAAAAAGCACAAGTGGTCAGGGCTGCTACATCAACAAGTACATCAAGGTAAAGCCCTGGCAGGATTTGCTGGCTAGAATCCATCTCTGTAGCCTGTCTCTGTAATGAGCACATTATCACATTCTGATTTCAATTACAGCAGGACACACAACCAGACAGTCGGCACTCCTGGATCCTCCACCGTTATCAGATCAGGAGCTGACTGAGACAAACCTAAGTCTCTCCCTGACAAATTGCAACAGGTTGTGCTTTAAAATGGACTGAATCCATTTACTGCACCTATCAGACAGAGAAAGCAAGAGACATGATCATATGAAGTGAATAACATAAAACTAAATAGTGAAGGCTCCGTTTTATCAGAACAAATGCTATGACCAGCACTTTGCTCGCTTTATGCACAAGGACTGTGTGGGTGTTTTCAGGTTCACCTACTGTTTTGACGTGAACAGGTGCAACAGATAAGCAAAGAGATGAGATGTTATAGAGTTATCATTTTATTTTTTATTTTTATGCCCTGTCTAGGCTGTTAGCTATTCACGGTTTTAGAGTATCCCAGAATCCTTTGTGCACTGGGGGAAATTCCATAGTGAATAGTTTTTTCCTTCATTGCATTCATGCAGACTAACAAAACGAGGCGCATGTGTGCGTGTGATGTTTTGAGATTACCTGCGACCCATCTTATGTTAACATAAATAGGATATTTTGTAAATCACTTTCAAATCTACCAAATGCTGGGTCATAACATCTGAGCCCTTGAATTTCTCCTCCTCAGTGGTTGAAATTGTAAATTGCTTCCAGACAGCATTCATTTTGATCATATTGGCAATATCATATTATGAATCCCTTATCTAAATGCTAAAGAATAAAATAATAGTGGTATAAAAAAAAATTGTTTTTATGACTTAAATCTGAAAAAACCCAGTGGCACTATACCTTTACGTAGCTCTGTTCAAGTGAAGTTTATCGTAGCTAAGGATATAGTCTGTTCTTTTCTGTTTTAATACCCACGTCAATACACACTTTTGTCTACATTTGTTGTTATATGTATTTGTTAATACCGTTATTGTAGGGTTTAACTACGCTATTATACTTTATACGCAGTTACCGGTTTCCTTTAGCTTGTTAGCTAGCTAAGTACAGCTGGCTTATTAACAGCTAATTTAACGTTAGCTCCCCTACTATAGAGGGATTTCATGTGACGTATCGGTCACGTCATTTTGTGTCCCGCGGCCATTCTGGATTACGATGCGGTGGCCGCTGTGTTACACTACGTGTATTTGGCGAACAATTACAGAAGCTTCAACGTCGGTGTGAAGAAGCCTCACGGCACTGTGGCGCTGAGAGAGATCCGCTGCTAACAGAAATCCACTGCTCCCAGAATTTTATTTCATTTTATTCGGCAATAAAATTACATAAGAATACATAAAAATACCGCAGAGGATAACACCAGACCACTTCCAATACGGATGCTTATTTACATTGTGGTCCTCGAGCACCGAGCTGCTGATCCGTAAGCTGCCCTTCTAGCGCTCAGGACTTCAAGACCGACCTCCGCTTTCAGAGCTCCGCTGTGATGCTCTGCAGGAGGCCGGGGGGGCTGACCTGGTCGGCAGCTTCCTGGTTCACAATATCGCAGTGTGACACTGTCGGCCAGTTCGTTACTAAATTCACTATCTGGTATAAGATACGGATCCACTGAACCAAATGCTACACATCTATCATGATAAATAGCTTTATCTCGAGGATTTAAAGCATCGTAATAACCGTACATTCTCTCTAGTTTTCTATCATGCGCCAGCCTCCTTGTAATCCAGAATGGAGACGGCACCTATCCTGCAGAAAATCGGTCACGTTATTGAAAACCCTCTATAGTTATCTTATTTTCCTTATTTACATAATTTTTTTACATGGTGTAAATTTTTTATTATTTTTCAGTTTATGGGTTCTTTAATAGATATCAACATATAGTACCTAGTTTGAGGTTTACATTTTATAGCATACAGATTATGTATTTTGTACGTATACGTATACGTATACTACAATCTTCTCCTGTATTAATATTTTAGTATTAATATTTAGGTTTTAGAAGCTTACTCCTATAATGTTATATAATAACCATATTTCTTGTATATATTGTTTATTACCCTTATTAAGTAAATATCATATGAATTCTATTTTCTTATTATATGTCTTATGTCCATTTTCTTGAGGCGCTTAGGTGGGTAGGGAGAGTTCCCATGGGATAAAAAAGCTTTTTTACCTACCATCCCTGGTTCTCAAGACCAGGCACCTAAGTGGCTCTACTTTAATCTATTCTACTCTTCTACTCTACTCTTCCTTTTTTTTTAGATATTTAGATATAATTTAGTATACACTAGTAGAGTTCTATATTAGAAACGGAATATATTCTAGAAGACATACCTTACTGAATTTTCATGCAACTGTACTGGTACAGGTTCAACACATGTCAGGGTCCAAGCCCCAAAAGAATCACTCTGAAATACCAGAAGGTGAGGACAGAGTGTCTGCCACCCTGTGCCCCCACTAAACCCACCGAGCCAAGACTGCATCAAGCTGAGGTGATTGAGAATGCACTGAGGTCTGGGAAAAAAAAAAAAAACAATGACATAAAAAAGAAGAATTTTCATGGCTTTTGTCAACTGGTGTCCCTGCTGGGGAGGGTTAATATATTTATGCTGATAGTGACATAAAAATAAAGTTACTACTACTACTACTACTACTACTACTACTACTACTACTACTACTGGTATTAGTAGTAATAGTAGTAGTAATGGTATTCCCCTCTCTCCAGACAATGCAGACAACCTCATCTTATTGAAAATATTTGAATTTATAAAGTATGATCTGCTTCCTTTATTTCTTTTTAATTACATTTAAAATTTTGTCAAAGGTCATTTTTATTCATTAGTACTCTTCATATTGCAATTTCAAATAAGAATAAATTATATATAACACTGACACCTGGGCAAAAGCTGCTTGCTTTTATTGTTATTTAAGTTCTTTTTTTAAAATGGAAAGCAAAGTCATATTTGTTTTCCCCTACTTTTTTCTGATCTGAAAAATTATCCACTCTGTGGATAAAAAACATGAGTTTTGTGATATTTAAAACAATATGATCATAAACTGCCTGGGATGAACAAACACCCTCACTCATCTACACTTATGCTGTCCAACCTGCTGCTACCTGTGAAGGGAACTAGGAGCCCTGTTACTTGAACTGGGAGGTGATGGTCTAGTGGTTGAGCGCTGGGCTTGAAATCAGAGGATACTTGGTTCAAATCCCAGCCTGACCGGAAAATCACTAAAGGACCATGGGCAAGGTCCTTAATCCCCAAGTGTGTAGTGAGCGCCTTGTACGGCAGCACCCTGACATTGGGGTGAATGTGAGGCATTATTGTAAGCACTTTGAGTGTCTTGTGAAGATGGAAAAGTGCTTACCATTTAACTGCAAATGTGGCTAGGGTTCTCACCAGGACTGCAACCAGCATTGCAGGCGCGACTATTGTAGGAGGGTTATAGGAGAAAATTTTGAAATTTATAAACCTTGGGTGTGGTGTCTCACCCCAGTCTCAATTTTTTTTTTTTTTTTTTTTGTGCTCCCGTCACAAAATGATTCAAATTTTCGCGACAGGGTTTTTTTTTTTTAAAACTCACTATTACTAACCCTACTCCTATCCCTAACCCTAATCCTTCCCCCTACCCTAACCATAACCACCCCGCCCCCCGCTTCACTTTTAATTTCATGCAGCCATCACTGTTGTGTGGGCCGCCAGAAGAGGAGGTACTGCTGGCCCACCACCAGAGGGCGCCCTGCCTGAAGTGCGGGCTTCAGGCACGAGAGGGCGCTGCCGCCTCACAGGAACAGCCGAGGTGACAGCTGTCACTCATCAACTATGACAGCTGTCACCGATCATCTGCACTTCACCCCGGATAAAAGCAGGATGACACCTCCACCACGTCGCCGAGATATCATTCTTCTACGGAGGTAATACTCTCAGCCTGAATATTCCAATATTAATTCCAGTAGATACATTGTTGCAGCTGTCTCCCCGGAGGACCGGCGTGGGCCGCGACTGCTTCGCTCTGCTTTCCGCCAGATAAGTGAATAGACAGACGCTGCACGAGTGTGTGTTAGAGGTGGAGGTGGAATTCCCACCGTTGTTGTTACTGGGTGTACACACACCCACACTTGACTGTCTTTGCTCTTCGCCAGCAGTACCAGATCCGACACGCGGAGACGGTGGCCACCTGAGGGACTCGGGACCTGGCGGCTCCAGTATCCTTCGGGTTCGGTGGCGGAGGAAATCGTGTGGTTCCGGTTCTTCTCTAGACGGACGTCTCCTATCGTCGAGCCTGCCCACACAACACCTTTATGCATTGACTTTGTATTTATTCTATAATCTGCTGTGTGTGGTTGTGGCATTCACAACAGTAAAGTGTTCAAATTTAACTCCTTCTATTGTCCGTTCATTTACGCCCCCTGTTGTGGGTCTGTGTCACTACACTTTCACAACAATCACGGAATGAATTAGAATGAATTCATGCTGGTGTGATGAAAATCTGGAGCTTTTCATCACAATATCACGAACCAATAGATTAATATATATTTCGTGCTGCTGAATCACCACTTGTCGTGAGACCAGGTTGGGTGTCTGTTTCTGTAACCCTCCTGTCCTGTGCACTGGCAACATTTCCTGTATATTCATTTTGTGAATTATAGTAGAGAAGCTTGAATCTTCGACTGGACTGGGTTGCTTGACGCGAGGACGTTTCGCTTCAAATCGCAGAAGCTTCCTCAGCTAAAATTCTTGCTCTGGAAGTCTGACTTCTGTCTGACTCTTGTAGAGAAGAATAAAACAGAAGCCAACAAAAGCTGGAGTTTTAAACCTAACCAGACCCCTCCTACTGAGAGGCAGAGTGCTATAGGCTAGTGACTAAACAATAGCCCCTCAGTAGGAGGGTCTGGTTAGGTTTAAAACTCCAGCTTTTGTTGGCTTCTGTTTTATTCTTCTCTACAAGAGTCAGACAGAAGTCAGACTTCCAGAGCAAGAATTTTAGCTGAGGAAGCTTCTGCGATTTGAAGCGAAACGTCCTCGCGTCAAGCAACCCAGTCCAGTCGAAGATTCAAGCTTCTCTACTATGGATACCACCTGGACAACTGACAGCCTACACAGAAGTTTTGTGAATTGTTTTCTAATTTGTGTCAGTAGCATGGCCCAAGCAGAGGGTCACCCCTTTGAGTCTGGTCTGCTTGGGGTTTCTTCCTCAGAGGGAGTTTTTCCTTACCACTGTCACCTGTGTGCTTCCTCTCGGGGTTGGTAAGGTTAGACCTTACATGTGTGAAGCGCCTTGAGGCAACTTTGTTGTGATTCGGTGCTATATTAATGAAACAAATTGAAATTGAACCCTTTGAAACGCTATTTCCTGCATTTTGAAGGCCACTTTGTATTGCTGAGACGTTAAATAACGTGCCACATGTCCTTTAAAAAGGAAAAACAAAACAAAACAGAAAAGCTCCCCTGTGCTGGTTAAATCACACCATAGGGGCCCCTTTTTAAAGTCACGAATAGGTGGGAAGCAAACCTGGGACCTTCTAGCTGTGAAGCAACAGTGCTAACCACTAAACCATCAAGCTGCCATGTCAAACTCAACCAAGAACTAGAAATAAATAACCCAGCAAGATTAGCCATTGTGACCCTTTGAATGAAATGGCTGTGACAGTGTGAAATCCACAGACTCGTCACTGTGAGGATGAAAGTCTAAGAAAAGCAAGGGATGAAATCTGCATCCTGAAAAGCGCCTGCTGCTCTAATCTTTGCTTTGTGAAGGCAAAAGACGAGTGAGTCAGATTTACGTCACTGTTTGTTTGCTCCTTTTTTTCCACCCACAAATGCCTCTTCCTGCTTCCTCTTTCAGACTTTGCCTTCAGGAGACGAGTGGTTTTACACGTTCTTTCCTCATTTAAATGAGGTGGGCGGGATGCAGGGAGGTTATTTTACTCACTTATATAAATATTTGCCTTCACACGAGCTGACCCTTGCAATAGTCTGTTACTTTGCCTCTTTCACCCCACCCCACCCCTCCCACCCCCGGCGCTCTCATCCAGGCACACTTATTTACTTCTCCTGCTCACCCATTCATAAGACTCCAACCAGCCTAAAGACATTAGCATAGCTGCACAGGTCCGCCGACAGGACGGCTGTACGCAGCTTTGTTCTTTGCTTTGTTCTGAGGATACAAACAAAGCCGGCTGTGTGCAACGAGGAGGACACAGGAGGGTTTGGGCGAGCGGGGGAGACTGGAAAATCCTCCAGTTCTCTTGTCCAATAGTTTGACAGCAAGTAATAAATTGATCACAACGCCAGGCGTGATGTCGACCTTGAGGTTCCCGCTTAAAGCGGTGGCCGGTCAGCGGGAAGCTAGAGGTGGTCATCAACCGTCTACAACGTGCATGTGATTTACTGCGGAGACGACAGCGATAGAGATCTGGGATGGATCTCAGAAGAGACAGGGCTCCTGCATCTTTAATTGTTCAGAGGAACAGAGCCTCATCACAATTATAGAGCATTCAGGAAGCCTCCAAACTCATTTAGCTCTCCTCATGAGGGAAAAGGAATCCACTAAACACAAATTCCTCTTCTGCCGCCTGCGGCAAAAAGCTTTAATAGACTACCCAAAAGACAGAGGAAAAGAGTCACTGAAACTGAAGCTACTCAAAGTGTCAGCATGTACAGAAACCCGACAACACCTCTTTGTCCATTTGGTTTCTTTAATTAAAGCTGACACAAGCTGTAAATATGCACGTATTTTATCGTTACACAAAGTGCACAGACCTTCATGGTCTGAAGTGCTCAGGACAGCGAGTCGAACCTGAGAGAGAAGTGTACATGGGGAAATCCTGACTCACATTCATTATACACAGCATCTCTCCGAGTGCCCATAATCTACTTCCCCAACTAGTATACAAGGTAAATTACAACTATAATTGAAACACTGCGCATGTTTAGCAAATGTGAGCTTTCTCATCCATAAGGAGAGGGAGGCGTCTTAAAACAAATAAACACAAACTAATCAAGTCAATGCTGTGCGACACCGTCCTCAAAGATAAACACAGTTTGTTCCACCAACAATGAAGAGGTACATGATGGGCCTGGACACATTCTGTATGCAATTATGTTATATACCGTTTCATCAAGGTCATATACAATATTGTGTAAATGTTTTAGTTCACAAGAACTTTGATCTGAGTAGTGCCTGGCTTTTTTAGTTTTTATTTTTTGTCATGAATAGGTGAAGAGAAAATCTAATTCATATTTCAACAAAAACCAAATGTCCTCTTAGAAAAAAACATTTGTAGGTTTAGCCCCTGAAACAATCATGCAGTGCTTCCCCTATTGCAGTACAGGCTTGGCATGCCACCAGGCCAAAGAGAATCCCAATTAGGCCAAAAAATGTTTAAATAAAAAAAAAAAAAATGCTGAAACATAATGCCAAATATCCATTAATTTAGAAATCAATAACCATTTTGGCAAAGCCACAGCCCTCTACTCAGCACTGGGGTTGTTCAAAAAGATGACAGATAAAAGATCACAACTTAAAAACTTGTTTAAAGCTTTTCTGATAGCTGTAACCCATTAGAAAGCAATTTTAACCCAAAGACAGTAATTTAATGGAAATATAATCTCAACTGTGTTGTTGTTGTCTGACCAGTGGAATTTTGTGCTTTGCGCTCATTTAAGGTTAAAAAGTTATTAATTACCCATAGCAACAGATCTGTTAAACATTTAAAACTGTAAAAATCTGTGATTTATGATTTTTCTTCCAGATATTAACTTTCAGGGACCAGATTTTAAAATGCAAATAGTCTTAAACAAATAAAAATTATAAAAAGGATGATACTGTCCACAACCAGTATTTATATGCCTTTTACATTTTCACCCAAGGCCATCAAATATGGCCACTGGGTATTGTGAAGACTTTCCATCTGTCCGTCCGTCCATCTGTGCTCAGCATAAAGCCACAGGGAACATTCTTGGGACACAGACCTTGGACAAGTTCAGAGATGACTAACCTTGACTTTTTAAGAGATTAAAAAGTCACATTCTGTTCCTTTTTTTTTGAGGGGCAGGAGTGACAGTCTAGCTAGCTCAAACGAATGCAGCCCAGTGATGGATGTCTCTCTGCAGTAACGGCACTCTGATTCCTTGCATCAGGACCGGAGTGATAGAAAAGTGCAAGCACGGGTATTTCCCTCAGTCCCACACAAAAAACCCGCAGCACAACTTCATCTTTCAGCCCTTCAAGCAATCCACATTGAAGCTTTCAAGGACCACACGAGTGAATTAATATTTGAGGTTAAGTGAGCACACCATTCCTTTACCTTTGACAGCGTACATTTTTAATGCCGCCACAGACCGGCCAACCGCTTTATTGTTCCTATGCAGGAGGAACAACGTTTACAAGTGGACTCATTCTTGCCTTTAGAAAATCCTGCTGGGCGATCTTGGAGTTGATTTTGTCATGATAAATCATAACTGATCTCTTCCTTTTTCCTCAAATCAGGACAAGAGCTATATTTTGACAGTGAAGACAACGAGGTATTCAAGAGAGAGAACATTTCCAACATCCACCTGTAGAGGGCAATGCAACGCACAAAAGGAAGCGTGGCCCCCGCCACTCACCTCCCAATGATGATGAAGAAACAAGAGACATGGCACAACTGTCAGTGCAGTCCACAACTCCCTCTGCACAATCACATCACCCTCACCGTCGCGCTTCACTCATCATGATCACACAAGAAAGGAAAAAGAAGTGACATAATTTCCTCCATTTCAGCACATCTGTTCCACATCTGACTTCCATCCAGACAGATTTAGTGAGGTTTTCTGCCCCTGCTGTGGAGATTGTAAACAGGCCATTCAGCTTGTGTTAATAACTCAAGCAAGATGTGAGGCCCGGGGCCAAGTCTGCTCTCGGCCCCGGGCCTTCCGATTGTGCTGGCCCCGGGACAGATCCAGCTCCCTTTGCTGAATGTCAGCCTAAGCCCCAACAACCTGGTCTGAGATGGGTGAGAGAGCGCGGGCTCTCTGATGAGGGCTTTGTCCGCAGTAAGCCGTAGGGCTGAGAGCTGAGCAGATAACTCAGGTTGCATAACGCTGCCCACTCCGCCACCGGTCTTAATGAGGAGAAAGCCTTTCAATTCCACTCACAATGAAGAGCTGTAAAGGGGAAGCGCGAGACAAGAAAAGCGCGCAGCTGCAGGAATCCCATTTGTATTTTCAAGATGAGCTCTTTCAGACAAAGGTGACACTCGTAAGTATCACTGTGTAATGTGGCTAATCTCGTGCTGAATATATTATAAATGACTGCTTAAGACCTCTCATTCATCTGCCGCACCACTGGCACTCATCCATTCGATCGGCATCATTTACCAAGTAAACATGCTGCCGGTGACAGGTATCAGAGCTGCCTCTCTAATCATACACATACCTCAGCACCGTGGCATGTCCTCATCTATCTCCCTCTCCTTGGAGGCAGCACATACTCCCAATCAGAATGGATAATACCCTGTGGACCGACTACCACAGCCTGTACCGACAGGGGAACACTGCTGCTAAAAAGCAAAGACAGCCCAGGCCCATTTAGCATTGGTGTTTTGACACTAATGGACACGCGGACTACACCCTCATGTTTGAGAATTAGGATATTATGCAGACGTCCAAAAATGCCTTCTCTTTCCTCCCTAAAGCGTGAGGTAGCAGGGGAACAATTGCTTTCATGGGTGCTGCAGGGTAGCATTCAGTAAGGTCTTCTTGTCTCTCCCTCTACTTTTTGAGGCAGAGCTGGTGGAATTTAAGAGGAAGGGGTCTTATCTCAGACTCTTGCCAGCCCAGTGCACTCTTTGGGATAATGTTCTTATTGGGCGTGATCCTGCGACTGCAGAAGTCATGCTGTCTTTACTCAGAAAAGCAGGGGTAGGGGGCTGGACTGGAGGTGGGTGGCTGGCTTTGCCCTAACAACTTTAAAAACAAAATAAGACAAAAAAATTGGTGTTTCACTCACTCACTTTAAAGCAGTATGCCCATTGACAATAAGTTTGTTCTGAAAAAAAAAAAAAAATCACTCATAATTAGGGATGGGTATTGATGAGATTTTATCGTTAGGTACCATTGTCGATTCCGTATCGAATCCCTTATCATTACCTCTTGTGAATTTTCCATGTACTAAAAGTAGCCTTTACAGGTTTTCTATGTCAGCAACATTTTATTGAATCTTAAAGTAAGTAAATATGAAATTGGTCACTGGATCATTAAACTTTGGACATAATAAACTCTACATGGTGGATCCTTGAGCTCTGGACATAAATAGGAATAAACAAAATCTGTAGTTTTTGTCAAAAGCATTTCCTTTCAGACATTATTGGCATGAATATCTTTCCATACATCTGAGCTGAGCTCTTGCAGCAGTGCTATGCTGCACGTCAGGATGTAATTCATAAAGAATGCAGGACGTCTCATTTTGGGAGGAAAACACATTTTGGTCGATTATAGTTTATTGTCTGTATTACAGCATTTGGAAAGAGGTGTCATTTTATTTAAAGCGCCAATTCGTTTTGAAGTTATTAATTCCGACCGGACTCTGTCTCAGCAGAGAGCCGCACAGCATTGTGCTAACAGAACACAGGACAATTCTAGTTTCTTGACTGGAACAAGACAAGAGTCCACACAAAAGTGACTCACGACTGACATATTTTAATGGCTTTGAGAGGGGTTAAGAAGCGGACTTGCTGCTTCTGAAGAGCACTGAATCAAAGAACCAACAAGCCAGCAGATCGAAGCACTGCTTCAATGGTTCACGCTTCAAAGTGGAGTCACACTGCAGAAAGGGTTGATTTCAGACCCGCTGCAGGGTCTGTAATCAACGTACAGGAATGATCATTTTCCTGCCAAACACCGTCAAAAACAACGGCTGCTCTGAAGGACCAATAAGAGAATCGTTAAGCAAAAATACTATTGGTGGATCGAATCATTTCTTCTCGATACCCAACCCTACTCATAATTTCAAATTTTATACACTTTTGAGTAAGGATGTTCCTCAGTACAGGAAAGAATTCATTTTATTTTTAAAGTGTGTGCCTTGTCACATCACAAAGCTCAGAAAGGTCATGCTGAGATCACTCCAGTAAGTTGAAAGGTTAAGAAAAGCTGCCAATAGGCAGTGTGTGGTTCCCATTTGGTGTATTCTTATCTTCCGACTTCACTTCTACTTTGCTTAACAGCACTGTGTTTGTGATTGCTTCTGTGAATGTTATACATTATCTCATGAACCGCTGGGCAAAGTTATGGTGTCAAATTATTTGCTTAGACAGAAGCGTCTTCATCCTTTAATGGAACATTTTGTCAGAAACCAGCATTGCCAATGAAATGGCCAAAAAACAAACAAACAAACAAACAAACAAAAAACAAAGAAAGAAAAAATATGAATATTACCCACTCATCAGATCAGAGGTGAGAGAGCAAGTTTTGGTCTTAAATTACTCAGAAACACCAAGTTTGTATTTTTTCCAATTGGACATTGTTCTTAGGAATGTCCGGAAATGGCTGTTGTGACCTTTGATCATGAGGAAATCCCTGCTCACTGGACCACAATAATCACTGAGATGAGAGAGCAGATTTTAAGCTTAAATTACCACAAGTGTGTATTGGAACCAAGTGAACGGTTTCACCAAAAATTATTAGGAATTCCTACTTTGACCTTTGACCCAGATAAAATAAACCCTTGCTGAATTTCAGCAACAGTTCAGCAAAGTCATTCCATGGACAGACAAACATCAGAATATAAATAGTCATAGCTGCATATCTATTTTACAGTGCTTCTTAGTAGAAAAGTGTTTGGAAAGTGTTTAATTAGGTTGAACATGCAGCTCTTCTGGAGATCGTGAGAATTTATAGCATTCCAAACAAGTTGCGAGATATCAAAGCCAGCTTACACACAGATACTGTGAGTGCTGTGTAAAACAGGGGAAGAATGCTGGCATCCATCAGGGATGTGATCTGGGTCCTACCCTGATGCTGACTTTGGACTCTGCAGGATCAGTGAATACCCTGATTGCAGTACTTGAGAAGTTGATTGAAGAATCAGAGTTTCAGGGTTTGCAATTGTGCTGAATCAAGACATACATCCTGACTTTCAGACTTCCTGTACTTGGCTATCAAAAGTATATGTAAATACCAAGAAAGTGTCATCCTTGTAGAGACATTTGTTTATATTATCAGTGACATTCATGTGTCTCGGCCTTTGAGATCAAAGTGGATACACATAAGAATGCAATGCAATAACAGTGTCTAATAATCCTGTACGGGCACAGAGAGGTTCAAGCTTAGCAGACCAGCACAGGTTCGTCGAGAAATGTAAAGAATTAAAAAGCAGCTTTACGTTAGCTTTGCCCCTACAGCATCAAATCAGAGACTCCTTTGAAGAACAAACAAATATTCAGTCTATGAGGCTTCAGGTGACAGCATGGCACAATGGCAGCTTCTCAGCATCTGATAAGGACCATCTCCTTGCCTCTGGCTCACAATCGGAGAGATCAATTTCAATCTGGTGATGTGATAAAGAGAGCTGACAATGTGGCCCTGAAGCTGTAAATACACAATGTCATGTCTGAAAATAACTGATGAGAAATGATCTAAGATCAAAATGTGCACTGATTTCATTGCTTCACTGCCATCTCATTCGAATAATTTCTGCGACGAGACCTGTCGACTGTGCAATTTCAAAAGAAAAAAAAGGAGGAAAAAGTGAACAGCAAAACAGTGATTAATGCATAAGAGAGATCAACATATGAATAAACGATACCATGTCCTTTTTCCAGCTGCAGCCTCCCGGTTAGCTAATCTACTTCATACAGTGTCATTTCCTACAACAAATGTGTTCTTTATTAACCAACAGACACGGGAGACAGACTGCGCCGCTCGCCAGACAGAGGTGATTGTGTTATCTGCGAGGCCGGCTGTGCAACTCTCCGCCGCAGCTCGAGGATTGTCCCTTACCTCTCCACTACTCTGAGCGTTGCTTCTCCCCTGCACTCTAATTGCCTCCATTACTGTATCTGCAGTCAGATAAAATGCTAATTTCACAGCACATTAATTTCTCCAGGCTGAACAATAAGCAACACAAAGCCCAGGCCGCCTGTCTTTGCCTGGGCAAGCACGGCTGCAGCGCTGGGCTCTTTCCCAGTGGTACTGGAGTGAGAGTACCATTATGCACAGGTCAATGAAATGAAGGAAAAATCCATCGATTCTACATTTGAAAAGAAAACACAGGAGAAGGGCTGGGGCTGGGTGATTTATCAGTCTCAGACGGAGTCTGGCAGTCAGGCCGAGAAAACGCTACGGGGAGCTGCTCCATCCTCATTCGGCCAAAAGTCATAATACTAATAAATTCTGTCTGTGAGAACTTTTACATTGTGCAAAAAGTTTTACAATCAGAGTTTAACCGGACAATGATGATTTAGTGGTGATTCTTCAACAAGGGAATTTTAGCATAGCTGTACCGTCGATCAACTTAAAATTACAGGGTTAATAAAGTATTTTGATATCCATCATTTCCTTCATTCTGGAGTTCATCGATCATCCCTATTTCTCTTGCTCAGAAGCGCCCGTCTGTGTACATCAACCTAATGTTCTCATATTATATGCATGGCTTGATTCCTCCCTCCAGCATCCCCGACTGTCTCTGGATTAGCGAGTCCACACCCCACTTCACAAATCAAAACGTTTAACATAATAGCTCCCGTCCTCTAATGGCTACACAACACACTTCATTTATGCCGACACAGTTTTTAATAAGTCATTATCAAATTCTGCTTAATTCTATTCAGCCCTCCAGGATAGCATGAAGACTGAAGGAAGTGCTTTAACCCTGTATGCAAAACTTGTGTTTGTGTGTGCATGCGCATCGCGCCTGGGGCAGCGTGAATCCTGACCCAAGGACGGTCTGCTCTTCTTGGTAGAGGCAGATTTCTACCCAGGAGTGGGGCTGGCCCTCGCCTCTCCATGATAAGCCCTCCACATAAAGAGCACCGGAGGGTTTGTGACAGTGTGCACCGACACAAACAAGTCAAACCACAATTCATATACTCTTTATAGGCTAACAATAAAGTCGTTTATATTCTCGCATTTCACAAGTTGTTGTTGCGAAGGTTCAGGTTGTATTAATGAATTTGATGAAGTTCTTTGAAGCCAGGAATATCTTTTAATCCATGTTTCACATAGAAAAACACTGCACACATACATGTGTAAATGCTGCTGCAAAGATTCAAAGTGGTGGATTTGATACTAGTAGGATTTGAAATTTGTTGTCTCTGGTGGCCTCTTGTGTCTTTTACCTATAGCGTTTTGTGACAGCTGTCAAAAACTCTGGCAGCAGAGAAGAGACATGTGTAATACAGATCATGTAAGTGACGGAACAGAAATAACCTTGTGTAAGAACTCTGAGGTATTGATGTGCTGATGACCAGTCGAATAAACATCACAAATCATTTTATTTTTGGTAGCTAGAAAAAAAGAGAATTGGGTTTCAAAGAAGAAGAACTACTGTGCCCTATATAGGCCTTGAGGCCCAATGGTGCCAGTGCTAATCCCTGGATGAAAGTCTACAACTCAATGGCCGTGTAATGCAGGTTACTTTCCCAGCCAACAGTGGTACCCATTTACAGCTGGATGAACGGGGATTATCTAGATAAAATGTCAGTAGCGTGGCTGGGAATCAAACTCATATCTACTTATTGGTAACCCAACTCCTTATCTTACAGAGCTAACTACTCAATAAGAATAGTCTTCATTGGAGATATATATATATATATATATATATATATATATATATATATATATATATATATATATATATATATATATCTATATCGATGACATTTCTCCTCTGCATTTAAGCCAGTTATAGACAGAGCCAGTTATAGGTTGACACAAGACACGCACTGGGAGCAGTGGGCATTTACAGTCCATGTACCTGGGGACCAACTGCAGGTCTAGAGACACTGCCTTGATCAAGGGCAGTGAAAGGAGCATGCCCACAATGTGCATGATTTGATGGTAGGTGAAACCGAAGTGCTCACATGAAATCCAATAAAAGACATGGGGGAACATGCAAACTCCACAAAGAAATGAACCAGACATGGGTGGAATGAAACTTCAGACTATCTTAGATAGATTAGAGTGCTAAGCACTGAACCACCAATGTACTGAATGGTGATCCGATGACCAGTGCTTGTACAGCAATGTATGTTGCTGAAGAAACCAAGTGTCAATAGTACCATCAATCCGATAAACTGACAATGTTCGACCTGAGCACAGCATCACTTACAACCAAATCAAACTAATTACACAAGCAACCTTTGTCCCTGTGAGACTACAGCACAAAACAAGAACATCCAAGTTATCCATATCACCCCCATCCCCACTTATCATTTTATTTGCGCATTTATTTATTGTGAATTATTTAGTGTATATTTATACATGCTCGTACAGAGAGTGTACAGTTCAAACCGGAGTCAAATTCCTTGTGTTCTTGTAGATACTTGGTGAATAAAGGCTATTCTGATCCACTGGTGTGTGATGGTTATATGAACCATATTGAGCCCAATGAGAACAATACTGTGTCCTTAGCTACTGGAACAGCATATAATTTTAATCAGCAACAAACTAGAACAACACTAATATCAATGGCTTCACTAAGGTTACCTTCAAAATGCTTGTAATGCATGAATACTGTTGTGTGTTGGGGGGTTTGGCTGGACATTTTGGTGTTTTCTTTTCTTTGCTCTCCAGGTGGTATGCAAACTGTTTTTTGTCTGTGGAGAAGGTGCTGGCAGAAGAGTCCTTCACCCTCATCAGCATTATTGGCTGCACTTGTGGAGGATGTTCACGTGCAGGCCTAATGACTTGCAGCACCTGTGGATGATGCTCACGTGCAAACTTAAAGACTTTCAGCTGAAGCAGATAATGAGATGGCGTTCTGCACTTAAGCCATGAGTGATTCGAGCAGAATTGCCGGGAACTCGACCTTGTGACGTTCGTTTGTGAGACGCTGAGGACCGCGCCTGGGTTTGACACATCGTGCCTGTGAAGGAGGACGGGTGAGGGACACATGCTGTCAGCACACATCAGAGGTGATGATTGTCTGAATAAGTGTTAACAGTAATTTGGTATTTTGTTACGCAGTATATTTGAACATTGATGAGAATTGTGCAGCTCGCTTCTCACTGCCGTGGCGTACGGAATGATGATCCTCCACCTGTTGTGAGAAGCTGCTCATTTACATAAAGCTTAAATTCAGACCTGAATGTGTTGCTGATAGTGTGTGCCTTTGAAGGATATTTGTTGTAGCTGTTGACTTACCTCACCTTTTCCATCCTTCACAGAGTCAGTTTGTCGTATCCACCTGGGGGGTGTTCGGCGGTGAGTCTGGGTCCAGAAGCGTCGGGCTTCGATCCATTTGGGCGCTGGAGAGCGCACCGTCCTTCACCTCGCCAGACAACCGCACATTTATGTTGTACACAAATTATTGCACAGAAGGGAAATAAATTTGTTTTGTTTTTGGAACCGCTTTCTGGTTATTTTAGCGTTGGGTTCAGTCAGACTCTGGTCCGCTCCTCAACTCGCGTCTGCACATAACAGTAGTTCCCGGCCATTCCAAAATGGACCCAGCAGCAGAAGCGGTTCCTTTTGCTGAAAGAGTTCAAGAATACTTGGAGAAGATATGGGAGCAATTACGGCCTCTCGCAAATCAAATTAAACAAACAGATGCTCGCATTACGGAGCTTGCAGCGCAAGCCTTTCTGCTTCCTGCTGCGGCACTATCGATACCGGTGCAGATAACTCCGTCACCCAAGGGGAGGCGGAGTGCGGCGGATTATTCCGTGGATTTCCGAATTTTTTCTGCTCAGTCCGGTTGGAATGCCGCAGCTTTGAGAGGAGTGTTTGTGGATGGTTTGAACGATTCATTAAAAGACGAGCTAGCGGTCCATGACGAACCAGAAGATTTAGATGAGCTAATATCTTTGGCTATTCGTCTAGATGATCGGATAAAGGAGCGTGGACGCGAGAGAGGGCGGACATCAGAGCGGGTCTTTTCGTCTCGGGGCTTTCCCCGACACGGATCAGGGCTGCCTCTTCTTCGCCCCACTGAGACTCCTCCGACGGGACCTCTGGCTCCTCTTGCGGATGAGCCCATGCAGCTCGGACGAGCTGAAGCCGCCATATTGCCCCGGTCACATAAGCGTCAAGAAAGATAACAATGACGTATCTCCAGGTGCTCTTAGACAGGCATAATAATAATAAACGATTCATTAAAAGACGAGCTAGCGGTCCGTGACAAACCAGAAGATTTAGATGAGCTAATATCTTTGGCTATTCGTCTAGATGATCGGATAAAGGAGCGTGGACGCGAGAGAGGGCGGACATCGTCTCAGGGCTTTCCCCGACACGGAAGGGAAATAAATTTGTTTTGTTTTTGGAACCGCTTTCTGGTTATTTTAGCGCTGGGTTCAGTCAGACACTGGTCCGCTCCTCAACTCGCGCCTGCACATAACAAATATTGTGACATTTAGGTAAATTTTTTTTTTCTGTTAGATTCATAAATGTTTCCAACAGTCATAAAAAAAACTATTTGTGCCAAAATCAATAAATTAAATAAACCAAACCTACTCTGTGGCAGTAACATATCAATACACCACATCTGCGAAAATTATGAATGACAAAATCTTTCCAAACAGGATCATGAGTGAAGACAGAAATATAGGCTAATGTTAGCTTTTATGAATAAGAAATAAATTTTATGTAGGCACAGGACCCAATGCTTATCCCAGATTTTCGTAGCATTAAGCACAAAAAAAGTCTACGATGGTGCGTCCCATCCAGTGGAAGTTTTTTGTTTTTGTGACTTGTCAGTATCCCATTGGTGACAGGCGCACCAAAATAGTCTCCATGAATCCTGCTTTGACCCAACGGCAGCGAAAAATAGTAAGACACCAGTATTTCTCCCCAAACCTCCATGGCATATGTAAAGAGATTTTGATAATCAAGAGAATGTTCACAAAAAGCATCTTAATGATGAGTCAAAAGTTACTTTGAGGGCCTGGGCAATGATCCAAAACAATGTATTTAGCTAAATTACAGGATATTGGATTGGACTCATGTATGTAAGAGAAAACAGAAGATGTCTGGAAGGACAACTACAAAACAAAAGGGACAATGATGACATGTAACAACACTGACTTATCCAAGTTCTTACTAAGTACATTAATACATTTGTACCAGTGGTGTGTTTAAATATTGGGTCTTAAAACATTTTTATTTTTCCAACAAGTGAGTTAGCCTGACCTATGATAACATAACTAGAAATAATTAACAAAAGGGCATTTTCACTTACTGTCTTCTTATGTGATTGATAAAAATATAACCCAACACAAAAGTCAAACAAGCAATATGAACAAACCTTTAATAAAACACTTGTTGCAGACTCCTTTGACCACCATCATAGCTTTGTCTGCTTCAGCACAAAGCTTGTTCCAAGTTAAAAACACCTTGTCTTCATGGGAAAGGAAAACAATCTGACAGTGGAAAAAGTGAAAATTCACTTTGGATTGCTTGAAATACATCTTGAAAGTAGGTAAGGAAACTTATTTTGAACTATATTTCACTAGGATTAGGACGTGTTCCAGCTTGACGAATGACAGGAGTTTAAATATCTTTTGATAGGTCAAAACGCTTGTTTTGTCTCAGATACAACTCAACACAATATGTTTGTGTTGTGTTTGACTCTTTCACATACAGTAGTGTTCAGAATAATAGTAGTGCTATGTGACTAAAAAGATTAATCCAGGTTTTGAGTATATTTCTTATTGTTACATGGGAAACAAGGTACCAGTAGATTCAGTAGATTCTCACAAATCCAACAAGACCAAGCATTCATGATATGCACTCTTAAGGCTATGAAACTGGGCTATTAGTAAAAAAAAAGTAGAAAAGGGGGTGTTCACAATAAAAGTAGTGTGGCATTTAGTCAGTGAGTTCGTCAATTTTGTGGAACAAACAGGTATGAATCAGGTGTCCCCTATTTAAGGATGAAGCCAGCACCTGTTGAACATGCTTTTCTCTTTGAAAGCCTGAGGAAAATGGGACGTTCAAGACATTGTTCAGAAGAACAGCGTAGTTTGATTAAAAAGTTGATTGGAGAGGGGAAAACTTATACACAGGTGCAAAAAATTATAGGCTGTTCATCTACAATGAACTCCAATGCTTTAAAATGGAAAAAAAAAAAAAAAAACAGATGCGTGGAAGAAAAATGGAAAACAACCATCAAAATGGATAGAAGAATAACCAGAATGGCAAAGGCTCACCCATTGATCAGCTCCAGGATGATCAAAGACAGTCTGGAGTTACCTGTAAGTGCTGTGACAGAAGACGCCTGTGTGAAGCTAATTTATTTGCAAGAATCCCCCGCAAAAGTTAAATAAAAGACGTGCAGAAGAGGTTACAATTTGCCAAAGAACACATCAACTGGCCTAAAGAGAAATGGAGGAATATTTTGTGGACTGATGAGAGTAAAACTGTTCTTTTTGGGTCCAAGGGCAGCAGACAGTTTGTGAGACGACCCCTAAACTCTGAATTCAAGCCACAGTTCACAGTGAAGACAGTGAAGCATGGTGGTGCAAGCATCATGATATGGGCATGTTTCTCCTACTATGGTGTTGGGCCTATATATCGCATACCAGGTATCATGGATCAGTTTGGATATGTCAAAATACCTGAAGAGGTCATGTTGCCTTATGCTGAAGAGGACATGCCATTGAAATGGGTGTTTCAACAAGACAATGACCCCAAGCACACTAGTAAACGAGCAAAATCTTGGTTCCAAACCAACAATATTAATGCCTCGCACATGTACAGAAATCATGAAAAACTGTGGTTATACAACTAAATACTAGTTTAGTGATTCACAGGATTGCTAAAAAGCAGTTTGAACATAATAGTTTTGAGTTTTTAGCGTCAACAGCAGATGCTACTATTATTGTTATTTTTAAGATGCATTATCTAAAAACATATTCTTATAGTTCATTGAAATATTTGTTAAGGGATTGTGACTTATATTCAGTGTAAGATATATAGAGCAGAATTTAGACAACTTGCAGTGTAGATGTGCAGATGAGTGCAATTACAGACTCTATTTGCATGACATAGCAGTGGCCATGAAAACCACAACAGCACAGGGTGGACGCAACCAGCAGTGTTGCCACAGTTACTTTATGAGCACCTGCCGGCAACTAGCAACCAGAAACTAGTCAGCAGCTGCTGAATGTAACTAATAATCTAACTTAGTTACTCTTAATATTGAGTACTCGGCAAAGTTACTTTGCCGAGTACTCAACCTTAAAATAACCTAGTCAGATTACTAGTTATTTCATTAGTTACATTCATCAGCTGCCAGCAAGTTGTCCGCAGCTGCTAATGAAGTAACTGTATAAAGTAACTAATAAAGTAATCTTTCAAAGTAACTGTGGCAACAATGGCTACCGGTGACACTTTCAATGACTACCAATGACACTTCCACCTTAGATGGCGCCCAATGTAATTTTGAACAAACTATTTAAATGACCCTGGACATCAATTATCATACACTATCAAAATATAGGGCATTGACCTCCATGGGATTAACATTGTTAAATAAGGGTTAAATTAAGCAAAAAATAAATAAATAAATAAATAAATCCTGCTTACTTGTTTGGCAGGTCTTGTGATTTAGGGGTTTTCAGATGAAAAATACACTGCAAAACACATCTACTGGCACAAGATAGCACTGTTTACACACATGACAACTGAATCCTGCTCCTGTGCACTGATCTGAATGAGGAAGAGGAGGACTGGGTTTTGGAGAACAAACCCCGGCACTCTGTTTGCACTTTGTGGAACGACCGCAACCACACCAGAAGGGGACAGCTAAGCTAAGGTTAACTGCATAATCACTTTAAAAAGTGTATTTACATTTAATGAGATAAAAGTTCGCAATTTCAGCTCTGCATTGAAGTGGACCATCTGTCGGTTCTAAAACTTTCATTTGTTCAGTGGCGACAAGAAGCAGTTAACTCTGACTGTCTTGTACTGTCTGGTTCTCAAGACCAGGCACCTAAGTGGCTCTACTCTACTCTTTTCTACTCTTCTATTTTACGCTTCCTTTTTAGATATGCCTTAGTATACTAGCATAGTTCCACCTTAGAACTGGAATATAATACACTCAACAAAAATATAAACTCAACACCTCACAGGTGTGCCATATCAAGATGCTGATTAGACACCATGATTAGTGCACAGGTGTGCCTTAGACTGCCCACAATAAAAGGCCACTCTGAAAGGTGCAGTTTTATCACACAGCACAATACCACAGATGTCGCAAGATTTGAGGGAGCGTGCAATTGGCATGCTGACAGCAGGAATGTCAACCAGAGCTGTTGCTCGTGTATTGAATGTTCATTTCTCTGCCATAAGCCGTCTCCAAAGGCGTTTCAGAGAATTTGGCAGTACATCCAACCAGCCTCACAACCGCAGACCACGTGTAACCACACCAGCCCAGGACCTCCACATCCAGCATGTTCACCTCCAAGATCGTCTGAGACCAGCCACTCGGACAGCTGCTGGAACAATCGGTTTGCATAACCAAAGAATTTCTGCACAAACTGTCAGAAACCGTCTCAGGGAAGCTCATCTGCATGCTCGTCGTCCTCATCGGGGTCTCGACCTGACTCCAGTTCGTCGTCGCAACTTCGCACAGCCATTGAAGAGGAGTGGACCAACATTCCACAGGCCACAATTGACAACCTGATCAACTCTATGCGAAGGAGATGTGTTGCACTGCATGAGGCAAATGGTGGTCACACCAGATACTGACTGGTATCCCCCCCCCCAATAAAACAAAACTGCACCTTTCGGAGTGGCCTTTTATTGTGGGCAGTCTAAGGCACACCTGTGCACTAATCATGGTGTCTAATCAGCATCTTGATATGGCACACCTGTGAGGTGGGATGGATTATCTCAGCAAAGGAGAAGTGCTCACTATCACAGATTTAAACTGGTTTGTGAACAATATTTGAGGGAAATGGTGATATTGTGTATGTGGAAAAAGTTTTAGATCTTTGAGTTCATCTCATACAAAATGGGAGCAAAACCAAAAGTGTTGCGTTAATATTTTTGTTGAGTATATATACCTTACTGAATTTTCATTAACAAGCCTGTTGCCTTCTGCTTGCTAATGTGGTGTTTGTGTTATAAACAATTTCGCTTCTTGTTGCAAGGAGCTGTATCACGTTTCAAAAATAAATTTGACTCAGACTGATGTGATTTATGCCCCCCCACGCCTTAATGATGCATTTTTGGACAGATGCAACTACATAGTGCAGAAAATACGATATGTGCAGATTGATAGTTCAGGGGATTGCAAATGATGATTCATTTCATGCATGATAGAAATGTTTCATATATCCACACTGTTACAAAGAAAACCATCCCACTTAACAGTTACCTAACAGTTTCAAAATATTTGCCATCCACTGCAGTGGGATGGACGTGAATATCTATGAAAAGGCAGTCAGCTCGTAGAAAGCTGACAGCCTGACTTACATCATACTGTAGCTGCTCTATTAACCCCCTGTTTCTGGGGCCTGTTCTAGCAAGTCTCTTTGGCTCCTTCTGTTTCCATTCAAACACACAGAGCACTGCGGATGTGTTGACAGACTGAGCACGCCCGCACAGGCTGACAGGCTGGGGACTGGGCGTGGAGGACAGACAACCTGCTCAAGGAAAAGCAAAGAGGACAGACTGCGAGGGGACAATCAAGACAAGTCGTGTTAACTCTGCATCTCAGCGTGCATCAGCAGGCACCGCGCTAACGGCCTTCAAAACACATCATTCAGGTAATGTTTATCAAAGAGCACGACGCCGGACTGACAGACTGAGACGTGTCTCTGGAGTGGAAATCCATTTGTGAATGTTTGAGAAGGGACAGCAGGTGGGATGCCGCGATGGCTGCCCCCCTCCTCTAATTAAACCGTTACTGCAGGGCGTGGAGACTTGGAAGGGATTACATAATGCACTCCAACATGCTGCTATGGGCCAGTCCCAGTGGACAGCAGGCAGTGAGAAAGACAGACAGAGAAGTGTAGAAGAGCGAGGCATTTGAGATTAAGTCCCTTTCATCTTCAACCCAACTCATATTTCCTAAAGTTAAGTATTAGATGAAGACTGTGCGATTACTCTCTCCCTCTCCCTCTTTCATTCTCTTTCACAAACTCTCTCTTGGTCTCTCTTTGCCTTTAGTGGAAGACTAACCAAATGTGCATTCAAATGCCCATGGAAGATTCAAGCTCCCGATCCCCAGTGCTAAATACGGGAATTTCGAAGAATTGCAGTTCAAAAAGGAGACACTTACTTATCTGCTCTCGCATTTCACAAGAGAACTTGAGTCGATGACTGGGCTCGGGCGCTTATAGCACGTGCTTCAAACATGATGAGGATTACCTCAAATGTTTGACAGAAAGCTGCAGTGTTGTTCTACCGAGCAACAATGGTCATTCATAATGATGCTCATTGTTACCGTTTGGGGATTACACAAGGGCGTACGGATAGAAAGCAAATCACGAAGTCTGGCATCAAAAGGAAAACGGGGGGAAAGGAAGAAATGATGGAAAAATGTGTTACTCTAAAAGGAAATACAGGCATGTGGTTGTGTTTAAGGAAACATTTCTCTGCATTACACAAAGCAGATGCACAGTATGCACTCCTTTAAACATTACACACAATGAGTGCACAGTTTTGTACCCAAACTTGGTTAAAATAAAAGGATTTTTAAAAAAATGGACTAGTTTTGACTGTGTTGAATGTTTGGTCTCCAAAGTAAAAGGTCAAACAGGTTTGACGCCCATTGGATTCTATGACATGTGACATGTTACCCCGTAACATGATAACTAAGCACAACAGATGGTGCAAACTGTTCCTTTTTAAAATGCGATAAACTCAAACCAATAATTTGCTTTTTTTTTTAACACCAAAATTGGAGCAACTTTAAGTTTTGACCCCTGTACAAACTGAAACTGACCTTTGTCACAATATTTGCTGTTTTTACCTCATAACTCCAGAACATTCAGTCACAGATTGTCCAAACTATACCTTTTTGGAATTGTTATGATCAGACAAGTAATGTGGTATAGTTTAACATGATTGGAACATTTTAAAATTTTGATGCCTGTGAAATTCTTTATTGACCCCTGTAGCTCATTAGAGGTCAGCTCCAGGATGGCCCTATAGCTGAAAATAAATATCAGTTAATTTAGAATGTGTGTGTCAAATTTGATGTTTTTAATTAAAAAAAAAAAAAGCACAATTTTTATGGAAAATTTACTTAAGCTGCTCCACTAAACGGCAACTTGGGATGCTGGAAAATGAATGTAACAGGCAAGTGCCAAAGCCTGCAGTTCCTCAAATGGCCACTTGAGGCTGATTCTAAAAGCAAGTCAATCTCCATAGACTTCCATATTAAAAAGTCAACTTTTCTAAAACAAATAAAATGTTTACATCTTGGCAAGAAAAAAGTTTGTCTCTGTAGCTAGGTTCTACCTCCATGACAACAGCACATGGATGATTTTTTATAAAATTCATCAGTTAAAGTTTTGTCAAGTCATCAACTTATGCATACTTTGGGACATCGTCATTTAGTCATAACTCGGTGTGCGTGTTTGCAGGAGTGATTTGTGCGAGAGTGAAGGGTCTACAAGATGGTAGTGAGACATCTATGTTGTACAGCCGGTGTCGCAGACCGAACGGTCCCCCCTAAAAATCGGTCCACCCTGCCTTTACTGCGCAGGCGTCATTAGCCACAGTTCATGGATTATCACCTCGTTTCTGCTTAAAACCGCACTCCAGTCATCATCTATCTCAGCGACAGATATCTGAAGCTTTTGTACAACAATCATTTCCACATAAATTCAGCATTATTTCATCAGAAAAGACAGATGAAGCGATCAGAGTGCCGCAGCTACATGAGCTGCTAGCTGATGTGTTCACTGTGTGTCAGTCATTTCACAGCGTCACAGAGTTTCACCTTGTTTCTGCTTAAAAATAACTTTAGAATGATTTAAGAGGTTTTACTTTGTCATCTGATGGTTAATAATCACATTATTCCCTTTGATCACTTTGGGCGAAGAGAGTCAGACTCAGACGAGCTGCTATGGTCCCAAATGACGCATGCACAGTGAAGGCAGGTGGACCGATTTTTAGGGGGGGACTGTTCGGTCTGCGACACCGGAACAATCACTGATAGGCAAACTGTGAAGCTGTGTGTAAGAAGGAGAATCCGCGTTTTCACTATTTGAGGAAGCTGTCCTTTTTTCCACATTGATAGAACACTCTTGACCCTTTTTTTAGTCACTCATTTATTGAATTGATTTTATCTTTTAGCTTGGTGTCTTGGTTCAGCAACCTTACCCTAAAAAGGTCTGCTGTGGCGACACCTAATGGGAGCAGCCGAAAGAAGGAGAAGAAGAAGCAATTGCATAGGAGTTCATAAAAGTGTACAGTCTGTAGTTTAACAGTCATGGTTCCAAAAACATAAACCATTGATTTTAAAGCTCACATCGCAGCAAAGCAATCTCAGGTAGTAAATTATTACAAATCTCACACGTGGAACTGCTTCAGCTCACTACAATGTATAAGAGGGAATTGTTGTAATTGCTCAAAAACACACAGATTGAGCTGATAGAGGTTGTGGTGCCCTGAGATCATGCACCCAAATTCCTCTCCATGTCAAACGGATGGGGGATCCATGAAAATTCAGTAAGGTATATCTTATATATTATATTCCAATTCTAAAGGTGGAACTATGCTAGTATATAAAAGGTATATCTAAATATGTAAAAAGGAAGAGTAAAATAGGAGAGTAGAGCCACTTAGGTGCCTGGTCTTGAGAACCAGGGATGGTGACAAGAAAAACATCTATTCTGAGGCTCCAATCACACAGATACTCCTATAACTAAGGCGCCGCTGCAATCAAGAAAGTGCCTGTTTGTGTGTGAGAACAGGAGAGATCGCCACTCGAGCAGGTCTTTTCTGCTCAGCGACATTTGCTGAAATGAATACTGGATCTCCAGCAGTGCCAGACAGCAGATGCCTGTCTTTGCCAGATGTCTGCCGTGCCGCTCCATTCCGTTCTTGCTGTTTGCCGCTGTGACTGCTCTCTGACGCTCACCGCTCAGCTTCTTGTTTTCATAACAGTTCCGGTGCGGATGGCTGGCACAGCTGTTCTGTGGGTCCCCATGGCCTTTTAAAAAAGGCAATAAATCAATCTAGGCACTCAGTACAGGCGGGAAATTGACCAATTAGAGCGGCCCAAGATGCTTATGTTCAGGCGGATGATTTTACAAATTGGCTATCTATTTATACCAACACAGGCGCTCCGCAAGAAAAATTTACTGGCTGTAGTCAGTGCATTAACACTCTCTTTTTCTCAAGTAACAGACACAACAACTTAGGAGTCTTTCTCCTTAGTCACAAAACCTCATGGTCTTTGTACAGCTGTGACATTTCCTATTATTCACAATACTATTAACATCAATGTAAAAACAGAAACTGGAAAAAAAAAAACACACACACACAAACAAATGGATATTTTATTTCCAGTTTTCAGTGCAAAAACAATAAAAATTATTGAGCAAATAAATGATTTTGGCTTTCAGAAAGAAGTCTTATTATTATATTGACCAATCATTCACCTCCATGGTAACATCCTGTTACGGAAATAATAAAAATAAAAAGCATTTATCTTGACAGCTCTTTGCAGCACCTCTCAAGCTCCATCAGGTTGGATGGGGAGCGTCGGTGCACAGCCATTTTCAGATCTCTCCAGAGATGTTCAATCGGATTCAGGTCTGGGCTCTGGCTGAGCCACTCAAGGACATTCACAGAGTTGTCCTGAAGTCACTTCTTTGATATCTTGGCTGTGTGCTTAGGATCATTGTCCTGCTGAAAGATGAACCGTCACCCCAGTCTGAGGTCAAGAGCACTCTGGAGCAGGTTTTCATCCAGGATGTCTCTGTACATTGCTGCATTCATCTTTCCCTCAATCCTGACTAGACTCCCACTTCCTGCCACTGAAAAACATCCCCACAGCATGATGCTGCCACCACCATGCTTCACTGTAAAGATGATGGCTGGTTTTCTCCAAACATTCACACCAAAGAGTTCAATCTTTGTCTCATCAGAGCAGAGAATTTTGTTTCTCATGGTCTGAGAGTCCTTCAAGTGCCTTTTGGCAAACTCCAGGCTGCCATGTGCCTTTTACTAAGAAGTGACTTCTGTCTGGCCACTCTAACATACAGGCCTGATTGGTGGATTGCTGCAGAGATGCGTGCCCTTCTGGAAGGTTCTCCTCTCTCCACAGAGGAATGTTGGAGCTCTGACAGAGGGACCATCAGGTTCTTGGTCACCTCCATGACTAAGGACCTTCTTCCCTGATCATACAGTTTAGATGGTGGGGCCAGCTCTAAGAAGAGTCCTGGTGGATCCGAACTTCTTCCAATTGCGGGTGATGGAGGCCACTGTGCTCAATGTGACCTTCAAAGCAGCAGAAATGGTGCTCTGAGGTCCACAGACAATTCCTTTGACTTCAAGCTTGGTTTGTGCTCTGACAACTGTAGGACCTTATATGCAGACAGGTGTGTGTCTTTCCAAATGACGTCAAATCAACGGAATTTTCCCCAGGTGGACTCCAATTAAGCTGCAGAAACACCTCAAGGATGATCAGTGGAAACAGGATGTACCTGAGTTCAATTTTGAGCATCATGGAAAAGGCTGTGAATACTTACATACATGTGATTTCTTTTATTTCTAAATAAATTTGCAAAAATCTCAAAAACAAAAAAACTTTCACATTGTTGTCATGCTTTCTGGATGCACTGTATGTGTTCAGTGAGTTAGATTGTCGATTTATTTTCCACAGAAACATTTTAAAACAGCAATTTCAGATGTATTTCAGTTTTTCTTCACCACAGCCAGATATTCAGCAGTTCAACAGCGAGCACACACCTCGATAAATTACTCTTTAAATAGCAAGGTTGAGTCCACATGAGGCCAGAAATTGATGGAATTATGTCTGAGAGCTTCTGAATTAATAGTTTTTGTAATTTTTGGCTATTTGGGAAACATTTGGCTGTATGTAAGTGCCTACCTGTAGAACCACTGCTCATTCATGTGTGTAAGAACAGAGGGGAACAAAATCTAAAGAATTAAGCAACTGTTTTTTGGAGCAAACGTGCATTTCACACACGCCAGGTTCCTCCTTGGGGGCCCTTTCTAAAAGATCTGTGGGAGAACAAGCAATCAGTTCAATCAATTACACACAAATTTAAAAAGACTGGGACCATACAGACTTTATACCACTGAGGCCCAATTGAACACCCAAATAACAAGATTACAAAGAAGCTGGAGACAGAAATGTGACATCATCCACCTTTAAGAGGGCGCTCCAACACCATGACCTGAAAGACTCTCGACCATGGAGGGAAAATAAAAAACCATCAATCCAGAAAGGGCTCAATTGTACACCCAGTGATAAACATGATAAAGCCCAGAACAAGTGCATAGCTAATTTCCACTATTTTTTCCAATATTTTTGTCATTTATGCAATTTTACACACACCCACCCACCTGAAATAATACCCCTTGCAGTTCCATGGTTATGTTGGTCTAAAAGTGAGGTGCAGTTTCATATTGCTTGATGAAATGGTATATATGCAGTTCAACAGTGTGAATTTTTTTGGCTAAGGTGTATGTAAATTTCTATATTTTTAATGACATTATGATCCAGTAGAGAGAAAGAAAAAGAAAGAAAATGACATGCTCGATGGCACAAAGTGGTAGGACACATATGCAGGATTCAGAAATTAGCTTTATAGAGTTTAATGTCAGTCCAGGCAGGGTTTGGTACACAAAAGGGCAGGCCAAAAAGAGCAACAGTAATCGAAACATGAGGCAGAGGCAGGATGCAATAATGGCAGACAGGTCGATAAACGGTAAGCAAAAACAGGACTAGAAAACTCAGAGGACAAACACTTGAAAGAGACACAACAATCTGACAACTGAAAGAGGAAAAGGAAGTGACTTATATAGGAGGCAGGAAAATGAGGAAATACAAAACAGGTGTGTGAGGAAGGTTCAGGAACGGGGCGTGGCAAGCAGGAAGGGAGGAGAGGAGAGACACGCCCAACATCAAACACCCAATACCCGATAAGAGAAATCCCTCTGCCAAAACCCAAGCACAAAAATAAGAGAGAAAATGTACCATAATACATAATAAGACCCGCAGACCCAATCAGAAAGAAAGAAAGAAAGAAAGAACTAAATGGGTGGACTGTCCAATTGGGCACCGTAGTCTTGTTGGAGGGTGGACCATAAAGGGGTTAAATGAAAGAGCATATGACGCAAAAACTGTACTTCTGGGGACAGCCCCATTATCATTATTCACATTAAATCTCGCTAAAACCTACTGACACGTCCTCTCCCATTTGCCTTGTCTTCCCTTTTCCACTGGAAACTGAACAAACTACACTTTTTGTGACTGCTTCAGTGATTGCAGCCAAAAACAAACAGTACGCCATCCTTCCATGTGAAATAATGCTGTGTTTGTGTTGCGCACTGGCAGGCTGTCCCCGGAAGAGGTCAAATCCTGATATCGTGCAGGGGTTCAAACGAGACTGCACTGCCCCATTACGCAGACAGGTAGCGTGAGTGCGATTGGCAGACCAGCTCTTTATCCAATCAACTACCTGCTCTACTTCTCTTCTCAACAGGAGTCATGTGTCAGAATTAATTTGTGCACACAAACTCCAAATGCATGACTATGAAATATTAATTTGTGCAAACAAGTTAATGGTTGTGGCTTGTCTCTTCTGAGGGGTTAAAGAAACCCCACTGGTGAATCTGGCTAGTCAGAAACTTCAAGCAACACCTTACCAGGAAATTATTATTCATATTTTATGAATAAAATGTCTCATGCATCTGCATCATGTGATATTTAACCAATGTTACTAATCTGCATATCACTGTGCAAGACAGGTCAAAACTCAAAGATAAAAATAAATATAAACTAAGTGATTCCTGGTGAAAATGAGGATGGAGGTTGGAGGTAATAACTTCATGCTGTTAATTTGCACACAAATTATTAATTTGACAGCATCAATTATGCGATGTGAGGACACGAAATAATATGTGTAACAAATTAGTTTTTTCCCCAAAGACACCTGTCGGGCTTCAAACTGATATGATGCTACATGAAAGCGATAATGTGCCACCTACTGTATATAGGCCAGACTTTATTAATCATCATGGCCAACTTTAATTTTTTTGGAACAACATTATTAGATTTTGCTGTTAATGTAAATGCTTCTTGAAATTGAGACCTACTGCCTGAATTACATGTTTATTTATTTATAAAAAAGTCGATTAGGAGCTACAGGTGCACTGGCATCTGTTAGCAATCTGTCTGCCTCCCAACCCCCGCTCCATATAAAAACCATTTATTGGACACCTTTTCATTAAGCAGACCAAACCACAGCCTTGATAACTGTATTGTATGATTATCAATCTCTTGGTAACCATCAAATAACAGGCTGCGTGCACCTGCATGGATGTTTTTCCATATGCTGCTCTCAGATCAGGTAGCGGCATAAGTTAGCGCTCGTCCCCAGCAGTGGCTGATGCAATGCTCAGGCTAAATCAAGCGCGGGATCCAGAAGTGAGCCACAGCGGTGGGTTTTGTAGAGCTGCTGGCTAAATGTGGCAAAGTCTAATTAGTACTACGTTGTAACAAAGTCCACTGACTCTGTTCTAAAGAACGCCACGAGCACAAGCAGCAGTCCTTTATGTTATGCTAAGTAGTACTCCTGAGCATCATTATCATTCACAGCGTGCTTGCCTGCGGACTCATTTATGCTTACATGTCACTTTCTTTCCATATAGTCTAATCAGCTGATTAATACACACAGATGCAAACGCACACACAGTCAAGACTTTAAAGGTTACTGTTGGTATCCTGAGTAGTTCATCTAGAAAAAGTGTGTGTGTGCCGAGTTATCTAGATTAAAATAAATGAAAACAAATAGGGATGTGCTGCTTTTTCTCCTCCAACTGTTTCTCCATAGAAGGATGGCCCTTGTCTCTTAAACTACAGCGAGGGAGGAAAACCCCCATTGCTGAAACAGTGAGTCAATCCCCACGGCTGGGCACAAATCAGACAGTCGTTTGTGTCTGTAGACATGTGCTACAGCTGGGTGATAAAAGGATCTCTGTAAGGGATCACCATATGGACATTTTTACTCAGTGTGGATAGATTAAACAACCTATTACACAACAGAAATAAATGTGACACAGCCAGTCACGCTATGATTTTTGGTTTGCATGTCAAAGATCACACTGCAAAGCATTTGAACTGCTGGGCCCGGTTTCATAAAGTAGTCTAATCTTTCAGTCTGCTAAACTTACTTAGTCGACTACAGTTAGTCGCCCAACATTATCCGTCTAATCACTGCTTCACAGCGACGATTAAACTTGGAGACAAGCCGTCTTACCTTAGTCAATGGTTTTCACAGTCATGACGGCTCCAATGCGCGACAATTTTATTTACTTCCTGGTTGTTCATTGTCAGGAACTATGTAGCCTTTGTTTTGTTAACTGGCTTTATTAACAATTACAGATCCATACGAACAGCAGAATGACTTGCTTAGCTCTTAGCCTAGCAGTTTCACTCTTCAGTTTCTTCTTCGACACTTCAATCAAAGCTTTTTGTACACACAACGTTGCTCAGCATAACAGCGACGCCCAGTGGCTTGTGTGAGAACTGTCACAAACACATCACGACAGTCGTCTGCTACAACCATGGCCAAATGCAGAGGAAGCTCTCCTTTTGGATGAATACAAGCAACGTAGGGGTGCTCTTCAGTGTTCCATCAGGTTTGATACATGATAGCCACCATTTTTTTGAGGTAAGACACTGAAATTTTGTCAACTAAAATAAGATTTGCCTCCTCTGTACCTGGCCAAAATTTTAGTTGGGTGACGTGAAACTTTATCCAACTAAGCACTTTGTGCAACAACTAACGTCAAAAAATTAGCTAACTAAGTGAGTTTATTCAACTAAACAAGATTAGACTGCTTTATGAAACCGGGCCCTGATGGTGAATAAAGATCTGAAAGAGTGGTGGCTTGATTTGTTTACAACTAGGGAAAAAATGACTGTGAAAGTAAAGTTGCATCATCCTCCAAAGCTGAGGAAAGTATCGACGAAGCATTTTATTGAACTGAGCGTTATCGTTGCAGTAACAAAACAAAGAATCAGAGGCTCCATTATGTGAACTGAGATAAGCAAAACTTTATAACTGAACTACTCTTCAAACAACCCGCAATGACCTTTCACAATAAAGACACTGCTGTAGCCACAAGGCATTTACATTATTTCAAAGTTTCTAAGCATCGACCTGATGGAAACCCCCAGAAATTGTACGCAGATGTGGATGAGAGTTGTTGACTTTCCTTGATGGGACAACATCCTATTGATAGCTAAGTCAACAGAGATGATGCAGATTGTCCACGGAGTTCGGCAGGTAGCCTGAAGCACACACCTGGATTTGATCCCCGGTTTACATCTTGGTCGTCCTGTGCCGCAGTGCTACCTGCTATGTGTGATAACATTTTTTAAGATGTAGAGTGTCAGTTAGATAGTAGTAATTTGAATATCATTAAATTGATGAAGTGCAGATTAAAATAGTCCGTAAAATACCCTGTCCAGTAGGGGCCAACCAAGACGGGAAGCACAACAAATCAATTTTTGCCTGAAAAGCTGTATCTTGTAGTTTTATTTACACTTAATTAATAGTTCTTTTTTTTTTTGTCTGTGTGCATTTGTATACTTGATTTTTGTCACTGGTAGAATGGCCAAAGCAGATGGTCACCCCTCTGAGTTTGGTCTGCTTGAAGTTTCTTCTTTTATTAAAAACCCTTTAGGGAGTTTTTCCTTACCACTGTTGCCTATGTGATTCCTCTGCCAGGGTGAAGTACCTTGGGAAGGCGTATGTTGTGATTTGGTGCTATATAAATAATTTGAACGAAAATTACAAAGTAAGCTATCATATTTTGTTAAAGCAGAAAAACGTGAACAATATTCCAAACTTTATCTTGTGAATCCTTTAGTTTCTTCAGGTTTCAGTCTTTATCGGGATACTGTTCAAACTGGCAGCATCGGTAAATTATATATCAGGATAAATATCAATGCTGGCACATGTGGACAAATATTGTGAGAATATTTTCTTTTCTCAAATCATCATATAAACTATAAATCACATATTTATATACTGTGCATGTTTTTCCGCAACAAGGTTCAAAGGTTGTAATCACACACGTTGATTTTAAACGCTTATAAATGACAATAGCAGCATTTTTAGCTCAAATTGTGGCAGGACTATTAGAAATATTTCAATAATATAACAGGGTTCAAACACTTCCATTTTGATGCTATCAATTACCCCCTTTATTCCTCAATTCCATCCCCTTAAATATTAATATGATTCCATAATGAGGCTGAGTGGTCGGAATCACTCACTGTCCCTCAAGGCAGCTTCGCAGTGGACGAGCGCACAGACCTCGCTCGTCCCATTAAGCTCTACTTCAGCACTCGTGCACATTTCTGTGGAAATTTTGTCTTCCACTTTGTCACAGGCACTAAATAAAAGGCTGCATGCTCAGAAAGCAGGTGTCTCCTCTAATAACTACACAACTCACCTGGTGTCTCCACACTGCCTAGTTAGGCTTAATAAATTATCACAGGATTACGTGTGTGAATGCACATGCACGTGTCTCATTCTTTACATGCAATATTTCCTTTCCTTTCCTCTTTTAGCCTTCTGATGGCATTGAAAACTGTTCTTCAGGCTTCCAAATGAACTGCCTGATAAATTATGGTGGTGAGGGGGGTGCGGGTGGGGGGGGTGGAGGTCAGTGGTTTACAGACAAAACAGGACCTTTCAACTACCGTGTGATGAGGTCTGAAAAGACAGTTCTGAGTCGAGCGCACAGAATGAGAAATGAGACGCTTAAGATCACTAAAATTGTTACTTTTCAAAAAGCAATTTCCTTAAATTGCTGAACAAGTTAGTAAAATCAGACACCCAATTAGGATTTGATTTTTGAAAGCGAAATTAAGAAGCAGGCTCGACTATCAGCGCTGTCCGGGGTACAGGCGACTGTTGCTCATCTCGACAGCAAGGCTTTTATGTGCAGGAACCCCGTATCATGCAACTCGCACAATCTAATTAGCACGAATGGAAGAACGTTCATTTTCAAATGCAGTTTATGGAAAAAAAAATGGAAAAGAAAGCGATAAGTCGGGGCGCCATTATTGTCGTATTTATCGACAGAACGTCTCTTTCATGTGCCTTGTGAAAACGAGTTGCCTTGCTACTGAGTCATCACTATTTAGGCCATGAGCTAATATGCTGTGAAATGAGCGCCGCTTCACCATCACAGAGCAAAATAAATCACAGAGTTCCTGTATTATTTCTATAATGCTCGGAACTTAATACTTTTGACAATCGTACATTAGCAAATCGTCCTCCCTTGTAGCGACACTGTCTAGAAGCGACGTAACGGTAGCGTCACACAATGGGATGAAGCGAGTGTAAAACAATTTCATAATGTGTACATTCATAGGCCCTCAGCCATACTGAGACATGTGCAGAATCCCTCACACACACACACACACACACACACACACACACACACACACACACACACACACACACACACACACACACACACACACACACACACACACACACACACACACACACACACACACACACGTGCATGTGCACAGACGAGCAGACCCGGCAACCAGCGAACCGCAAAACATCTTCATCCATCACTGTTCCCATGGCAACAAGTGAAATCATATTCCTTTTACAACTTTGTTCTCTGTTCACAAAAAAAAAGATGTTACCATCTGCTAAAAACATATAAGCAGAGAGAAAAGTTATGTGATGAATATTTTAAGGGGCTTTGCGAGCGGCTGCAGGCATTATGGTCCCCGGCCAGCATCTTCCTCTGAGGCAGAAAACAGCCACATCCTCCCCCACTGAGGATGATGCTGAGGGGGACGTCCTTCTTCAGGAGAGCCCGGGTTGCTCTTCCACCGCTATAATTCTTCCACCAGAACTCCACTGAATTATTGCTGACCTGTCTGTTTCCTTTTCCAGCCACTTGTAATGTGTATCACAGCACATACAGCTTCAGTTCTGATCTCTCGATGTTTTTATTCTGCGCTAGGAAGCATGATGGTGCAGATAGTTAGGATGCTTGGCTCCAAATGAGTAAGTAGGTGCCTGTTTTGAGGCCAACTATGCCCATTCTCTTTACACATCTGGAGAAATGCATCAGGAAGGGCATCTGTCAAACACATGTGGTAGATCACCGCTGTGGTGACCATGAGTTAAAAAAAGAACAAAACAAAACAAGAAAACCCAAAACAAAGCATCGTACTACTGACAACGGTTTTCACAGCTCTGAATTTGTATGTGATCACCAACATTTATTTGTGCCAATTCAAGATTTGTTATACTTGGAATTCTCTTAATTTTTTAAACTCTGGTAAACTATATTTTGTAACATAATACTGCTTTGTAATATGTGACTATGAACTCCAATCAGCATTTCAAAGTCTTAATATTACAGATTTCAAACTGTATCAATGCTAGAGCTGCAACAATTCATCAACAACAATTTTGATCTTTCGCATCTTCCCTTTAAGCTCAAGGTTGTCGAGCAGATATGATGTGGTTCTGGATGTTTTACACCGTATGCTCTTCCTGACACCACTGCACATTACACAGAATGGGCACAGGTGCTCTTGAACTGGGAACCTTCTGTTTTGGAAGCAAGTGCATTAACAACTTGACCTCTGTTTTGATGTTTGAAAATCTTTGATTTCAGCTTTGTAAATGTGAATATTGTCTTGTTATTTTAGTGGCTGCTTTACTTGTAACTGGCAGTAAAGTGAATATCTTTCAGCTGTGGACAAAACAAGACATCTGAAGGCGTCATCTTGTGTTCTGAATACTACTGATCTATATTTGTTCCCATTTTTTGACATTTCATAGACATCACTAATCAAGAAAATGCTAGACTGATTAACTGAAAATGAAAAAAAATCATTAGTTGCTGCCCTAATTAACATCCAACTAAAGATGGTCCTACGCCAAACAACTATCCAATAGGTTGATTTTGCAAGCATATCATTAGGGCTTATAGTTATGTTTGAAAATTATGTAACATCTAGCAGGTGTGAATAAACATACAGTGGATCCAGAAAGTATTCACGACGCTTCACATTTTCCACATTTTGTTATGTTACAGCCTTATTCCAAAATTGATGAAATTCATTTTCTCCTTCCAAATTCTACTCACAACACTCCCAAATTAAAAAAGGTTTTGGAAATTTTTGCAAATTAATTAAAAAAATAATAATAATCATATGTGCATAAGTATTCAGACCGTTTGGGCAGTACTTTATAGATGCAGCTTTGACAGCAATTACAGCCTCAAGTCTTCTTGAATATGATGCCACAAGCTTGGTGCACCTATCTTTGGGCAGTTTTGCCCATTCCTCTTTGCAGCACCTCTCAAGCTCCATCAATTTGGATGGGGAGCGTTGGTGCACAGCCATTTTCAGATCTGTCCAGAGATGTTCAATCAGATTCAGGTCTAGACTCTGGCTGGGCCACTCAAGGACATTCACAGAGTTGTCCTGGAGCCACTCCTTTAATATTTTGGTTGTGTGCTTAGGGTCACTGTCCTGCTGAAACATGAACCGTCACCCCAGTCTGAGGTCAAGAGCACTCTGGAGCAGGTTTTCATCCAGGATGTCTCTTTACATTGCTGCATTCATCTTTCCCTCAATTCTGACTGGTCTCCCAGTTCCTCCTGCTGAAAAACATCCCCACAGCATGATGCTGCCACCACCATGCTTCACTATAGGGATGGTGCCTGGTTTCCTCCAAACATGACGCCTGGCATTCACACCAAAGAGTTCAATCTTTGTCTCATCAGATCAGAGAATTTTGTTTCTTGTGGTCTGAGAGTCCTTCAGGTGCCTTTTGGCAAACTCCAGGTGGGCTGACATGTGCCTTTTACTAAGGAGTGGCTTCCGTCTGGCCACTCTACCATACAGGCCTGATTGGTGGATTGCTGCAGAGATGGTTATCCTTCTGGAAGGTTCTCCTCTCTCCACAGAGGAATGCTGGAGCTCTGACAGAGCAACCATTGCATTCTTGGTCACCTGCCTGGCTACGGCCCTTCTCCCCCAATCACCCAGTTTAGACGGGCAGCCAGCTCTGGGAGGAGTCCTGGTGGAGTCGAACATCTTCCATTTACGGATCATGGAGGCCACTGTGCTCATTAGGACATTCAAAGCAGCACAAATGCTTCTGTATCCTTCCCCAGATTTGTGCCTTGACACAATCCTGCCTCAGAGGTCTACGGATAATTCCCCACCTACAGACAATACCCCAGGTGGACTCCAATTAAACTGAAGAAACATCTCAAGGATGGTCAGTGGAAACAGGATGCACCTGAGTTCAGTTTTAAGCTTCATGGCAAAGACTGTGAATACTTGTGTACATGTGATTCCTTAGTTTTTTTTATTAAAACTTTAATTTAAAAAAGAGAAAAAAGACCTTTTCTTCACATTATCATTATGGGGTATTGTGTGTAGAATTCTGAGCAAAAAAAATTTATTTAATCCATTTTGGAATAAGGTTGCAACATAAAAAAAAGTGGAAAAAGTGAAGCGCTCATGTTTAGTTTTCAATCCTAAACCCTTACCACCTATGGCTTTGAACCACAGATGTTGAGGTTATGATGCAGGTGCGCAAACAGCTCACCGCTGATACATTTACAAATAATCACACTTCACCTCAGCAATATCGTGTGGAGACAGTGAAACTTATATTTGTTATCTTCACAGTATGGTCATATGATGGTGGAGTGCTGGCTTTGCATGAAGCTACTGGTGCACCTGTTTTATATTTCATGCTGTGGAGCATTTTTTTTTTTAATGAAATACATTTAGCAAAACTCCAGTGGACCGTATGACAGAGAATGAACAAATGACCTACACGGTCATATGGATATAAGGACTTGTTTGCCTATTTGTTTGTTTTTGTGGACATGACAGGGCTCTTTGTACAGATTTGCTTTTGTTTGCTTTTGAATTAGTGAGTTCAGAAACTGAAATATATTCACTGTCTTGTGTGAAAAATATTGTTTCGAATCAAGGTGATAAATAAAATTTAAATGCTCACAATACATGGACACAACCTGATCGTAAAGTTGAGACATTACATTCACAACATAAAACACATAATATATATATATATATATATATATATATATATATATATATATATATATATATATATATATATATATATATATATATATATGTTGTATGGCTGGGGGTGCCTGGCTTCTGTTCTGTCTTTTGTTTTTCCTTCCAGGTGGCTTGCATTCAGGACTGAGTGGCTGTGTGGCCGAGCTATTAGGACCTCACCCTGATCACCTGAGGCTGGTCATGTGCAGTTCGTCAGGACTCACAGCTGTGGTGCATCTACATGGATTGGGGCATGGTGGCATTTCAGTCTGGAGTACACAGTGTGTATTTGCCAGAGATTCGACCTTGTGACCAGACGGGTGAGATCGTCGTCTCGAGAGCCATCTCATCATCATGGATGCAGAGACCATACCAGGTTTGATGCATGGTCTGTGAAAGAGGAGGGGGTGAGATCTCACGCTCGTCAGCACACTTCCTGAGGTACGTTAGGTTTTGTGACTAACATTAGTACAGTCAGTAAATGTGGTGTCCCTCACACCTTATTATATTGAGCTGTTATGTTAGTCGTTTAATCAGCTTCCACTGCAGTGAAGAATGTGAACTGGGTGTTCCATGCCTGCAGGGTGGGAAGCTGATTAGTGATTAAGCCAGGAAGTGTTTGCTGTTTATGTACACCTTTGAGTGGTCTCTCTGTGTGTGGAGTGTGGACTCACATAATGGTTTCTTCTTTCACAGACTCGGTTTGTCGCGGCCACCTGGGGGGTGTCGGCGGGGTCCTTGGGTCCGAACTGTTTCTGGCTCCGGACCGTTTGTGCTGCTGGGAGCGCACCGTCATTCCACCTCGCAGACCGCGCACTCATTTGTTATATTGTAGCACATCACTGTTATGTTATTAAATTCAGTTATCCTTTGTACCGTACTCTGCTTATTTCATACTGGGTCCTTCAAACGCTGGTCGGTTCTCCGTCCTGCGTCCGACACATAACAATATATATATATATATATATATTGTTATGTGTCGGACGCAGGACGCAGGATATATATATATATATATATATATATATATATATATATATATATATATATATATATATATATATATATATATATATAGCATTATTTGTGAGATATTTTCACAAATTTTTAAAACAATAAATTATTACATTTCTCTGTACACCGAGGGTGCAATGACCATGATAAAACCTTCTGAAAACAACTGGTACTTTATAAAAGTGTACAAGGAATTTTCCTGAAACCAAAAATAGCTGTATCCATTATAATCATAGTAGAAGCAGTAATAATAATAACAATAATAATAATAACAATAATAATAATAATAATAAACCCTTACTGTGAAAGATGCTGTCTATTAGATAATATAATTATTTAAACTTATTTGGAATCCCAGGTTCGGCAGCAGAACACCTCAGTTTAGTCTTTTTTTTCTCGTCTTTTTTCCCTCTTGGCTTTCACATGTTGTTTTCATTTCGCTTTCACGCCACTTTAATCATAAACGTTGCAAATTTGCACCTCAAACAGCATGTCACCACACATTTCACTGTGTTTTCAACAAGATCATTGCTGTCAAACAAAAAGTGGAAAATAACATTTAAATGGAAGCCACCAGGTAGGCGCTCCCCACTGAGAGCGATGCAGAAAACACACTTCAGACAATACAATTCACATCACTTCCAGTCTGGACCAGTGCCAGAGAGCTTCACATGGGTTGAAGCCCCATTGTGTACTTGTGAGTTTGATCCACGTGCAATACATCACAGGCGGACAGGATACTGCCGAGGAGTAAAAAGAACAACTGAACCAGTATATTAAGTACAACAGCATCCAATCCATAAAAGTCAGCATTACTCACCGGGCCGGCCATTTAATATTTCATCTACAATGACACCAATTTAAAAGAGTTAAAATGAGCTGTTGGAAAGCTGCCCATGTGTGTTTCTTTTTTTTTTTTTTAACAGTGTCTCAAGACACAGTCACATTATTTATTCCCCCCTCTGCCCCCTTTACCTGCCAGAATAAATAGCTCATAAAAACACTAATTATCCAGTTTAATCTTGATTGTAATGTATGTTCTCCTGACCAGCAGCAACAGTTTGTCAAGCATATGTAGTGAGTTTGTGCGGTTGTGTTGACCTCATGTCCAACATTACTCTAGAGGACTGACATTGAAGCACCAGATGGGGGAAGACGAAGTGCACGAGTTTAAAAGTCGGCCTAAAATAACTCCCATTAACAACACAACCCACATGTCTGTTTTATCCCGTGGCTGCAATTTTCTCTCTGCCACATTTTGGTTGTCTGGGAGCAACAGTCAGTAAAGCCTGACCAGAACCAAAAAGTGGTCCAGAGGAAGTGTTTGTCTTTCTTTGAGTGCAATGAGAGCTTAAAGCTCAACCACAGACATATAATGAGAACTGCTCAAGCTATGAAGCAGTCCTTTACTTCCTCTTTTTGTTTTCTGCAAAGTTGGAATGTGCACTCTTGGAATTTCATTATAATGAAATGAAATATACGATGGCTGATAAAAGGCAAAAAAACACTTCCAAATTAAGACAACACTGGCAAATGCAGAAAATACGGTAACTATGAATTGCATCAAAAATGATTTACAAATTACAAAAAGGCAAACATTGCAAAGACAATAATTGATGATGTATTTGCTGCAAATTTAGACAATACACACACACCCAAAGGCACCGCAAAGCTGCACAACACAATGGAAGCATTCATAACACACAAAAAAAGTTACTGCTCTGAGAACATCAATTGACATACTGTTCAGTGGATCACGGTGCTGTATTATCTTTATATCTACCTAGTCAGGAGAGATGAGTATGTCTGAATTAATGAATGAATGCATGAATTCAGCAAACACACAAATTCAGCACAAAAAACTCCTTTAAAAAAAATTCACAATTAACTCATGAGGCTGAAAGAGTGTAGGCAGAAGCAAAAGCTTATATATCCCTTTGTCTCCCTGCATCAATAAAACAGTCAGATTCTGTAGAGACTTTCAAGTCCAGACTTAAGACGCACTTATTTTCCCTTTCGTATGGCTAGCATACTGGCATAGTATGTTACGATGCTTTTTACTATTTTACTTCATCTTATTAGGAAACGGAGTGTGCCACGGCCTCAATTTTATCTAAATTCTGTGTCTTTTAGTGAAGCTTAGGGCTAGTGGCCGCAATCACCTTAGTATTTCTTCTGTTTTTCTTGTTGCTTAATGCTGACAAATTACACTGTATTTGTTGTCTGTCTGATGCTGCTTTTTCCTTTTCTCTCTGTTTGAGGTGCGGCTCCATCCAGAGATGGGTGTGGTATCTGTTCCAGAAACCAAGTAACCAAGTAAGTAATTTATTTCTGTAGTATGGCCCAAGCAGAGGGTCACCCCTTTGAGACTGGTCTGCTTGAGGTTTCTTCCTCAGAGGGAGTTTTTCCTTACCACTGTTGCTCTGAGGGTTGGTAAGGTTAGACCTTACTTGTGTGAAGCGCCTTGAGGCAACCTTGTTGTGATTTGGTGATATATAAATGAAAATAAATTAAATATACACCCAATAAATAAATAAATAAATAAATTATATATATATATATATATATATATATATATATATATATATATATGAGGTCTATTAGAAAAGAAACCAACCTTTTTATTTCTTCAAAAATTATATGGATTTGAATCACGTGTGATTGCGTCAGACAAGCGTGAACCCTCGTGTGCATGCTTGAGTTTTTTCACACCTGTCGGTTGCGTCATTCGCCTGTGGGCAGGCTTTGAGTGAGCACTGGTCCACCCCCCCTCGTCGGAATTCCTTTGTCTAACTTCTTCCTGAGAGACTGGCGCTTTGCTTGATCAAAATTTTTTCTGAAACTGTAAGGCACATCCAAGTGGACACCATTCGAGAAATTCAGACATTTTTCGGTGAAAATTTTAACAGCTGATGAGAGATTAAGGAGTGTTACTGTCGCTTTAAGGACAGCCCACGGCGCCAGATGCCGCGCCGCGCACCGAGCCGCCGTCGTCAGCCTGTTTCGAGCTGATAACTTCCAAATTTAAGCCTCTGTTGACCCAGGACGTCGTGAGAGAACAGAGAAGTTTCAGAAGAGGTCGGGATCAGCAGTTTATCCGGACATTCCACTGTTAAAGGAGATTTTGTAATGAAAGACATGCGGATGGATTCGCGCGTCGCCACCCAGCCGCTCATCGCGTGGCGCCACAGCAAAACACCTCCGTTGGAAGTATTACAGGACAAGTTTGAACATGCCCAGCTGTTAAACAATTTCTCGGATACTCACTCGACTGAAAACCATCAAAAACTGCCTGAATCTTACGAATGGTTATCAATACGGAGTTAACTTATACGTAGGTGCAAAAAAATTATAGGCTGTTCATCTACAATGATCTCCAATGATTTAAAATGGACAAAAAAAACAGAGACGCATGGAAGAAAATGGAAAACAACCATCAAAATGGATAGAAGAATAACCAGAATGGCAAAGGCTCACCCATTGATCAGCAACAGGATGATAAAAGACAGTCTGGAGTTACCTGTAAGTGCTGTGACAGTTAGAAGACGCCTGTGTGAGGCTAATTTATTTGCAAGAATCCCCCGCAAAGTCCCTCTGTTAAATAAAAGACATGTGCAGAAGAGGTTACAATTTGCCAAAGAACACATCAACTGGCCTAAAGAGAAATGGAGGAATATTTTGTGAACTGATTAGAGTAAAACTGTTCTTTTTGGGTCCAAGGGTCGCAGACAGTTTGTGAGACGACCCCCAAACTCTGAATTCAAGCCACAGTTCACAGTGAAGACAGTGAAGCATGGTGGTGCAAGCATCATGATATGGGCCTGTTTCTCCTACTATAGTTTTGGGCCTATATATCGCATACCAGGTATCAGGGATCAGTTTGGATATGTCAAAATACTTGAAGAGGTCATGTTGCCTTATGCTGAAGAGGACATGTCCTTGAAATGGGTGGTTCAACAAGACAATGACCCCAAGCACACAACTAAACAAGCAAAATCTTGGTTCCAAACCAACAAAATTAATGCCTCGCAGATGTGAAGAAATCATAAAAACTGTGGTTATATAACTAAATACTAGTTTAGTGATTCACAGGATTGCTAAAAAAAGCAGTTTGAACATAATAGTTTTGAGTTTGTAGTGTCAACAGCAGATGCTACTATTATTGTGAACCCTTTTCTACTTTTTTTTACTAATAGCCCAATTTCATAGCCTTAAGAGTGTGCATATCATGAATGCTTGGTCTTGTTGGATTTGTGAGAATCTACTGAATCTACTGGTACCTTGTTTCCCATGTAACAATAAGAAATATACTCAAAACCTGGATTAATCTTTTTAGTTACATAGCACTACTATTATTCTGAACACTACTGTATATGAACATATGTATATACTCACCATAAGAATTACCAAAGGAGCAAAGCACAGACAGTTTAGATTCTAATCCAATTACATTTTTTCCCGCAAACCTGATTGGTTAATCGTGTGAGATTTCAGACTGTATATTATTAAGGTAATGGTGGCAAAATATTCGACCGTTTCACTTTTGGCTGTATTACCCTGCGCCCTGACCGGTGTTCTGACGAGATGTCATTCCTGTCAAATATCATTCCTGTCCTCACAACTGTGCACACATGCGCAGTATTGTCGGGATGCGGAACTGTCAATTTATGCGACAAGATGCACAATTCGACAGAACACTGGCCGCGCGTGCTGCTAGCTGTTAGCTGAGAGCGAGACATAGTCGCTTACCACCGCCACCGCCGAAATGGGTCAATTTAAGCTACTATATGAAAGTATTGATGTGGATTCTGATACAGAATTAACGTTTCACATTTGATGGATGTGATGGATTTTCACATTTGATGGATTACTCCACGCCCTGACTGCTGTTGGAGCGACGCTCCCTCACGGTAAGCCTCACCGACCAAATTACCTACAGAAAAATAAACCCTGCAAATGATGGAATTGGTTTAGAATGGGAATAACCCCCCTTGTGTCTGATGATTTGCGGACGTTCATGCTGTTATATGGTCGCAAATATCCATTTTAAAAGCTCAATTTGCGACCATAAAACCACCATGAATGTCCGAAAATCATCAGACACAACAGGGTTATACCCTAATTAATCAATTAACTGAAGTTTCTCATCACAACAAGACAAACAACAACACACAACGCACAATCCAAAAAGCAATAATGCAAATCGGTAAACTTAATTATTCATACTATAACAAGATATTATATTATTTTCATGAAGTCTTTTAAAGCCAACTAAAGCGCCAAATAATTTAATCGTATCAGGACAGTTATTCCCAATATTTACACCTTTTACAGAAATACAATGATTTTTTTTACAGTATTTTGAGTCTTTAATTTATCAAACAATAACGTTCTTCTCAGATTATAACTGGAATCCTTCCTTTTATACAGATTGTGGACATGTTGAGGTAGAAGTTTATTTTTTGCTTTATAAATAATTTGTAATGTAATGTAACTGACTAAGTCCCTGAATTTCAAAATACGTAAACAGATAAATCGTGGGTTACTTGGCTCACGATAAGGTTCATTTATTACTGATAATTCTTATGGCTTTCTTTTGTAATAAAAATATTGAATTGGTATTTGTTTTATATGTGTTTCCCAAGAGTTTATTTCCTTTGTTGATAATTTTACTCTTTAACTCACTACATCTTTGCATTTTAATAATTTATTTGCAATTCTGGTAGCACACCAGCTTAATGGTTACTACTGATGCCTTACAGCAAGAAGGTCATGGGATCGCGTCCCACCTGGTCCTTTCTGTGTGGAGTAGGCATGTTCTCCTTGTGTTTGTGTGGGTTCCCTCTGGGTTCTCTGGCTTCCTTCCACAGACATGCAGATTAGGTGAAATGGTGGCTGCGAGTGTGAATGTGTTTGTATGTCCATATGTGGCTCTGCAATAGACTGGCTGTCCAAGGCGTACCCCGGCTCTCGCCGATCGATTGCTCCAATAGGTTCCAGCCCCCCGTGAACAATTATAAACTGTGGTAAACAATTATATGTGCTATAGGTTCTAGTATTTGTATTTCCTATGATTTCAAGCTTTTTTAGTTGATTTTTTTTTTTTTTTGCATGTTTCAACTGATGCAAAGGTTCATTTCTTCACGTTTTCTCCACTTGCTAGTGTTGTCTAAATTTGGAAGTGTTGTGGCCTCTCTTAGTCTGTAAAAATGAAATTGCTTGCCCGTACGAAAGAAATGCACATCAGAGGGTGTGTTTATTGAATTCGTAAAGGTCATTGTAGTTCAAGATTTTTCTATATGTTGCAAGAAAAAGAAACACTGTCAAAAATCCATCGCTCAGTGCCATAATCTTTATCAAATAATCTAACTGCAGTGCTTTTTCATTGTCACTGGCAACAGTGTAGGGACACTAAACGTTTCCGTCCGTGTAAGTATATCATTGTAAATAATGTTCTTCTTAATTTACAGTAACCTACAGGCAGCTGGAGCTGCCAGCATTGTACTGTTATTGTACAGTGTTACTGGACTGTTATACTACTGTGTGCCTACTGTAACATACAACATCGTAATATTATAAAACAATTACAGTGCTGTTCCACTGTTAAATTACAGAAATCAGCTATGGTTGCCAAAAATTCTGTTAAAATAAATACAGTAAAACAGTTCAAAGAGATTTCATTTGGTTTCTTACATTTAGCTTGGGGTCACCACAGGAGGTCCAGTTTGGAAGCCAAATGTTGATCTCACATTTCTAAAATAAGTCCAACTGTACAGAGAGCTTGGGACATAACCAGCCTTAAACCAGGGGAATTCTGTTTGGGGGAGCAAGTGCACTAACTGCATGCACTACCGTGCACTGTGCAATGCACTAAAGTATTGGTCAGCTTAACTCATCTGTTTTGGCCTACTGCTATAGCCAACTCAGTTCTAAACAGACATGATATTTTCAAAACTCTTATTATCAACATATTTCTACTGTATTTTCTAAATTCTGCTAATATGAAGAATTTTGAAAAATACATTAGCGTGCTGCAGTGTGCAGTGGCACACGCAGTCAGTGCACTTACCTCATGAACAAAATATCCCTGATTCCCATTCACCTTTTACAGTTGGAGCTGTACCACAGTAAATGTTGTATAGTTGTACTTATGGATCCCAAATCAAGCCTCCTGTGATGACCCCAACAAAATGGAAGAAATCCAGTGATATCTCATTGAATTTTTTCGTACAGTTCAATCAGAGCTGCTTACTACAATTTAACAGTGGGAGAATACTGTAATAACGTGTTTTATCGTGTTTTAAAATCTGCACAATACTCATAAACCAGCCCTCATGAGATATAAGAAAAAAATAGCGCTGATAAATCATACATGTTTCCTATCAATTTTACAACCCTGGAAACTGTGGCAATAAAATCAGGGCGATACAAATCTTAAAACCGGGTGATACAAAAAAAGACACTGAAAATACCAGGTTTTGTATCGCCCTGCTTTTCGTCCAATCAGGAGCCCCCATTTAATAGCCCCACCAATGACACACCCCCATTTTGTGTTACCCTGGTGACAACTGCTGGATCCAGATACAGAATCCAGATCATTTCATTCAACTAAGATGTCTGATCAAGGTGAGAGAGGAGAAGATAGTGACTCATGACTTTATAGAGAGACATAAGAACAAGAATACCACCAGGAAAACAGAGAGTGATGTGAACTTGTTCACTGAATGACTGAGTGGAACCAAAAAGTAGAAGAGAAGACTCCTAGTTCTTTCTCCAGTAGAACTTGACGATAATTATATGGTTCTTGTTCTATATTTTTGTTGTAATGTGTGATAAATATCTTATCACATGTCTGTTTATGTATCACGACCTGCATGCCCTGATGTATCTCTCTCAACCCGTCGGAATTTAATGAATTTGTTTCCAGTTCAGCAATGAACGGATATAAATAACAGCTGTTAAACAATAATAATAATAATAATAATAATCATTTCTAATATAGTGCAGATCTTCATTACAGTTCTGTGCCTACTGTTTGACATTACGACTCTCTAGAGAGGAGTCTATCTTTGTATGAGTAGCATGTTGTTGTGTCTTCAGTAGAAACACTGACACCTGCTGGGAGAGGAGTAACTACGGGATAAATGCGGGGACAGGTAGAGTCAGAGAAAGTAGTTCAGAGTGTACGACTTACCAGCAGCAAGGTTATACTGCATGAAGAAGGATTCTACCTCTAGGGATATTCGTGACATCAATATTTCATCTGCTTCATTCATTTTTCTTCAAAGTGTCTAAACTAATGGCATCATAAATTCATGCAGCCCAACGACGCACGCTCTGCAGATGACACACTGGAGTGGGATGGTGGAGTGTGTGGTGGCGGTGGTGGCGGCGGTGGGGGCTTCATGGTAGGCATAGGATCCGAGCTTAAATACAAATACTATATCTATCCTTTCCTTGTTTACTGCATCCCCAGGCTTAGAGACAACTTAAAGTAAATCTTACCCTTCTCTCCGCCCCTCTACCCACAGCTCTGAAGGGTAGAAGTGGCAGCGGGGGGAGGAATAAATCATTTGACACTTGAGACCCCATGAGGAACCTAACTTTGCCTGTAAAATAATCACAAATACAAGTGAAAATGTTCCATTTGGAACAGCAGGTTTCCTAATGTAAAAGTGGCAGGTGGCATATTTGAGGTAGGCTTTGATTGATCCCTGGCTGTTTGTAAAATTGTCTGTCGTCACTGAATTCAGGTCAGAGTGATAAGCATTGTGGGCACTCCCTCTGAGAGCGCTGCTCACATGTTCTCATTCAAACGGCCGTGTGGTGTGCCAAGCGCCGGCAGGCCAGCACGCCGAAACAACTTACCGATCACGTGTCAGAAAATGGCTCTGATTAAATCGAAAATCAGAAGTTTTGTGCTTCCTTGTGATTTTTCTTTTCCCATCCTCACCACAAAAAGCAAATATATCTGATGACGGCTTGAAAATGATAAATCTGAACAAAATCTTCAACCAGTATAACAAATTCCACCTGCTACAAAATGACCTTTTCTATTAAAATAACTTGAAGAAAAAGAGCAGCAATAATGAACCAACAGTATTAGAAAAGACATCTGTTTTCCCCCCAAAATCCATTTTCTTTTTTTTTGGCCAACCTGGCAGATAATCAAAGAAGGAAAAAAAATAGGGGGAGTAAAAACTACACAAGCACTCAAACATTTCTAATGGGACTCTTTTAATCTTGCAAGGGAGACTTTCAATAGTGAATAAGTCTTTTTTTTTTTTGTATTCCTTTAATGCTTCTGAGAGAAATGTATGCAAATCTCTGGCTCATGCTAACAGAAGTGACAAAGGAGCCAGTTTTTTCCTGCCACACTGTTACCCATCCGCCAGTGCGGCAGCGGCCGGCGTAATACCGTCACATTCCAACAAACCTTGTTGGATTTTTACCAGCATTTAAAATCCGTGTACTTTCTGCTTGGACAAACATCTGCACCATCTCAGTTCTCAAATAATGCATGTTGTTTTTAATTCTGTCTTTAATTTTATTCTGTCTTATTGCAATTATTACTAAATCTTCAACTCAATAAAAGGGAGTTTACATAAAAAAAACCATTAAATTACATAATTGAAGTTAAACTAAATTGAAGCTGTGCCATTGAAATTAAGAAACTATACATATGACAATGCACATCATAGTTTAAATTTACCCCCCCAACCAAAAAAAAAGCCTGTAAAGATGTTTGATTGATAAATTGCTAAATGAAATGACACCTGATACTTTGTGACACAAACCCACTAATGTAGGCATTTGAAATCGATCTATTTTCACTTTCACAGCCTGCCTGGCAAAGTCTAAACATGGTTAACTAGTAGAGGCAGAGTTAATCCTTTTATCCAGATCCCTGCTGCAGGGGATCCCAAACACACACTGATTAAAAAAAGGAAACGTGGGCAATGAACAGTTTAAGAATCATGGGCCCTAAACAGATAAAGGCGGAACATCTTGTTGCTATGGCAGTGCATATGGAAAGAATGACGACGGTTCTTTTCCCATCTAATATATTCACATTATTTATGAAATATTTTATAAGTAGCATAGCAAATGCTAAATATAAATCCCAAGGAGGCGCTCACTGCCTTTTCCAGCTGGAGCCTGTGGAATGACAGTGCCCGTGTTACACGGCGTCTTCTTTGGAAGCGCTTGGTGTTTGTTCGCACACTGCCTTTGGATTCTCCCCCATCCTTCTTTTCTTCAGTATGGAGAGAGAGAAAAAATCAACCTTTTTTACACTGGCAGACAGAAACCATGAACAAAAGAGACAATTTGATCTGCTCATGTGGGAAATTAGATCCTCGATTGAGAGTTATCCAATGCACTCCAAGACAACCCCACCCCCAACCAAAAAAAAAAAAAAAAAAAAACAGTAATATGGCATACAACATATAAGTTTAATAATAATAATGATGCACTATACTATGCCTCCTGCCCCAACTGTGACCCTGAACTGGAAATGGGGTTTGGAATTGGATGGATGGGTGGCATACTACATATAGGTTTACTTTAAAATGTAATATATATATATACACTCAACAAAAATATAAACGCAACACTTTTGGTTTTGCTCCCATTTTGTATGAGATGAACTCAACGATCTAAAACTTTTTCCACATACACAATATCACCATTTCCCTCAAATACTGTGCACAAACCAGTCTAAATCTGTGATAGTGAGCACTTCTCCTTTGCTGAGATAATCCATCCCACCTCACAGGTGTGCCATATCAAGATGCTGATTAGACACCATGATTAGTGCACAGGTGTGCCTTAGACTGCCCACAATAAAAGGCCACTCTGAAAGGTGCAGTTTTATCACACAGCACAATGCCACAGATGTCGCAAGATTTGAGGGAGCGTGCAATTGGCATGCTGACAGCAGGAATGTCAACCAGAACTATTGCTCGTGTATTGAATGTTCATTTCTCTACCATAAGCCATCTCCAAAGGCGTTTCAGAGAATTTGGCAGTACATCCAACCAGCCTCACAACCACAGACCACGTGTAACCACACCAGCCCAGGACCTCCACATCCAGCATGTTCACCTCCAAGATCGTCTAAGACCATCCACTCGGACAGCTGCTGGAACAATCGGTTTGCATAACCAAAGAATTTCTGCACAAACTGTCAGAAACTGTCTCAGGGAAGCTCATCTGCATGCTCGTCGTCCTCATCGGGGTCTCGACCTGACTCCAGTTCGTCGTCGTAACCGATTTGAGTGGGCAAATGCTCACATTCGCTGCTGTTTGGCACTTTGGAGAGGTGTTCTCTTCACGGATGATGCGAAGGAGATGTGTTGCACTGCATGAGGCAAATGGTGGTCACACCAGATACTGACTGGTATCCCCCCCCCCCCCCCCAATAAAACAAAACTGCACCTTTCAGAGTGGCCTTTTATTGTGGACAGTCTAAGGCACACCTGTGCACTAATCATGGTGTCTAATCAGCATCTTGATATGGCACACCTGTGAGGTGGGATGGATTATCTCAGCAAAGGAGAAGTGCTCACTATCACAGATTTAGACTGGTTTGTGCACAGTATTTGAGGGAAATGGTGATATTGTGTATGTGGAAAAAGTTTTAGATCGTTGAGTTAATCTCATACAAAATGGGAGCAAAACCAAAAGTGTTGCGTTTATATTTTTGTTGAGTATATATATATATATATATATTAGGGCAGAAGCAAAGCTTATCAATGCCCACCCCTGCTAGAATGAGTCCAACAATTATAACAGTCATAACAACATATACACAAATTCACAACACACTACATATCAACACAGACATACACTTCAATATTCAATTACATTTCAATTCATGTATAAGTATGTTATGTATAAAGCGCCAAATCACAGCAAACTTGACCCAAGTCACTCCATATTAACCCTGCTGACCCCCAGAGCAAGCACTAGGCAACTGTGGTGAGGAAAAACTCCCTCTTAGGAAGAAACCTCAAGCAGACCAGGCTCTAGGGTGTGACCCTCTGCTTGGGCCGTGCATATATACCTGTATACGTACATACATATACACACATTATATACATATATACACTTATACACACACATATACACACTCACATATATACCTATATACATACCCACTAACACGTAAATAAATATACACTACATATATATACACATACATACATTTATACCTACACATACATATACATACCCCTACACATATACACATATATATACACGCACACATATACATACATACACACACACACATGTATACATATATACACATACATACTACATATATGCATATACATATATACACACACATATACACGTACATATACATACATATTGACTGACTGATCATTTATTTTGAGTTTTACAAAATAAGCATTTCTTTGACATCTACATTTACCCACATTGGGTTGAAAAGAACAGGAGATACAAACATACATGCATACATACCCGCGCACTTAACCCGAAAAGGGGTGGGATGAAGACGAACTTATTTAATCCCACCCCCAAATACCCATACGTTATTACGACTACCGAGTGTGACCAATATTCCTTTTTTATTACTATATATATATATATATATTTGGTTTGGTACAGGGCTGTTCACGGGTGAGTTCACGTTGCGTGTGTTTACATTCAGCGTTGCCAACTTAGAGACTTTCTTGCTAAATCTGTCGACTTTCCAAACCCTCTTGACAAATTACTTTCTCAAAAGTGACTAGCGACAAATCTAGCTATTTTTCCTGGCGTTACTGGAGACTTTTCTGATGTTTGGCGACTGAAAGTGAAAGTCTCTGTTGTCACCGAGCGGCAGAGGATCTCCCCCTCTTCCTCCGCTGCCTGCAGCAGCCGTAAAGCACTGAGCGGAGGGATATCTACAATCCTCTTCACTCTCGCTTGCTGCGCTGTGATTAAATAGTCCCCAGACTTTGAGAAGCCCTGGCCTTGAGAAGTTATTTTATTTTAATAATTGATGGCCAATTTTAATAGCAAAATAAATAAACAAACCAAGAATCAAGTTTATTTGTTCTAAATATTTTTAAGGTGGTTTTATTCACTTTTTTGTCTCTCCCACAATGTTTTTGTTTTCAAAACTTTATTTAAAAATATATAGTAACAAACATAGATAGAAAATAAAATAAATTGTACAAAAGTAAAGGGATTCTTTAACATTAATTCTCTTTAAAAATAATTCCTTTTTTGACTGTCACAGAGTGTGACAGTTTTGGACAAGTTAACTTTTCTGGCAAAAAATATGAAGGTTGAATCAAATTGAACAGGGCTTCATGCTGGAGTCGTTGTGCTGCGTTTTACTTGTGGAAAGGTTTTGTTAAAAGCTGTTTACTAGGAAAGTATTTTTTTAAATAATATTTCATACATTTGTTGTTTATTTTAGAACATTTTATTTAACTTATTACCAGGCAACACTGCAATTATTTTATTTTCCTGTTTGTATAATGTTACAATAAATTGTTGGTTTAAACAACAACCAATTTAGGTTTTGCATTTTGTTCCCATATTGTACCAAAAATGAACCAAACCGTGACCTCAAAACCGAGGTACGTACCGAACCGTGATTTTTGTGTATCGTTACACCAATAATGTGTGTGTATATATATATATATATATATATATATATATATATATACAAAACACATAGGACAACTCACCCACTCACCCTCTTTAAAAAGTAATATGTGTACTACATATAGGTTTTGTTTAAAATGTTAAATAAAGTCAATTGTTAAACAAACTGTTTTTCATTTTTGAACACCTATGATGGGAACAGAAGATTTTAGCTCCCCCCCACTCCCCCAAAAAAGTAACATGCTATTTAACAAACAGGTTTTGTCTGAAATGCAACTATCTATTGCCAAAAAATTTGATTCCCCACCCCAACCCCCGGGCACCTATGAAGGGAATGGGACGTTTTAACTGCCCCCCCCCCCCCACCCCCACCAAAAAAGACCACAAAAGTAATATGGTACATTATCGTCACCTTCCTAAAATAATGGCCTAAGTCACATGACTTAGGCCATTATTTTAGGAAGGTGACAATATGGGTTTGGTATGAAATGCAACTATAAAAATATGTCTATTGTAAAAGACTGACATTATTTTTTGCAGACACCTATAGGACATTTTACCCCCCTCCCTATACAGGCTGTGATGGAACAGGACAACTGCACTGCCATTCCTCCTGTCAATACTCTCCCAGCATCCATTTTCACCTGGCTGACACCTTTTAGTGGTCAAGAGATGAATAAATCACACTTAGTGTACTCCCCGGGTAGTTTGACTAAAAAAAGGATATCAACATGAAGGAGGACTGCAGTGTTTTCCTGTCATTGCCGCCCCTGAGGTACGGTGAAAAATTACCACTGATAAAATATCATTTTTCAAAGAGCCTTATTGCTCTTTTAATCTATTCACCACAATGGATAGCTTCTGGGATGTGTTTCATTTCATCTGAACACAAACAATCTTTCAAAGGGCTTAATAACAGTTACACAAATGAGCATCATTAATTAACTGCTAATGGGAATAATAGATGTACCATCTAGTACGGCTCTACAACAGGAAAGGTGTGGGGCACTAAAAAAAATAATTATCCATGACTCCACTTGTCTTGAGCTTCATTAGCACACCGACCAAAGCCCCATAATGCAAATACAGGCACAAAAAATATGCTGATCGTATCCTCTCTGGTTATCTGTTAAATAATGATAGAAACACTCAAGAGCGAGAGTTATTTCAGTTGTAAGACAAAGTAAAGAGATGCACTCTTCTCTGTGTAATCTAAAAATTTTCCCTGTGCTGAATGAATGAATTAGTTGATCCCAGCCAGCTTGACTCAAAACCAATACCAATTTAAAAGAAAATACATAGGTGAATGCTGCACTACATGAATCAAAAGAATAACTTTATTTTGGCAAAGCAATATTCCAAAGATGTGTCAGCCACTTGCCGGATAGTTTTGTGGATGCTGGATAAGATATCGGAAATTTGAACAGCTACAGTTGAACTCATAATTTTCCCGCCTAGTCACACTGGACACATCATGTCCTTGTAGCTGTGCTCCAGCCTGCTAACAACCTAGCAAAAACTGGGAGAAACATGATGTGCTCCTGCTAGCTAACAAGCTAGCAACCACTGGGAGAAACATGATGTGCTCTTGCTATAGCTAATAAGCTAACACCCACAAGGAGAAAGATGATGTGTTCTGCCTACGTAAAAAACTAGCAACCTGGGGAGAAACTTGATGCCCAACATGCCCAGTCATGTTGCAACTATACAGCAGAATAAGAAAGTAAAACTTGAACTAAAGTATGGATGCACGTGTGGCTGAGAATAATGCCAAATCATTTCATTGTACTGAAATTAGTGATGGCTACTTCCACAAACCAAGCTAATAGAAAGGGCAGGGTACATGTCACTTCCAACAAAATGGCAGATCCATAGGTGAGAATTCGTACTTCCGCGACCGGCCGTCCACTGACAACACACTCGGGCTGTACTGACTGTCTATTGAAATCAACTGGTTTGATTTTGTCTCTAATTTGCTTCTAACAGCCAGCTGATAGCTCTCATTGCCTGGACATGAGATTTATACACATGCTAACCTGAAATGAACCATTGTACATTAAATTGATTTTATTGACAAGTCTGATCCCACTGAAAAGTAACCAAATTACATGTATTTGTATTGAGTTCGGGCAGCACAGTGGTTTGGTGGTTAGCACTGTTCCCTCTTAGCGAGAAGGTCATGGGTTCAATTCCCACCTGTGGCCTTTCTGTGTGGAGTTTGCATGTTCTCCCCGTGTTTCCTCCGGGTGCTCCGGTTTCCTCCCACATCCAAAGACATGCGGTTTAGGTGGATTGGAATTTTAAATTGTCCATAGGTGTGCGTGTGGGTGTGAATGTGTTTGTTTGTGGCCCTGTGACAGACTGGCATCCTGTCCTGGGTGTACCCAGTCTCATGCTCTATGACTGCTGGGTTTGGCTCCAGCCCCCCAAGACCCTTAATTGGAATAAGTGGTTGGAGGTGAGTGTGTGTATTGAGTTCTGCAATGTTTTTGGCAGCCAAAAATGGCCACCAGAGGGGGCTCGGTAAGTCTGCACCCGCCTATTAGGCCCTAAATATGTCACCACCTGTTAAGAAATAAATGTTTTAAAACATTCCAATTGACTTCTCCACTGTTCTCAAGAAGCGCAAGAACTACCACACCCAGAGATGTGTGTGGTATTGTGCTGGAGACCCTCCAGTCCTGTGCACCAACAGGATTTCCTGTATATTCATTTTGTGTATTGTTTTGTAATTTGTGTCTGTAGCATGGCTTAAGCAGAGGGTCACCCCTTTGAGTCTGGTCTGCTTGAGGTTTCTTCTTCAGAGGAGTTTTTCCTTACACTGCTCCTCTGAAGGTTAGTAAGGTTAGACCTTACTTGTGTGAAGCGCCTTGGGCAACTCTGTTGTGATTTGGTGCTATATAAATGAAAAATTGAAATTGAAAAAAATTGAAGCGTTTCTGGTAAAACTTATAAAAGTAGGTACAGTAATTTGCATATTAATAAAAATTAGGTGGAAGTCTGTGATTACATAACCCTTCAAAAAAAGATGGCAGATCATGTGACCTCCCCCCCAAAAACAGTTGGCTGTTTCTCTTGTCCCTATTGGTTTTGTTATGCTAACACTAACCCTACATTCTGAACACTTGCTGCACATGCATATGGATATTTATAGTATTATGCACAAACTATCATGCATAACCTTTCATAACCAATCATACAAACAGCTTCATGAGAATACATAGCATTGCTCGGGGTAGATTTGTCATAATTTCTGATAATCTAGCAGCCCAGATACAGCCAAAATGCACTGTGGCCGTTTACTGGTAATACGACAACAATTTTTTACTTTATCAAGTCAAAAATCCTGCGAGTGTTCGAGTGGAATCGCAGCGGTATTTTTCAAACTAACCTGCTGATATTGCTACAAATAGAGATGGATTTCAGGCAGAAAAGATAGTTAATGAATGATGAATTAGAGACGAGGGGAAACATCATAAATTGTGACAGGGCGCCGTTGTCTGCTGGATGATAAACAGCGCTGTTGGATGGAATCTGCCTCTCTGTGTATCTCTCAGACGCCGGATGCCACTTTATCTCTCCTACTCTGCTGGATTACACCTCCAGGGTTCAGTTGGGAATCCATCATTGCTATTATTACCTGAAGTCACGAGAGGCATCTTTCACCGCTAAGGTTACCATAACCTCAATATTAAGAGAGGAAAAGCCCCTCTAATAAACAGCAGAAAGGATGGGCTGGCTGGTGGGATTTCATCTTCCTTTCACTTTTAATAAGCACTCAGAGGAATACAGATTACAGGCCATATTTAGCATGCAGAACAATTCAGCTCTTCCAGGCTCTTCCTCTCCTCCACTTCTCATTCTGGTTAGTCATTAAGACTGGAAAGGAGGTGGTGGTGGTGGTGGGGGGGGGCGTCTTGCGTTGAGGATGCGTGCCGTGTTTCGGCAGTCATGCTGTCGTACTCTGAGTTCGCCTGCGGCTGCGGGTATACGGCTCTTTATGCGGTCCAAAACGTAGAAACCGAGTAACCTCAAGACCAGTTGGACCACTGGAGCTCTCAGGGCCTCCATACGGGGGGGGGAGCAGGGAGGGGGAGATGAAAGAGCGGGGACGCGACCTTGCTAATGTTCATCTTCTAAGCCACCACTGCTAGTGCAGCAGATAACTGAAACAATCATGCCAATTGTGATAAAAGCATCAAATTTGCCAGAAATACTCCTTAGACACGCCTCTTTTGAAAAAACCGATTGGTCACTTGACTTTTCAATCGGTGGTCAGGTAGGGGTCAATTGAAGAATTACGCAGAGGTCAAAATTAAAAGGTGCTCCAATCATATTGAAAAATATTCCACATTATTTGCCTGATCATAAAGATTACAAAAAGGTATAATTTGGACTATCTGTGACTGAATTCTATGGAGTTACAGGATAAAAACAGCAAGAATGGTGACAAAGCTCAGTTTCATTTTGTACATGGGTCAAAAGTTAAAGTTGCTCCAATTTTGGTAAAAAGTGATGCAAATTATTGATTGAGCTAATAGGATTAATAAATGGAATAGTTTTGACAGTGTTGAATGCTGGTCTCCAAGTAAAGGTCAAACAAGGTCTAAGTCTATTGGATTCTATGACATGTGATATGTTACCCCGTAACGTGATAAGTAAGGATGATACATGGTCCAAAGTATTTCTTTTTAAAACCGTGTTAACTCAACTAGTAATTTGCATCACTTTTTACTAAAATTGGAGCAACTTTAACTGTAACCCTGTACAAACTGACACTGACCTTTGTCAACGTTCTTGCTGTTTTTATCCCATAACTCCAAAGAATTCAGTTACAGACCGTCCAAACCATACGTTTTTGGAATCTTTATGATCAGGCAAATAATGTGGCATAGGTTTCAATATGATTGGAGCATCTTTTAATTTTGCCTCCTGTGTAATTCTTCAATTGACCTCTACCTGAACGCCAAATGAAAATTCAAGTGGCCAATCAGTTTTTTTCAAAAGAGGGTTGTCTGAGGACTATTTCTGCCAAATTTGATGCTTTTATCGCCATTTGCAGGATTCCGCTCTAAATATTCTCTTATCTGCTGCACTATGCACAATTACGTCTCTATAAAACAAGATCCACGAAGAGGGTGAGCGTAAGGGCAAAAACGGCAAATCGCCTTTGTGGATGAATGGAATTTAGTGATGTAGGGGTCTGGAAATGGTTACAACAGCTGACAGGAGGTGACGGCAATATGCAGCGTCTGAAATATCATTAAGTCACTCCAGAGTAACACACCTCCAATTAAACTGTGATCACAGCATCATGGCTGATAATAGATTCATTCCAATTAAGTAAGAAATATATTCAGAGACCTTTTTTTTCTTTTCTTTCTTTTTTTTTTTTTTTTTACTTTGAAACCGGTTTTGTTATTCCCCTCGACATCCAACAACACTCATTACGGTGGCTCCAAACTGAGAAATTGGAGAAACCACGTAAATATTTAAAACTTTCACAGATATATAAATATTCATTCTGGAATGATTTGATGCACTAAATAAATAACCCGGTGCTAAATAAATGACACCCTAAATAAAACTTTTAAAAAGCAGATCTGGGGAAATGAAGATGAATCAGAAGGGAGAGGGGAGTTACGGGGAAATGTCAGCTATCACTCCACCCAATTTGAATTCTTAATGAGTGCCATGCTAATGAACCAAGCTAATTAAAGCCCAGCAACCAATTAGGTGAGCTTTAACTGAACCTTTTGGGGAGGTATAGAGGCTTTGTAGGCAGAACTGAAGAGTCCCTGGAAATGTTTCTTCCAATTTCTTTAATGTTTCGTGGTGAAACCTATAACATTTTGTTGTTGTTGTTTCTTTCTACACTTCAAAATGAATATAATGTAGTTTTTTTTTTTCTAAGTGCCAAGCACAGCATCTTACAGGATGTGCAGGAAGGAGGTAGGAAGGGAAGAGAACATGAATAAACCAAACGTGAAAAAAAAAAAAAAACAACCCCTAGACTCTTTCATGTTGCATTTTCACTCTGATAATTATCAGCAACTTCTGCTAAAGGAGCCTATTGACTGCTTGTGAAGCCAGCATGTGAATGTTATCCACTATATTATAACATCACATACTAAGGCTTATTTTATTTTATTTATTTTTTTTTTTTTGTAATTAATTCATCTATCAAATTTTTTTTAACAAGTCAATTGATTTTTGCATGTGTAAATTATTGTTTGGTTCATTTATCAGTAAATGATAACCATGAATTTAAAGAATTATTTTGAAACTTGCATTCAAAATTGCATAAAAAATGTTTTCTCAAAATTAAAAAGAAAAAATCTAAGCATATAAAGGACATAACATTTTTAAAGGAATTCACAGAAAAAAAAGAGACACAAAAAGATTTAAAATAAAACATATATTTCATAGGGCTATGACTAAAAATATCATTATCAATTAATCTGTTGATTTTTTATGTTTTATTAGATTACTTCTTTTGTCCATAAAATGTCAGAAAATGAAGAAAGTGTTTCAGGAAGCCTAATACGATGTCTTCAAAATTCTTCTTTTGCCTACAACCCAAAATATTCCATTTACGATCAGAGAGGAGAAAAGAAACTGGAAACCATTCACATTTAAACAATTCATCAATTCCCAAAATAATTGACGATTAATTTAATAATCCACAAATAATTGAATAATTCTTGCAGCTTGATAACATAGAACCCCTCTTACGCATAATACCCCCAAAACAGTCACAGCGTTATTGTTCTCATTGTGAAATGATGGCTCTGGTCTTGAGCCTGACCTCCTCTGATAGATGCCTGGTCCTGTAAACCTGCGCGCTCCCCACATGGTGCAACAGACGTAATCTTGGGTGTCTCCTGGTGCATTCTACGTCCCATTTGACTGCCTCTTCCAGGTGTCTGGCTCTCTGGAGGACCGGGCCTTTATGCTGCCGGAACCCGTCTATCACACACCAGGCTGCAAGGACGGCGCCTTTGTGATGGCTGTGATTAGTCTTTTGTGTTCCCACGTAGAATTAAGATGAAATTCTACAGGCGGTTATTGTGTTCCTATCTTCAGGACACTCAAAGAAATATGTTGGGTTTTGAGGAGGTGAAATGAAGCCCCGGGGCTTTGGCAGACCCTGCTCTGTGGGGAAATACACAGTGGAAACACAATGGGAACAATCTTGTCCTTCAGGTTCCTTTTGTGCTCTGCTGAACCTTAGTCGGAGCTGCCCATTTAAAGTCGCTTCGTTTTAACAGAGTAGCATTGTCTCGCCCTAGTCTGCTTTTCCCTTTTTTTTTGCTACCTTCTGAGAAAGACCCGAAGGCTGATGAGATGACAGCCGCGACTTTGCCAGAGTCTGGGAGACCCTCAGGGTTTATTATCTACATTCCTCCAAGTGTTGGGTATGCAAATAAAGTTTGGGATGGCGGCTTTCAGATGTGATAATTACGGATTTATTTGTAAGCTGTCACTTCCCTTAATGCTCAGGGACATCAAAATAAGTTCAAACAGAACCATGAGAGAGGATCACATTTGTTAGTGTACCGAAGATTCAAAGAAGACGCGATTCTCACAACGCCAAAGGTCTGTCAATAACCACTCATTTAGACAGCCGTGCGCTTCGGAGACCTTCACCGCATGCAGTCCCCCTCAAAACGTCTGGAAGAAAATATTTATGGTTTCTCATTCGGTTAGATATTCAAACATCAAGGCGCTTTTATCAGCGGGTACGCACGAACAAAGACAGAAAACAAATTTTTACTGCCACCTCATCCGCCAGAACAGACTGTGGCTGTGCACAAGTGTTTCCGTCAAACCTCTGTTTACACGCAGACGTCTCTATAAAAATTTGATTCAACAAACTGAGCCATTTGGCTAAATATCAAGTCAAAAATACTCCTTACAATTGTGATGCTTGACAGCAGAACACAAACGAACTGAAAGGCTTCAGAGGGCTGATGCACACCGTGTGTGAAATCTCCTTTTTCATTGAAATCATTCTGTATTTTAGACAAACCCACTGCCTAAACCCTACAAACAACTCCTATTGCGAACTGAACTTTGACTGGAAAATCACAAAAAAACGTAATCCAGCGAAGGTTTTTCTGGATTGATCACTGTGCACTAGCTCCAAGTCAGTTTTACAGAGCATTCCTTCATGCTATTACTGTTATCATTTAGCAGAGGTGAGACGAAGTCACCATCAAGTCACTCTCAAGTCATGAATCAGCAAGTCCCAAGTGAAGTCTCAAGTCATAATTAAAACCAAGTGTTTGCAAGCTGACTTGAGACTTGACTTAGGACTTGCGGACTGATGACTTGAGAATGACTTGACAGTGACTTTGTCCCACCTCTGTCATTTAGCAAGTCTGATTTTGATGTTGGGAAAAAAACTAACAAAAAACTGTCTAGTTGGATGTGAAATTTGTCTAAGTGCCCCACGACTGTGAAGTTGCTAAAAGCCACACACATGGTGCATGTGTTGTGCCCCCGCCCCCTCGCTCCCAACACATCTGGCTTGCCAGGAGGGGGAGCACACTTGCATAAAATACTTATATTGTATATACAGATCTGATCACATTGGGGCCGTAAAACGAGTTCTGATCGCACAAAGCATGGGGAGGGGCCTGTCAGCTGATTACAGCACACTGACAGCTGGATGACAGCTCAGTGCACACATTACAAACACAGAAACCACCACCTGGACGGTTATATAAATAATTACGACAATACCTACATACGCAATTTCATAACAAATAATGAAAATGAATGAACACATAATACAGAGACATGCTGGTCTGGGCGCTGACAGGATGGGGGGGTGTGTGTATCTGCTCACAGCCGCGACTGTAAAGATCTCTCCTTCCTCACACGCACATGCGCGCATGTGTGCGGGGCGCACGTGCGCATGAGGAACATCCATGTTTGCCATCTGTCCCGTGTTTGCCATCCACACGTTTGGACATCTGGCAGTCTACATGCGCTTTGGATGCCATCATGCAGGCGTGGATGAGGTAGTCTGGCTACATTCTGACACTGCTGACCTCTCCTGTTTCCCTCCCGACTGCGTCCGACAATGGTAATATTTGCCGTTTCGGTCTGGTTCCTGCACATTCTTGCTATAGTATGTGTGATGAGGGCTTTAGGTCACTGGCGAGCATCCAAATCTCAGAGTATACAGTAAGACAGGCAGTACTAGAACTCTAAAGACATGAACCTTCATTCTCCAGCAAAGGTACGAGCATCGCCAAATACCTCTATCCAGTGACCTCATGACTCCATAAGATCTCCCTAGGCATCTCTCAATCTCACATCTCGTGGGCGAGTCCATGAAGTCATTAAAAGCCTGGAATCTTAGTCTTGTTCTAAGTCAAGTCAAGTTTGGGAGCAGGTGCAAGTGTAAGTGCCGCACATCCACAACACCACAGAATCACATTGGGTCCTGGATAGCAACTATCCAGGCAGGGAACCTCTTCTTTGCCAGAAAAGGTATCTAAGCTGCTGGTTTCTGCACCTCTACACAACACATAACAGAGACATACAAGAGTGATTACAATACCGCACTTGCATGGCGGCATGCAGGACAAAAATCCAGAAAAGTGATCATAAAAGGACTACCTTATGAATAAGGGTTGAAACAATCTTCCTTCCTTAACCCTGAAAAAGACAAACTGCCTCATAATAACATGTACTTTTATTGCCTTCTGTGAGTTCCGGGGTTGTCTTTCAGCAGGGGTGGTAAAGTGAAGCAGAGCACTCCCTGAGAAGAAACTTCTCTACCAGGGCCGCCTCACATCACAGACTCTCTGATGGGAGAAAACGGTCAGGTCCGGACAACACGAGTCTGCCAGCTTCGAGGAGAGTTCTCTGTCATTGTGTAAGAGCACATTAGGGCCTAATACAGATGACAGAATCTAACCAGCCGTTTCAGTTGACTGATGTTAGTAAGACAGGAGCATGAGCACCGAAAAGCTGCCATACAGCAGAACAATAATGGAACTGTATGTTAATGACTTTGGAAAGAAACTACACAAATCAATTAATGTGAATAGAAAACAAGTGACATCCTCCAACACATTCTGACATTAGTCCAGCGCTTCACAAACATTTTCTTTCACACTCTCATTTTGGGTGACAGAAAAACAGTCATGTCTTTTTCTGCAAAACAAAAACGTATCAAACGTTTGGAATGGCTCGGAAAATAGTAACATTACGCTGAAATAACATAATGAAACTTGATGACCATGAACATCCTTTGCTATTCCATGAACAAAATGTATCCAATTGTACATATGAATATTGTCTCCTTTCAAGACCTTTTACATTAGAAGCCAAAACCAAACCAGTTACAGACTTTGTCAGGGACTTTGTTCTGGGACATTTTTGGGGAAGGGGGAGGAGCAATTTGGTTCATCTTGGGAGGAGAAAATTTGGGTGATTTGCTGGTGTGTTTTCTGTGTTTCAAGCAGAAATATTGTTAATAATGTACTGTAAGGTACAAGCAATACATAAAATGTTCCCTAGGTTTCTCATTTGCACTTTAAGGAACAGAAATACATTTCAAACCATCCATATTATAAATAAAATCCTGTCAATTCAGATTATTTGTGTTGCTTTTTAACATTAATTTGCTGATTTTTAACTTGTTGCATTGAAGGTATTCCAATCAAGTTTCTCTTGTGCAGTAACACACAGGACGATAGGTATTTGCACACTAACATGATTTTTGTAGTTTTGCCTCTGTACACCCACACAGCGCTGCTAAAATTAAATAATCAAGATACTGATTTTCATAGGTCATACGTGATTGTACAAACTAAATGTGAGGATTGATGTGAAGACAAATCATCACTTTTAAAGCCAGTTTTCTTTAGATAAGTCAGGAGATGGCTACATGAACATTTCAAGTCACTGAAGATGTCTCAGTCTTCACTTACATCAATAATAAAGAAATATAGACAGTATGGTACATCTGTCTGAATTTGACACTTTCCTGAAACTGAGTGGCTGCACCAGAATGAGGCTAATGAGGGAAGCCACCAAGCTCCTAGTGATAACTCTGATAAAGCTATAGATTTCTGTGGCTTTGATTCGACAAACTAAGAATAGTTAACATTTGTATTTTGTACCACTTCACAACTTTACGGTGGAATGCAATAGAGAAGGACTTTAATACAAGAAGACAGATCAAATCTAACCTTGACTCTCGCATGTGCCTCTGGGCAAATTGGAGTTAAAATTTCACATGCTATTTTTAAGAAACAACCTTCTCTGTGCTACTTCATCATGAAGCTGTAGAGCGTGGAACAGACAAAAGTGGCACTGTGTAAAGATTTGACAATCACAGCCTCAGAAGTTTATAACACCTTCAAAGCTGTCATGGTGGCTCCCTTAAATTATCTACTTCTGACACGGTCACTGCCTACTCAACACAAATTTACCATATAGGAACATACTGTTTGTATATATGTGGATGAAGTCCCACATACATTCAGAGACTTGGAAATGTACATGTATCCATCCCCTAAGTCATTTCAACAAACATGTCCAATTACGTTTGACCTCTGAAAAATGAATAAAAGGTTTTGTAATTGGGCACCACAGTCTCGTTTGAGGGCAGGCGCTAAAGGGGTAAAATATGATGCACTTGAAGAAATTTCTATACTTCCGGGGAAAAAAACACGGCATTTTCTCTTAGTTTTTGGGCAAATTACACATAAAGTGAAAATGCAAAGAAAAAGTGATGATGCGGTGGAAAGTGGACATGTGTTGCGGTTTGTTTTTGACCCGGAGCTCAAACGTGTCGAGGCGGTTTTGCAGGCGAGAGAACCTAGCTACACTGGTTAGCTGTGTAGGCTAACACTTACCAACAGGACCTCTCCCATTTGCCTTGTCTTCCCTTCTCCACTGGAAAAAAAAACAAACACTTTTTGCGACTGCTTCCGAAAACAAAACAGTACACCATTTTTACATGTGAAGTGATGCTGTGTATATTGCACAACAAGACTGGCTATCCCTATAAGTGGTCAAATCCCGGAATATCGTGCAGAGTTCAAACAAGACTGCAGTGCCCTATTCATTAATGATAAAATTTTTGCAAAAACTCTTGAGTGGAAACTAAAAGTTTACACTATAGGTTGTTTCATTTCAGCTCTATTTTGGTGACGTACAAAAGCAAAATTCCAAAAATTGCAGCAATGTCCAAATACTACTACATAAAGCCCAGCTTCCCACTTACCTTGTTTGTTTATTGAATCAAAACGTGAAGCAAAATGTATGCAGTTGATGCATTTCAAAAAGTCACAAAGCACTTACCTGAAGAATGCATCAATCAATCAATTCAATCAATTTTTTTTTTATATAGCGCCAAATCACAACAAACAGTTGCCCCAAGGCGCTTTATATTGTAAGGCAAGGCCATACAATAATGATGTAAAACCCCAACGGTCAAAACGACCCCCTGTGAGCAAGCACTTGGCTACAGTGGGAAGGAAAAACTCCCTTTTAACAGGAAGAAACCTCCAGCAGAAGACTGCCCCTCAGGGAGGGGCAGTCTTCTGCTGGGACTGGTTGGGGCTGAGGGAGAGAACCAGGAAAAAGACATGCTGTGGAGGGGAGCAGAGATCGATCACTAATGATTAAATGCAGAGTGGTGCATACAGAGCAAAAAGAGAAAGACAGTGCATCATGGGAACCCCCCAGCAGTCTACGTCTATAGCAGCATAACTAAGGGATGGTTCAGGGTCACCTGATCCAGCCCCTAACTATAAGCTTTAGCGAAAGGAAAGTTTTAAGCCTAATCTTAAAAGTAGAGAGGGTGTCTGTCTCCCTGATCTGAATTGGGAGCTGGTTCCACAGGAGAGGAGCCTGAAAGCTGAAGGCTCTGCCTCCCATTCTACTCTTACAAACCCTAGGAACTACAAGTAAGCCTGCAGTCTGAGAGCGAAGCGCTCTATTGGGGTGATATGGTACTACGAGGTCCCTAAGATAAGATGGGACCTGATTATTCAAAACCTTATAAGTAAAAGAAGAATTTTAAATTCTATTCTAGAATTAACAGGAAGCCAATGAAGAGGCCAATATGGGTGAGATATGCTCTCTCCTTCTAGTCCCCGTCAGCACTCTAGCTGCAGCATTTTGAATTAACTGAAGGCTTTTAGGGAACTTTAGGACAACCTGATAATAATGAATTACATAGTCCAGCCTAGAGGAAATAAATGCATGAATTAGTTTTCAGCATCACTCTGAGACAAGACCTTTCGATTTGAGATTTGCGTAAATGCAAAAAAGCAGTCCTACATATTTGTTTAATATGCGCTTTGAATGACATATCCTGATCAAAAATGACTCCAAGATTTCTCACAGTATTACTAGAGGTCAGGGTAATGCCATCCAGAGTAAGGATCTGGTTAGACACCATGTTTCTAAGATTGTGGGGCCAAGTACAATAACTTCAGTTTTATCTGAGTTTAAAAGCAGGAAATTAGAGGTCATCCATGTCTTTATGTCTGTAAGACAATCCTGCAGTTTAGCTAATTGGTGTGTGTCCTCTGGCTTCATGGATAGATAAAGCTGGGTATCATCTGCGTACAATGAAATTTAAGCAATACTGTCTAATAATACTGCCTAAGGGAAGCATATAGAAAGTGAATAAAATTGGTCCTACACAGAACCTTGTGGAACTCCATAATTAACTTTAGTCTGTGAAGAAGATTCCCATTTACATGAACAAATTGTAATCTATTAGACAAATATGATTCAACCACTGCAGCGCAGTGCCTTTAATACCTATGGCATGCTCTAATCTCTGTAATAAAATTTATGGTCAACAGTATCAAAACTGCCCCCCCCCCCACCCCCACCAAAAAGACCACAAAAGTAATATGGTACATTATCGTCACCTTCCTAAAATAATGGCCTAAGTCACATGACTTAGGCCATTATTTTAGGAAGGTGACAATATGGGTTTGGTATGAAATGCAACTATAAAAATATGTCTATTGTAAAAGACTGACTTATTTTTTTGCAGACACCTATAGGACATTTTACCCCCCTCCCTATACAGGCTGTGATGGAACAGGACAACTGCACTGCCATTCCTCCTGTCAATACTCTCCCAGCATCCATTTTCACCTGGCTGACACCTTTTAGTGGTCAAGAGATGAATAAATCACACTTAGTGTACTCCCCGGGTAGTTTGACTAAAAAAAGGATATCAACATGAAGGAGGACTGCAGTGTTTTCCTGTCATTGCCGCCCCTGAGGTACGGTGAAAAATTACCACTGATAAAATATCATTTTTCAAAGAGCCTTATTGCTCTTTTAATCTATTCACCACAATGGATAGCTTCTGGGATGTGTTTCATTTCATCTGAACACAAACAATCTTTCAAAGGGCTTAATACAGTTACAAATGAGCATCATTAATTAACTGCTAATGGAATAATAGATGTACCATCTAGTACGGCTCTACAACAGGAAAGGTGTGGGGCACTAAAAAAAATAATTATCCATGACTCCACTTGTCTTGAGCTTCATTAGCACACCGACCAAAGCCCCATAATGCAAATACAGGCACAAAAATATGCTGATCGTATCCTCTCTGGTTATCTGTTTAAATAATGATAGAAACACTCAAGAGCGAGAGTTATTTCAGTTGTAAGACAAAGTAAAGAGATGCACTCTTCTCTGTGTAATCTAAAAATTTTCCCTGTGCTGAATGAATGAATTAGTTGATCCCAGCCAGCTTGACTCAAAACCAATACCAATTTAAAAGAAAATACATAGGTGAATGCTGCACTACATGAATCAAAAGAATAACTTTATTTTGGCAAAGCAATATTCCAAAGATGTGTCAGCCACTTGCCGGATAGTTTGTGGATGCTGGATAAGATATCGGAAATTTTGAACAGCTACAGTTGAACTCATAATTTTCCCGCCTAGTCAACACTGGACACATCATGTCCTTGTAGCTGTGCTCCAGCCTGCTAACAACCTAGCAAAAACTGGGAGAAACATGATGTGCTCCTGCTAGCTAACAAGCTAGCAACCACTGGGAGAAACATGATGTGCTCTTGCTATAGCTAATAAGCTAACACCCACAAGGAGAAAGAGATGTGTGTTCTGCCTACGTAAAAAACTAGCAACCATGGGAGAAACTTGATGCCCAACATGCCCAGTCATGTTGGCTATACAGCAGAATAAGAGTAAAACTTGAACTAAAGTATGGATGAACGTGTGGCTGAGAATAATGCCAAATCATTTCATCTGTACTGAAAATTAGTGATGGCTACTTCACAAACCAAGCTAATAGAAGGGCATGGGTACATGTCACTTCCAACAAAATGGCAGATCCATAGGTGAGAATTCGTACTTCCGCGACCGGCCGTCCACTGACAACACACTCGGGCTGTACTGACTGTCTATTGAAATCAACTGGTTTGATTTTGTCTCTAATTTGCTTCTAACAGCCAGCTGATAGCTCTCATTGCCTGGAACAATGAGATTTATACACCATGCTAACCTGAAATGAACCATTGTACATTAAATTGATTTTATTGACAAGTCTGATCCCACTGAAAAGTAACCAAATTACATGTATTTGTATTGAGTTCGGGCAGCACAGTGGTTTGGTGGTTAGCACTGTTCCCTCTTAGCGAGAAGGTCATGGGTTCAATTCCCACCTGTGGCCTTTCTGTGTGGAGTTTGCATGTTCTCCCCGTGTTTCCTCCGGGTGCTCCGGTTTCCTCCCACATCCAAAGACATGCGGTTTAGGTGGATTGGAATTTTAAATTGTCCATAGGTGTGCGTGTGGGTGTGAATGTGTTTGTTTGTGGCCCTGTGACAGACTGGCATCCTGTCCTGGGTGTACCCAGTCTCATGCTCTATGACTGCTGGGTTTGGCTCCAGCCCCCCAAGACCCTTAATTGGAATAAGTGGTTGGAGGTGAGTGTGTGTATTGAGTTCTGCAATGTTTTTGGCAGCCAAAAATGGCCACCAGAGGGGGCTCGGGTAAAGTCTGCACCCGCCTATTAGGCCCTAAATATGTCACCACCTGTTAAGAAATAAATGTTTTAAACATTCCAATTGACTTCTCCAACTGTTCTCAAGAAGCGCAAGAACTACCACACCCAGAGATGGGTGTGGTATTTGTGCTGGAGACCCTCCAGTCCTGTGCACCAACAGGATTTCCTGTATATTCATTTTGTGTATTGTTTTGTAATTTGTGTCTGTAGCATGGCTTAAGCAGAGGGTCACCCCTTTGAGTCTGGTCTGCTTGAGGTTTCTTCCTCAGAGGGAGTTTTTCCTTACCACTGCTCCTCTGAAGGTTAGTAAGGTTAGACCTTACTTGTGTGAAGCGCCTTGGGGCAACTCTGTTGTGATTTGGTGCTATATAAATGAAAAATTGAAATTGAAAAAAATTGAAGCGTTTCTGGTAAAACTTATAAAAGTAATGTACAGTAATTTGCATATTAATAAACATTAGGTGGAAGTCTGTGATTACATAACCCTTCAAAAAAAGATGGCAGATCATGTGACCTCCCCCCCAAAAACAGTGGCTGTTTCTCTTGTCCCTATTGGTTTTGTTATGCTAACACTAACCCTACATTCTGAACACTTGCTGCACATGCATATGGATATTTATAGTATTATGCACAAACTATCATGCATAACCTTTCATAACCAATCATACAAACAGCTTCATGAGAATACATAGCATTGCTCGGGGGTAGATTTGTCATAATTTCTGATAATCTAGCAGCCCAGATACAGCCAAAATGCACTGTGCCGTTTACTGGTAATACGACAACAATTTTTTTACTTTATCAAGTCAAAAATCCTGCGAGTGTTCGAGTGGAATCGCAGCGGTATTTTTCAAACTAACCTTGCTGATATTGCTAACAAATAGAGATGGATTTCAGGCAGAAAAGAGTAGTTAATGAATGATGAATTAGAGACGAGGGGAAACATCATAAATTGTGACAGGGCGCCGTTGTCTGCTGGATGATAAACAGCGCTGTTGGATGGAATCTGCCTCTCTGTGTATCTCTCAGACGCCGGATGCCACTTTATCTCTCCTATCCTGCTGGATTACACCTCCAGGGTTCAGGTGGGAATCAATCATTGCTATTATTACCTGAAGTCACGAGATGCATCTTTCACCGCTAAGGTTACCATAACCTCAATATTAAGAGAGGAAAAGCCCCTCTAATAAACAGCAGAAAGGATGGGCTGGCTGGTGGGATTTCATCTTCCTTTCACTTTTAATAAGGCACTCAGAGGAATAAAGATTACAGGCCATATTTAGCATGCAGAACAAATCAGGCTCTTCCAGGCTCTTCCTCTCCTCCACTTCTCATTCTGGTTAGTCATTAAGACTGGAAAGGAGGTGGTGGTGGTGGTGGGGGGGGGCGTCTTGCGTTGAGATGCGTGCCGTGTTTCGGCAGTCATGCTGTCGTACTCTGAGTTCGCCTGCGGCTGCGGGTAATACGGCTCTTATGCGGTCCAAAACGTAGAAACCGAGTAACCTCAAGACCAGTTGGACCACTGGAGCTCTCAGGGCCTCCATACGGGGGGGGGAGCAGGGAGGGGGAGATGAAAGAGCGGGGACGCGACCTTGCTAATGTTCATCTTCTAAGCCACCACTGCTAGTGCAGCAGATAACTGAAACAATCATGCCAATTGTGATAAAAGCATCAAATTTGCCAGAAATACTCCTTAGACACGCCTCTTTTGAAAAAACCGATTGGTCACTTGACTTTTCAATCGGTGGTCAGGTAGGGGTCAATTGAAGAATTACGCAGAGGTCAAAATTAAAAGGTGCTCCAATCATATTGAAAAATATTCCACATTATTTGCCTGATCATAAAGATTACAAAAAGGTTTAATTTGGACTATCTGTGACTGAATTCTATGGAGTTACAGGATAAAACAGCAAGAATGGGACAAAGCTCAGTTTCATTTTGTACATGGGTCAAAAGTTAAGTTGCTCCAATTTTGGTAAAAAGTGATGCAATTATGATTGAGCTAATAGGATTAATAAATGGAATAGTTTTGACAGTGTTGAATGCTTGGTCTCCAAAGTAAAGGTCAAACAAGGTCTAAGTCTATTGGATTCTATGACATGTGATATGTTACCCCGTAACGTGATAAGTAAGGATGATACATGGTCCAAAGTATTTCCTTTTTAAACCGTTGTTAACTCAACTAGTAATTTGCATCACTTTTTACTAAAATTGGAGCAACTTTAACTGTAACCCCTGTACAAACTGACACTGACCTTTGTCAACGTTCTTGCGTTTTTATCCCATAACTCCAAAGAATTCAGTTACAGACCGTCCAAACCATACGTTTTTGGAATCTTTATGATCAGGCAAATAATGTGGCATAGGTTTCAATATGATTGGAGCATCTTTTAATTTTGCCTCCTGTGTAATTCTTCAATTGACCTCTACCTGAACGCCAAATGAAATTCAAGTGGCCAATCAGTTTTTTTCAAAAGGAGGGTTGTCTGAGGACTATTTCTGCCAAATTTGATGCTTTTATCGCCATTTGCAGGATTCCGCTCTAAATATTCTCTTATCTGCTGCACTATGCACAATTACGTCTATAAAACAAGATCCACGAAGAGGGTGAGCGTAAGGGCAAAAACGGCAAATCGCCTTTTGTGGATGAATGGAATTTAGTGATGTAGGGGTCTGGAAATGGTTACACAGCTGACAGGAGGTGACGGCAATATGCAGCGTCTGAAATATCATTAAGTCACTCCAGAGTAACACACCTCCAATTAAACTGTGATCACAGCATCATGGCTGATAATAGATTCATTCCAATTAAGTAAGAAATATATTCAGAGACCTTTTTTTTCTTTTCTTTCTTTTTTTTTTTTTTTTTTACTTTGAAACGGTTTTGTTATTCCCCTCGACATCCAACAACACTCATTACGGTGGCTCCAACTGAGAAATTGGAGAAACCCACGTAAATATTTTAAAACTTTCACAGATATATAATATTCATTCTGGAATGATTTGATGCACTAAATAAATAACCCGGTGCTAAATAAATGACACCCTAAATAAAACTTTTAAAAAGCAGATCTGGGGAAATGAAGATGAATCAGAAGGGAGAGGGGAGTTACGGGGAAATGTCAGCTATCACTCCACCCAATTTGAATTCTTAATGAGTGCCATGCTAATGAACCAAGCTAATTAAGCCCAGCAACCAATAGGTGAGCTTTAACTGAACCTTTTGGGGAGGTATAGAGGCTTTGTAGGCAGAACTGAAGAGTCCCTGGAAATGTTTCTTCCAATTTCTTTAATGTTTCGTGGTGATGAAACCTATAACATTTTGTTGTTGTTGTTTCTTTCTACACTTCAAAATGAATATATGTAGTTTTTTTTTTTCTAAGTTGCCAAGCACAGCATCTTACAGGATGTGCAGGAAGGAGGTAGGAAGGGAAGAGAACATGAATAAACCAAACGTGAAGAAAAAAAAAAAAAACAACCCCTAGACTCTTTCATGTTGCATTTTCACTCTGATAATTATCAGCAACTTCTGCTAAAGGAGCCTATTGACTGCTTGTGAAGCCAGCATGTGAATGTTATCCACTATATTATAACATCACATACTAAGGCTTATTTTATTTTATTTATTTTTTTTTTTTTGTAATTATTCATCTATCAAATTTTTTTTAACAAGTCAATTGATTTTTGCATGTGTAATTATTGTTTGGTTCATTTATCAGTAAATGATAACCATGAATTTAAAGAATTATTTTGAAACTTGCATTCAAAATTGCATAAAAAATGTTTTCTCAAAATTAAAAAGAAAAAATCTAAGCATATAAAGGACATAACATTTTTAAAGGAATTCACAGAAAAAAAGAGACACAAAAGATTTAAAATAAAACATATATTTCATAGGGCTATGACTAAAAATATCATTATCAATTAATCTGTTGATTTTTTATGTTTTATTAGATTACTTCTTTGTCCATAAAATGTCAGAAATGAAGAAAGTGTTCAGGAAGCCTAATACGATGTCTTCAAAATTCTTCTTTTGCCTACAACCCCAAAATATTCCATTTACGATCAGAGAGGAGAAAAGAAACTGGAAACCATTCACATTTAAACAATTCATCAATTCCCAAAATAATTGACGATTAAGTTAATAATCACAAATAATTGAATAATTCTTGCAGCTTGATAACATAGAACCCCTCTTACGCATAATACCCCCAAAACAGTCACAGCGTTATTGTTCTCATTGTGAAATGATGGCTCTGGTCTTGAGCCTGACCTCCTCTGATAGATGCCTGGTCCTGTAAACCTGCGCGCTCCCCACATGGTGCAACAGACGTAATCTTGGGTGTCTCCTGGTGCATTCTACGTCCCATTTGACTGCCTCTTCCAGGTGTCTGGCTCTCTGGAGGACCGGGCCTTTATGCTGCCGGAACCCGTCCTATCACACACCAGGCTGCAAGGGACGGCGCCTTTGTGATGGCTGTGATTAGTCTTTTGTGTTCCCACGTAGAATTAAGATGAAATTCTACAGGCGGTTATTGTGTTCCTATCTTCAGGACACTCAAAGAAATATGTGGGTTTTGAGGAGGTGAATGAAGCCCCGGGGCTTTGGCAGACCCTGCTCTGTGGGGAAATACACAGTGGAAACACAATGGGAACAATCTTGTCCTTCAGGTTCCTTTTGTGCTCTGCTGAACCTTAGTCGGAGCTGCCCCATTTAAGTCGCTTCGTTTTAACAGAGTAGCATTGTCTCGCCCTAGTCTGCTTTTCCCTTTTTTTTTGCTACCTTCTGAGAAAGACCCGAAGGCTGATGAGATGACAGCCGCGACTTTGCCAGAGTCTGGGAGACCCTCAGGGTTTATTATCTACATTCCTCCAAGTGTTGGGTATGCAAATAAAGTTTGGGGATGGCGGCTTTCAGATGTGATAATTACGGATTTATTTGTAAGCTGTCACTTCCCTTAATGCTCAAGGGACATCAAAATAAGTTCAAACAGAACCATGAGAGAGGATCACATTTGTTAGTTGTACCGAAGATTCAAAGAAGACGCGATTCTCACAACGCCAAAGGTCTGTCAATAACCACTCATTTAGACAGCCGTGCGCTTCGGAGACCTTCACCGCATGCAGTCCCCCTCAAAACGTCTGGAAGAAAATATTTATGGTTTCTCATTCGGTTAGATATTCAACCATCAAGGCGCTTTTATCAGCGGGTACGCACGAACAAAGACAGAAAACAAATTTTTACTGCCACCTCATCCGCCAGAACAGACTGTGGCTGTGCACAAGTGTTTCCGTCAAACCTCTGTTTACACGCAGACGTCTCTATAAAAATTTGATTCAACAAACTGAGCCATTTGGCTAAATATCAAGTCAAAAATACTCCTTACAATTGTGATGCTTGACAGCAGAACACAAACGAACTGAAAGGCTTCAGAGGGCTGATGCACACCGTGTGTGAAATCTCCTTTTCATTGAAATCATTCTGTATTTTAGACAAAACCCACTGCCTAAACCCTACAAACAACTCCTATTGCGAACTGAACTTTGACTGGAAAATCACAAAAAAAAACGTAATCCAGCGAAGGTTTTTCTGGATTGATCACTGTGCACTAGCTCCAAGTCAGTTTTACAGAGCATTCCTTCATGCTATTACTGTTATCATTTAGCAGAGGTGAGACGAAGTCACCATCAGTCACTCTCAAGTCATGAATCAGCAAGTCCCCAAGTGAAGTCTCAAGTTCATAATTAAAACCAAGTGTTTGCAAGCTGACTTGAGACTTGACTTAGGGACTTGCGGACTGATGACTTGAGAATGACTTGACAGTGACTTTGTCCCACCTCTGTCATTTAGCAAGTCTGATTTTGATGTTGGGAAAAAAAACTAACAAAAAACTGTCTAGTGGAGTGAAATTGTCTAAGTGCCCCACGACTGTGAAGTTGCTAAAAGCCACACACATGGTTGCATGTTGTGTGCCCCCGCCCCCTCGCTCCCAAAACATCTGGCTTGCCAGGAGGGGGAGCACACTTGCATAAAATACTTATATTGTATATACCAGATCTGATCACATTGGGGCCGTACAACGAGTTCTGATCGCACAAAGCATGGGGAGGGGCCTGTCAGCTGATTACAGCACACTGACAGCTGGATGACAGCTCAGTGCACACATTACAAACACAGAAACCACCACCTGGACGGTTTATATAATAATTACGACAATACCTACATACGCAATTTCATAACAAAATAATGAAAATGATGAACACATAATACAGCGACATGCTGGTCTGGGCGCTGACAGGATGGGGGGTGTGTGTATCTGCTCACCGCCGCGACTGTAAGATCTCTCCTTCCTCACACGCACATGCGCGCATGTGTGCGGGGCGCACTGGCGCATGAGGAACATCCATGTTTGCCATCTGTCCCGTTTTGCCATCCACACGTTTGGACATCTGGCAGTCTACATGCGCTTTGGATGCCATCATGCAGGCGTGGATGAGGTAGTCTGGCTACATTCTGACACTGCTGACCTCTCCTGTTCCCTCCCGACTGCGTCCGACAATGGTAATATTTGCCGTTTCGGTCTGGTTCCTGCACATTCTTGCTATAGTATGTGTGATGAGGGATTTAGGTCCACTGGCCGAGCATCCAAATCTCAGAGTATACAGTAAGACAGGCAGTACTAGAAACTCTAAAGACATGAACCTTCATTCTCCAGCAAAGGTACGAGCATCGCCAAATACCTCTATCCAGTGACCTCATGACTCCATAAGATCTCCCTAGGCATCTCTCAATCTCACATCTTCGTGGGCGAGTCCATGAAGTCATTAAAGCCTGGAATCTTTAGTCTTGTTCTAAGTCAAGTCAAGTTTGGGAGCAGGTGCAAGTGTAAGTGCCGCACATCCACAACACCACAGAATCACATTGGGTCCTGGATAGCAACTATCCAGGCAGGGAACCTCTTCTTTGCCAGAAAAAGGTATCTAAGCTGCTGGTTTCTGCACCTCTACACAACACATAACAGAGACATACAAGAGTGATTACAATACCGCACTTGCATGGCGGCATGCAGGACAAAAATCCAGAAAAGTGATCATAAAAGGACTACCTTATGAATAAGGGTTGAAACAATCTTCCTTCCTTAACCCTGAAAAAGACAAACTGCCCTCATAATAACATGTACTTTTATTGCCTTCTGTGAGTTCCGGGGTTGTCTTTCAGCAGGGGTGGTAAAGTGAAGCAGAGCACTCCTGAGAAGAAACTTCTCTACCAGGGCCGCCTCACATCACAGACTCTCTGATGGGAGAAACGGGTCAGGTCCGGACAACACGAGTCTGCCAGCTTCGAGGAGAGTTCTCTGTCATTGTGTAAGAGCACATTAGGGCCTAATACAGATGACAGAATCTAACCAGCCGTTTCAGTTGACTGATGTTAGTAAGACAGGAGCATGAGCACCGAAAAGCTGCCATACAGCAGAACAATAATGGAAACTGTATGTTAATGCCTTTGGAAGAAACTACACAAATCAATAATGTGAATAGAAAACAAGATGACATCCTCCAACACATTCTGACATTAGTCCAGCGCTTCACAACATTTTCTTTCACACTCTCATTTTGGGTGACAGAAAAACAGTCATGTCTTTTTCTGCAAAACAAAAACGTATCAAACGTTTGGAATGGCTCGGAAATAGTAACATTACGCTGAAATAACATAATGAAACTGATGACCATGAACATCCTTTGCTATTCCATGAACAAAATGTATCCAATTGTACATATGAATATGTCTCCTTTCAAGACCTTTTACATTAGAAGCCAAAACCAAACCAGTTACAGACTTTGTCAGGGACTTTGTTCTGGGACCATTTTTGGGGAAGGGGGAGGAGCAATTTGGTTCATCTTGGGAGGAGAAAATTTGGGTGATTTGCTGGTGTGTTTTCTGTGTTTCAAGCAGAAATATTGTTAATAATGTACTGTAAGGTACAAGCAATACATAAAAATGTTCCCTAGGTTTCTCATTTGCACTTTAAGGAACAGAAATACATTCAAACCATCCATATATAAATAAAAATCCTGTCAATTCAGATTATTTGTGTTGCTTTTAACATTAATTTGCTGATTTTTAACTTGTTGCATTGAAGGTATTCCAATCAAGTTTTCTCTTGTGCAGTAACACACAGGACGATAGGTATTTGCACACTAACATGATTTTGTAGTTTTGCCTCTGTACACCCACACAGCGCTGCTAAAATTAAATAATCAAGATACTGATTTTCATAGGTCATACGTGATTGTACAAACTAAATGTGAGGATTGATGTGAAGACAAATCATCACTTTTAAAGCCAGTTTTCTTTAGATAAGTCAGGAGATGGCTACATGAACATTTCAAGTCACTGAAGATGTCTCAGTCTTCACTTACATCAATAATAAAGAAATATAGACAGTATGGTACATCTGTCTGAATTGACACTTTCCTGAAAACTGAGTGGCTGCACCAGAATGAGGCTAATGAGGGAAAGCCACCAAGCTCCTAGTGATAACTCTGATAAAGCTATAGATTTCTGTGGCTTTGATTCGACAAACTAAGAATAGTTAACATTTGTATTTTGTACCACTTCACAACTTTACGGTGGAATGCAATAGAGAAGGACTTTAATACAAGAAGACAGATCAAATTAACCTTGACTCTCGCATGTGCCTCTGGGCAAATTGGAGTTAAAATTTCACATGCTATTTTAAGAAACAACCTTCTCTGTGCTACTTCATCATGAAGCTGTAGAGCGTGGAACAGACAAAAGTGGCACTGTGTAAAGATTTGACAATCACAGCCTCAGAAGTTTATAACACCTTCAAAGCTGTCATGGTGGCTCCCTTAAATTATCTACTTCTGACACGGTCACTGCCTACTCAACACAAATTTACCATATAGGAACATACTGTTTGTATATATGTGGATGAAGTCCCACATACATTCAGAGACTTGGAAATGTACATGTATCCATCCCCTAAGTCATTTCAACAAACATGTCCAATTACGTTTGACCTCTGAAAAATGAATAAAAGGTTTTGTAATTGGGCACCACAGTCTCGTTTGAGGGCAGGCGCTAAAGGGGTAAAATATGATGCACTTGAAGAAATTTCTATACTTCCGGGGAAAAAAACACGGCATTTTCTCTTAGTTTTTGGGCAAATTACACATAAAGTGAAAATGCAAAGAAAAAGTGTGATGCGGTGGAAAGTGGACATGTGTTGCGGTTTGTTTTTGACCCGGAGCTCAAACGTGTCGAGGCGGTTTTGCAGGCGAGAGAACCTAGCTACACTGGTTAGCTGTGTAGGCTAACACTTACCAACAGGACCTCTCCATTTGCCTTGTCTTTCCCTTCTCCACTGGAAAAAAAAACAAACACTTTTTGCGACTGCTTCCGAAAACAAAACAGTACACCATTTTTACATGTGAAGTGATGCTGTGTATAGTGCACAACAAGACTGGCTATCCCTATAAGTGGTCAAATCCCGGAATATCGTGCAGAGTTCAAACAAGACTGCAGTGCCCTATCATTAATGATTAATACAATATTTTGCAAAAACTCTTGAGTGGAAACTAAAAGTTTACACTATAGGTTGTTTCATTTCAGCTCTATTTGGTGACGTACAAAAGCAAAATTCCAAAAATTGCAGCAATGTCCAAATACTACTACATAAAGCCCAGCTTCCCACTTACCTTGTTTGTTTATTGAATCAAAACGTGAAGCAAAATGTATGCAGTTGATGCATTTCAAAAAGTCACAAAGCACTTACCTGAAGAATGCATCAATCAATCATTCAATCAATTTTTTTTTTTATATAGCGCCAAATCACAACAAACAGTTGCCCCAAGGCGCTTTATATTGTAAGGCAAGGCCATACAATAATGATGTAAAACCCCAACGGTCAAACGACCCCCTGTGAGCAAGCACTTGGCTACAGTGGGAAGGAAAAACTCCCTTTTAACAGGAAGAAACCTCCAGCAGAACCAGGCTCAGGGAGGGGCAGTCTTCTGCTGGGACTGGTTGGGGCTGAGGGAGGAGAACCAGGAAAAAGACATGCTGTGGAGGGGAGCAGAGATCGATCACTAATGATTAAATGCAGAGTGGTGCATACAGAGCAAAAAGAGAAAGAAACAGTGCATCATGGGAACCCCCCAGCAGTCTACGTCTATAGCAGCATAACTAAGGGATGGTTCAGGGTCACCTGATCCAGCCCTAACTATAAGCTTTAGCGAAAAGGAAAGTTTTAAGCCTAATCTTAAAAGTAGAGAGGGTGTCTGTCTCCCTGATCTGAATTGGGAGCTGGTTCCACAGGAGAGGAGCCTGAAGCTGAAGGCTCTGCCTCCCATTCTACTCTTACAAACCTAGGAAATACAAGTAAGCCTGCAGTCTGAGAGCGAAGCGCTCTATTGGGGTGATATGGTACTACGATGGTCCCTAAGATAAGATGGGACCTGATTATTCAAAACCTTATAAGTAAGAAGAAGAATTTTAATTCTATTCTAGAATTAACAGGAAGCCAATGAAGAGAGGCCAATATGGGTGAGATATGCTCTCTCCTTCTAGTCCCCGTCAGCACTCTAGCTGCAGCATTTTGAATTAACTGAAGGCTTTTTAGGGAACTTTTAGGACAACCTGATAATAATGAATTACAATAGTCCAGCCTAGAGGAAATAAATGCATGAATTAGTTTTTCAGCATCACTCTGAGACAAGACCTTTCTGATTTTAGAGATATTGCGTAAATGCAAAAAAGCAGTCCTACATATTTGTTAATATGCGCTTTGAATGACATATCCTGATCAAAAATGACTCCAAGATTTCTCACAGTATTACTAGAGGTCAGGGTAATGCCATCCAGAGTAAGGATCTGGTTAGACACCCATGTTTCTAAGATTTGTGGGCCAAGTACAATAACTTCAGTTTTATCTGAGTTTAAAAGCAGGAAATTAGAGGTCATCCATGTCTTTATGTCTGTAAGACAATCCTGCAGTTTAGCTAATTGGTGTGTGTCCTCTGGCTTCATGGATAGATAAAGCTGGGTATCATCTGCGTAACAATGAAAATTTAAGCAATACTGTCTAATAATACTGCCTAAGGGAAGCATATATAAAGTGAATAAAATTGGTCCTAGCACAGAACCTTGTGGAACTCCATAATTAACTTTAGTCTGTGAAGAAGATTCCCCATTTACATGAACAAATTGTAATCTATTAGACAAATATGATTCAAACCACTGCAGCGCAGTGCCTTTAATACCTATGGCATGCTCTAATCTCTGTAATAAAATTTTATGGTCAACAGTATCAAAAGCAGCACTGAGGTCTAACAGAACAAGCACAGAGATGAGTCCACTGTCCGAGGCCATAAGAAGATCATTTGTAACCTTCACTAATGCTGTTTCTGTACTATGATGAATTCTAAAACCTGACTGAAACTCTTCAAATAGACCATTCCTCTGCAGATGATCAGTTAGCTGTTTTACAACTACCCTTTCAAGAATTTTTGAGAGAAAAGGAAGGTTGGAGATTGGCCTATAATTAGCTAAGATAGCTGGGTCAAGTGATGGCTTTTTAAGTAATGGTTTAATTACTGCCACCTTAAAAGCCTGTGGTACATAGCCAACTAACAAAGATAGATTGATCATATTTAAGATCGAAGCATTAAATAATGGTAGGGCTTCCTTGAGCAGCCTGGTAGGAATGGGGTCTAATAAACATGTTGATGGTTTGGATGAAGTAACTAATGAAAATAACTCAGACAGAACAATCGGAGAGAAAGAGTCTAACCAAATACCGGCATCACTGAAAGCAGCCAAAGATAACGATACGTCTTTGGGATGGTTATGAGTAATTTTTTCTCTAATAGTTAAAATTTTGTTAGCAAAGAAGTCATGAAGTCATTACTAGTTAAAGTTAATGGAATACTCAGCTCAATAGAGCTCTGACTCTTTGTCAGCCTGGCTACAGTGCTGAAAAGAAACCTGGGGTTGTTCTTATTTTCTTCAATTAGTGATGAGTAGAAAGATGTCCTAGCTTTACGGAGGGCTTTTTTATAGAGCAACAGACTCTTTTTCCAGGCTAAGTGAAGATCTTCTAAATTAGTGAGACGCCATTTCCTCTCCAACTTACGGGTTATCTGCTTTAAGCTACGAGTTTGAGAGTTATACCATGGAGTCAGACACTTCTGATTTAAAGCTCTCTTTTTCAGAGGAGCTACAGCTTCCAAAGTTGTCTTCAATGAGGATGTAAAACTATTGACGAGATACTCTATCTCCCTTACAGAGTTTAGGTAGCTACTCTGCACTGTGTTGTTATATGGCATTAGAGAACATAAAGAAGGAATCATATCCTTAAACCTAGTTACAGCGCTTTCTGAAAGACTTCTAGTGTAATGAAACTTATTCCCTACTGCTGGGTAGTCCATCAGAGTAAATGTAAATGTTATTAAAAAATGATCAGACAGAAGGGAGTTTTCAGGGAATACTGTTAAGTCTTCTATTTCCATACCATAAGTCAGAACAAGATCTAAGATATGATTAAAGTGGTGGGTGGACTCATTTACTTTTTGAGCAAAGCCAATAGAGTCTAATAATAGATTAAATGCAGTGTTGAGGCTGTCATTCTCAGCATCTGTGTGGATGTTAAAATCGCCCACTATAATTATCTTATCTGAGCTAAGCACTAAGTCAGACAAAAGGTCTGAAAATTCACAGAGAAACTCACAGTAACGACCAGGTGGACGATAGATAATAACAAATAAAACTGGTTTTTGGGACTTCCAATTTGGATGGACAAGACTAAGAGACAAGCTTTCAAATGAATTAAAGCTCTGTCTGGGTTTTTGATTAATTAATAAGCTGGAATGGAAGATTGCTGCTAATCCACCGCCCCGGCCCGTGCTACGAGCGTTCTGACAGTTAGTGTGACTCGGGGGTGTTGACTCATTTAAACTAACATATTCATCCTGCTGTAACCAGGTTTCTGTTAGGCAGAATAAATCAATATGTTGATCAATTATTATATCATTTACCAACAGGGACTTAGAAGAGAGAGACCTAATGTTTAATAGACCACATTTAACTGTTTTAGTCTGTGGTGCAGTTGAAGGTGCTATATTATTTTTTCTTTTGAATTTTTATGCTTAAATAGATTTTTGCTGGTTATTGGTAGTCTGGGAGCAGGCACCGTCTCTACGGGGATGGGGTAATGAGGGGATGGCAGGGGGAGAGAAGCTGCAGAGAGGTGTGTAAGACTACAACTCTGCTTCCTGGTCCCAACCCTGGATAGTCACGGTTTGGAGGATTTAAGAAAATTAGCCAGATTTCTAGAAATGAGAGCTGCTCCATCCAAAGTGGGATGGATGCCGTCCTCTCCTAACAAGACCAGGTTTCCCCAGAAGCTTTGCCAATTATCTATGAAGCCCACCTCATTTTTGGACACCACTCAGACAGCCAGCAATTCAAGGAGACATGCGGCTAAACATGTCACTCCCGGTCTGATTGGGGAGGGGCCCAGAGAAAACTACAGAGTCCGACATTGTTTTTGCAAAGTTACACACCGATTAATGTTAATTTTAGTGACCTCCGATTGGCGTAACCGGGTGTCATTACTGCCGACGTGAATTACAATCTTACCAAATTTACAGCTTAGCCTTAGCCAGCAGTTTCAAATTTCCTTCAATGTCGCCTGCTCTGGCCCCCGGAAGACAATTGACTATGGTTGCTGGTGTCGCTAACTTCACATTTCTCAAAACAGAGTCGCCAATAACCAGAGTTTGATCCTCGGCGGGTGTGTCGTCGAGTGGGGAAAAACGGTTAGAAATGTGAACGGGTTGGCGGTGTACACGGGGCTTCTGTTTAGGGCTACGCTTCCTCCTCACAGTCACCCAGTCAGCCTGCTTTCCCGGCTGCTCGGGATCTGCCAGGGGGGAACTAACGGCGGCTAAGCTACCTTGGTCTGCACCGACTACAGGGCCTGGCTAGCTGTAGAATTTTCCACGGTGCGGAGCCGAGTCTCCAATTCGCCCAGCCTGGCCTCCAAAGCTACGAATAAGCTACACTTATTACAAGTACCATTACTGCTAAAGGAGGCCGAGGAATAACTAAACATTTCACACCCAGAGCAGAAAAGTGCGGGAGAGACAGGAGAAGCCGCCATGCTAAATCGGCTAAGAGCTAGTAGCTACGCTAAGCTAGCGGATTCCTAAAAACACGCAAAGTGAATAATGTGTAAATAATTTAGAGGTGATTCAGTAGAAGGAGTGCTTTAGTTAAGGCACGTAAAGATTACACGGAAACAAATCGTAATCTAGATAACTAGATCAATCTAACTGCGCAGATTAAACAGCTAACAGATACAGAAAAACACCGCTGTGCTCCGGAACAGGAATTGATACAATACCGCAGTGAGAGCCAACCACCAGTAGAGGCAAGCAAGAGAGAATCCATCATGAAGTGAGAGAGGATGATGCAGTACCAAAAAGAGAGAGAAACAAGGGAGACAGACAAGTTAGATACGTCTTTCTGGACAAGCTGGAACACAATCAGTGCTGTGACAAGGTACACCGCCACGATCCTACTCCAATTTCAATAAGAGCACAGCTCATCCATCACAATAAATCATATTAATACATGTGCTCTTGGAATAAAAGTGGTTGAATCATAGAGAAAAACACGTCATCCAGTGATGAGGCTATAGACTGCATTATGCTGTAGCTGGGCAGGATGTTGTTTCCCTTCATGCTTTTGCTTTGTCTGTAAAAAAACATTGATGTTCCTTATCTTTCTCATGTATGATCCCCATTTCACAAATATGAAGTTTCACAAACTTGTGAGCCTGCACTAGCACAATGTGTATAAGAAAGAAACCACTGATTCCTCTTATTATTGCTTCAGTTTTCCAACTGGGCTGCAGAATGCAAAGACAGAGCAAGTATGTTGCTTTTGGGCTCCTGCATCAACACGGCGCCCTTCATGATGGGGCGCTCCCCCATGCAGATATACAGAACTCATTCTAAATGCATAAAACGCATCAATTTGTTGTTGCATGCAATAAATAGTAAAGAACAGATGGTTATGAATTCTACATCAATTTCAATTTATTTTCATTTACATAGCGCTTTTCCATCTGCATCAGATGGAAAAGCGCTTTACAATAATGCCTCACATTCACCCCAATATGAGGGTGCTGTTTTACAAGGTGCTCACTACACACCGTGAGCAACTAGGGGATTAAGGACCTTGCCCAAGGGCCCTTAAGGATCTTCCAGTCAGGCTGGGATTTGAACCGAGGATCCTCTGGTCTCAAGTTCAACGCTTTAACCACTAGAAAATCACCTCCCCCCCACCACCCCAAATTTTGTGATACCTTCACGAAAATCTACTATATTTCATGATGGTATCACAAACTAATAGATTAAATTACTTTTCCTGATGCCATCATGACCTTACCATAACATTGGGTTGGAATGGCCAGATCATGATCATGAGCAACTCTAGTATATATATAAAAATAAAATAAAATCATAAAATAAGAACTTAGATAACATTTTTTTATTTTATTAAATTTTTAGATAAAGGTGAGAAACTACACAAACATTTCAAGCTGGGATTTGAAACAAGGATCCTCTGGTCTGAAGCCCAACACTTAACCACTAGACCATCACCTCCCCCAAATCACCAAATCACAACAAAGTTGCCTCAAGTTGCTTCTCACAAGTAAGGTCTAACCTTACCAACCCCCAGAGCAGGCACACAGGCAACAGTGGTAAGGAAAAACTCCCTCTGATGACTTGAGGAAGAAACCTCCAGCAGACCAGACTCAAAGGGGTGACTCTCTGCTTGGGCCATGCTACTGACACAATTTACAAAACAATTTTGCCGGTGCACAGGACAAGAGGGTTACAGAAACAGACACCACACCCATCTCTGAATGCAGCCGCACCTCAAATAGAGAGAAAAAAAAAACAGAATCAGGCATAAAATGAATTTAAAAGAGTAAAAATCATAGTAACATACTATGCCAGTATGCTAGCCATACAAAAGGGAAAATAAGTGCGTCTTAAGTCTAGACTTGAAAGTCTCTACAGAATTTGACTGTTTTATTGATGCAGGGAGAGCATTCCACAGAACAGGGGCACGATAAAAGAAAGCTCCTGTTTGTGCCCCCAAACACCCCTATATCCTACATACTGTATCTTTAAAAATATGTCTGTCTCAGCCCTCTGCTGGCTACCATCAGGAATCCACAAAACAAAACATTCACTAATTTCCTCCTCAGCCCACTCTGTTCATCACAAAGTAAATGAAATGTAACGATAAGAATCAGAGTAATGACAAACTGAGGTTAAATACTGTACCCTGCTGCCAAATACGTGTATTCTACAGATAAATAGAGCTGCTTCTCAAAGTCTGTCTCTCTGTTGGTCTGCTGGGCTCTCTGTTCTTCCATCTCTTACTTTCTCTGTGTCTTTTTCACACACACACACACACACACACACACACACACACACACACACACACACACACACACACACACACACACACACACACACACACACACACACACACACAGGCAAGTGTGTCGCTCTCTGGGGGCTGTTTCGCTGTGGCGCTGGGCTGCCTCAGAGCACATTCTATCACCAGCACGAGATAGCATCTGATGACTTGTGCGATGTAATTGAAGTGTAGATTACTATCTCTCATGTGCTTGCCAGATCAAAATAATAAAAATGCAGCGAGGGAGAGAGTAAGAGCGGAACGTGAGCAGGCTACTCCCGCTGTGGCAGTTGCCGTCTGGATGGTATGTGCATTTCCAGTGCTGGAGAGAGAGAGAGAGAGAGAGAGAGAGAGACACCTCACTATCCTTCTCATGAGGATGTTCTGCCACTTAGAAAATTGAATTCCCCTCCCTACCTCCTAAACTGCACTCTGGATGAGTGTTTGACAGGCCCGGACATGTTCCCTCATACTGAGTGAGGTAAAAGCCTGAGTGTTGAAAGATGGAAAAGTGTTGGCATACATGCGCGTCACCAAGAGGAGACTGACAGCTGTGACAGCGAGGAGATGTCAGCCGTGGGCTTTACAGGAGTCAACCTGGACTAACAGTTCAAGGACACTTACAGACAAATATGACAACGTCTGATCCATATTGTAAAGCAGCATGCACAGGATTCACAGCAATGCGTGAAGAAATAAAGGGTAAATAGTTAATAATATGTGGTGTACAGCACTGACAAAAAATAAATAAATAAATAAATCCAAGTCTACGCTCGAGTGCAAAATAAATAAATAAATGAACCCAACGCAGAAGTGCCAAATCTTAATGTATTTTGAATGGCCACTTTGGGCTGGCTCGAAAAGTTAGTCACTTCCCATAGATACCCTTGTTTAAATGTCCAAGCAGAACAAAACATGTTTACAGCCTGGTGTAAGAAGGCGTTTTGGTTTCTTTAGCTAATTTACCCCATCATCACAACTGTACAGGGGTCATCGGTGTTAAACTCTGTTAGCTAATATCTGTACTTATTCTTTATTCTATGTTATCAAGTATTTGTGTTATTTGTTTGGAAGCTCTGAGAAATATAAGTTAAATTTTACTTCATCATATGTCCTAAGTTTCAGACACAGGGAGATCTCCCCCTGCTGGTGAGAGCCAGTAATATTAGAAATGTGAGACTAAACCACACCCATTCTTAACACCCACATTGTATAAGTGTTGTACAAGCTACTTCTGGGGCCTTTCACAAGATGGACACTGTCTGTGAGGGTTCTGGTCCGGTTTTCATTGTGACCTTTAATAAATCCAAAATGAGGAATACAATGGTTGGGTTCTTGGAAAGGGGTAGTAAATTACATAAAAAAAAACAGGTAGAAATTACAACTCCAACCCTTCATCATCGTGACACCTGGGTAACTCATCAAGCAGGAAATTGCCTGTTGAGGCAAAATACAGTGGGGACCTTGTGTGTCCTATGGCCACTACAGTAGCCATGAAGGTCCAAACAGGAACCCAGAACAAAAAACAGCTAATGGGTCTCTGGTCAATCAAGAAGTCCTCAATGGCAGATCAGCAGAAAGAGATGATGGCTTGTGAACCAGTAGCTGTGTGAAGTTCGTTTATGTGGTCAGTGATCTCAAAAAGAATTGGACAGGAAACGAACTTCAAAGTTTAGATGTTGAATTGAAAGGTGCCTACACTGATTACAGAGTCATCTAGCAGCGGTGGGGTTTTCGAACAGGTACAGTACATGCAACATCTGAACAAAGAGCCCAGATTTTCTTCCTATGCTAACTTTTATTCCTGAGTCTAGGCCGGTCCCATTTGGGTGGTCTTTAACCTGTCGTGAATCAGTGGCTATGTGATTGGTGGCAAAGTGACGTGAGGTAGGCGGGTATAAGCGGGCGTCATGCTCATGCTGCGTTCAAAGCAGTATGTAAAAATCTTATGGGGTATGTCTGCATGCTAGGCAACAAATCAGCGTGTTCCATCATGCTGATTCTCTTCCAAATAGATATGAATACTTTGGTTTTATTAATTAGACCACTATAAAAAGATCAAATGGTTTTATCAATTAGACAGCTATAAAAAGATCAGATAGTTGTGTCAAATACAAGGACATTTTGGATGTGTGTCGGCCATTTTGTGGTATGCATGCATCATGGAACACTCTGACAGCTGTAAAGATAGATGCTGGGTCCTCAGACCCAGTTCATGTTTGTCTGCATGCAATGGCATTCCCACATTAAACAAACACACGCACAGGCATTTCTAGATCGACCCTGAATGCAGATTTTCTATGCTGCGCTGTATACACACACACACACAGACACACACACACACACACACACACACACACACACACACACACACACACACACACACACACACACACACACACACACACACACACACACACACACACACACACACACACACACACACACATACATGCACACATCTTTCAGCAAGCAAGAAGAAAATCACCATCACATCAGTTCTGAACTTCCAGTATGCTGACAGCAACAGCGTGTCATCCACTGTGGAAGGTCTTCAGAAAATCTTTGAAACCTTAAAAAAGCTTATATCAAGCTTAATCTTCATATCAACCTGGAAATGATGCAGATCCTGTATCAGACGCCATCTAATATGGTCAGCCCACAGCATCCTGCTGTGAGACTGCACAGACAGGTCCTGGAGAAGGTGGCCCACTTTCCAAACCTGGAAAGTGGGCCATGATTTCAACAACAGAGATTTGCAACAGGAGATGAAAATCCTTGTCTACAAAGCCGTCATCATGTCAACCTCGTGTACAAATCTGAGACCTGCACCACCTACTGCCAACACCTGAAGACCCTTGAGTGATTCCTGGCTGCCTGAGGAGTATGCTCTGCATCAGGTGGGAAGACTACCATACCAGCATCAGCAGCCTAGCTGAAGCCAAGCTGCAGAGCATCGAATGTGTCATCATCAAGAACAATCTTCGGTGGGTGGATCACATTCTATTCCTAGCTGAGTGAAGGAAAATGGTCCAGAGAAGAGCAGACAAAATACCACAAGGACCTCCTTAAGCACAACCTCAAGAGCTGTTCCATCTATGGGAAGATCTGGGAAGAGCATGCAGGGGCCCGAGCCAGCTGCTGAGCAATGATCCAAATGAGAGTGTCTTCAAAAAAATGTGGAAGAGCAACACAGAGGAGAAGAGTAGAAAGAGGGAGGAAAGAGGGCAAGATCGTGACCGGCAGAAGCTACTCGCAGCCACCATGTTCAACATTTGTGAGATAGAGTGCATGTTAAGACTGGGCCTGTTCAGTCACCTCTGGGTCAACCATCCCATCTGGGAACTGACCAAGAGACCATCTTTCTCGCCAACAAGGAATTGCTACTATGACGACGGGGGGTGTATTTTTATATAACTTATCAGTTTAGACTATTTTAAGCCATAAAGTTATAAATATTTAAGGGCACTGCGACTTTAAGTGACAGCTTGTGCGTGCCTGTGGGCAGAGGTGGGACGAAGTCACCAGCAAGTCATTCTCAAGTCATGAATCATTAAGTCACAAGTCTCACATCAAGTCCCAAGTCAAGTCTCAAGCCATAATGACCACCAATTGTTTGCTAGCTGACTTGAGACTTGACTTGAGACTTGTGACTTGGGACTTGAGACTTGCCGATTCATAACTTGAGAATGACTTGACAGTGACTTCGTCCCACCTTTGCCTGTGGGTCAGTGGCCTTACTAGAAGTGGTTACTACTTTCTCAGTATTTTATGACAAATATTTGAAATAATATAACTTCTAGTGCAGTTACTTGGACTAATAGACCAGATCAGAAGTTTGTGCTCCAGTATTTCCAATCAATGAACTATTTCCGTCAAGTTTAATTTAATTAATTCTTTAGCACCATTAGCACTAATTAGCAGGAATGAAAATCATTAGTCGTACCATTACTCATCGACTACTCGACTAGTTGACGACTAAATTTGACATTGAGTCAATTAAGCCAAGTTCAAATCTTTATGGTGAAACTCAAATGTGACATTTATTTAAACAACATAAGCACAAAATCACAAGTACGAAAACAGCATTAGTATGAAGACAATACCTGCATTCATTTATTAGGCATAGACGACCCGTTTGAGCTGACTAATTCACCTGCCAAGGTTCATACACTTTGTTCACTGAGTGAAGGGAGTGGTGGTAGCTCCAACAGGTCTGTTCTTTTAAGGGTTAAAAGAACTTAATAAATGGCTTTCGACTAGTCGGATGTTAGCTAGTCGTACTCAACTATTATGACTAGTCATCCCATCCCTAGTAATTAGCAGGTATTGAGAGCTTCTTGAATTTATTTGTGCTTTTATACCATGGTTTCTGAGGCAACATGTAGCTCATAGTTTGTAATACCCGAACAGACGCCACCACTTATGGAAACCGCCACCCAGTCTGAGGAAAAATATGCGTTAATAAAGCATCAGGACAAAGGTTAATCTGTTAGTTTTAGCTTGTTTGGTAACGCAGAGATGTCACGCCCAGGCCATGCTGGCCTTGCTCGTGCTCCACCTTTTTAACCATTTATGGACTGGCTGAGAGTTAGGAAGATCCAGGTACTGACATGATGGCAAGAATTGGAACTGTCCCATTTGGGCTTCAAACCAGCTGTTCAGAAAACATATGGATAGTATTACAGAGGGTTTGTCCAGTGTATACACAGAATAGGAATACAGAGGGAATTAATAAGAGGACATTCATTCATTCATCTTCTACCGCTTAGTCCAATTAAGGGTCACGGGGGGCTGGAGCCTATCCCAGCAGTCATAGAGCGCGAGGCAGGGTACACCCAGGACAGGACGCCAGTCTGTCGCAGGGCCACAAACAGACAAACACGCACAGACACACCCACACACACACACCTATGGACAATTGAAAGACTCCAATCCACCTAACCCGCATGGATGTGGGAGGAAACCGGAGCACCCGGAGGAAACCCACGCACACACGGGGAGAACATGCAAACTCCACACAGAAAGGCCACGGGAATTGAACCCATGACCTACACGCTGAGAGGCAACAGTGCTAACCACTAAGCCACCGTGCTGCCCTAGATGAAAAACAGAGATGGTTGAAGGAGATAAGAGACAGTGGGAGAAAAAAAGAGTGTAGGAGAGAAGCAGAACAACACTGAATAGGAGACAAGAAGGAGCAAGCACACACAAAATGAGAAAATGATCAGGTTCACATGAAGCCAGGCCACCAAATTTGTCATCGTGCAGAAGAACCCCTCATTACTGCACCTCTCGGGTGCTCGGCGTGGCCTTTGAAGTGCTTTGAGGTACATCATCCCATGAAACGAGCATAGTTAATCCACTTGTTAATCAAGTGTGCTCATGAGCTGATGTCTGAAGTGGCTCCTTCTCCAAGGAACACTCAAAGCGTTCAAAAGGAAATTGTGCTGATGTGAAAAGATGCCGTGTGGAAATTCCCCCCATAATCCACATGCAGCTCTGCCAAAACCCAAAACAATACCCCACAATTTGTTCCACGATTCTTGCTGTAACAAGCATTGACTTTCAAATTACTGTTGGGTTACATCTCTGGAAACCAGTCACAGCATTACGTTTAACGTCGAATGTGAACTCTTGTATCTTGTATGACCTTTGTGATTTCTTCATGTTTACATGAAGCACAACATTGTCACTTAAATCAAGAAACACGAAAGGCAGATAAAACCACAGAACTCTGTGGAAACTCACGAAGACAGCCCCCCCCCCCCCATCTTCACTCTGTTTGCATGTATTATGTCGTGGGGGTAATACCATATTTTCTGGAGTATACAACAGGTTTACATACTCTGGCAGAATTTTAGTTTTTTGGCCATTTTTCAGAGAATATGAATGATAACACAAAAACTTTGTTTCACTCATGGTTAGTGGTTGGATGAAGCCATTTATTGTCAAACAACTGTGTTTACTCTTTTTTAATCATAATGACAACAGAAACTACCCAAATGACCCTGATCAAAAGTTTACATACTCCCATTCTTAATGCTGTGTGTTGCTCCCTTTAACATCAGTGACAGCTTGGAGTCTTTTGTTGTGGTTTGTGGACGAGGCTCTCTGATGGTTAAGATGCCACTGAATATGTCTTGGACTTTATTTACCATCAATTATGAAGAAATACAAACAGTATGGCACTCTGTGGTAAATCTGCATAGAGCAGACAGTTCTCAAAAACTGAGTGACTGTGCAAGAAGGAGAAGAGTGAGGAAAGCCACCAAGACACCGAGACAACCCAGAAGATGTTATAGGCTTACGTGGCTGTGATTGAAGAAACTGTGCAGTGCAAATTTTGCATTTTGTATCACTAGTTATACAGCTTCATGATGAAGTGGTATAGAGGAGAATTTTCTTAAATAGACCCGAAAGATTAGCTACAAATTGCAAGAAGGTACATCTGAGATGAAAGTCTAGATTTGATCTGTTTTGGTGAAAGAATACCATTCTCCCCTCTACTCCACTGTGAAGCTAAGGGTGGTGATGCAAAATGCAAAATTTGCACTGTGGATGCAATGAATGGACCTCTCTACATGCAGCTGACAAATATGATAAATAAGGTATAATTGTCTCCCATTTGAGATGTCGGACCACAAATATTTTCCTTAATGCACATTATCATTTGGTGTGCTACCATCGTGTGAAGTATCACTGAGATCCATAAGCATTTTAGGAAAATATGCCCTCATGAAGTCAATGTTGTACAGTGTGATATGTCAATTAAACACACACTTCCATTTTTATTGGAATAGCATAATATTCCAACATATTATCTTTTGTTGAAGCCATAAGTATTTTCCTTTATGCCCACCTTCATTCACTTATTGCACTATCATTATGTGAACTTTCATTGAAATTCCCCATATGGATTAGGAGTTGTACTTAAGAAGGCAATTTCACCTGGTGCATCATTTATACACAATATTCTAATGATCAGAATTAGTGTCACTCATGCATAACTGCATATGGTGTGCTACCCCCATGTCATGGTTTCTGATTTTAACTAACAATACTCATGGTCAGATGGACGGACGAAAACATGGATGAATGGATGACCATGGTGATTCCTATATATCATCCCCAATTTTTGTTTAAGAGTGAGGGGTGTTGTATAAAATCAAGTGCCTTTTGCAAATTAATGTCACAGTCTAGATTTTACCCATTTAAGGGAACATTAATATACTGTACATACGTAACATCTCTCCAGATTGGTAAGTACTAAAGCACTTAAACTATTAAAAATAAAATCTGTCAGAGCAAATGACATTAACCATGGTTACAACATGGCACCCATAGTTACAGATTGAACCCATTGTGAGTTTAAAAAGCAAATGCACAAGCGACCTGGATAAAAGTGAATCCGTCTGTATAAAAGCAAAATAAGAGATGAAAATATTGTGGCTACATGACCAACCTGTGAAGCCATTAGAAAAGACTTCAACATACAAAAAAAAAGTTTTAAAGCACACTCATATTCAACCTCCGTCTGATCCACCTTATGCAGTAACAATAAGGGCCCCTTCACACGTGTGGTCAAATTGTGCATGAAGTGTGCATGAAGCAGGAATCGTATGCAAAACGTGTAAAATCATAGCTGCTTGTAACGCCTCGTACACCTGTTGCTACAACTATTTGCACACACCAGCAGCTCAAAAGACAGAATGTGCGCTGTGAGAGCTGATCAAATGGGTTTTAGTTCATCTGTGTCGTTATTTTATCCTCCGCAATTGATCACCTTACTCAGTTCTTTATCTTGTTACTTGCATTTTGTGTCTTGGTTTGTCTTTTGATCAGTGTTGAGCATTTATCAGTTATCATGTTGTTATTCTGTTCCATTGTGTTGTATTTTTGTTCCTTTAATTCCTGTGGTTCTCATGTGTTCTTGCCACTCCCTGTCTGTTGTTAGTTTGCACCTGTTACTCATTTGTTTTACTGCTTTTAAGCCACTCCCATTTGTCTTTCCTTCACCGGTCAATTAACATTACATTATGTTTCACTCATGCAACACGATGTTTTGTACATGCGGTTTCTCCGTTGTTCGTTGTGGTTGTAAGTACCCTGTTTAGTTAACTGTACACCTTATTATCCGCTGTCTTTATTGCCAGCTGGTTTAATCCTCTCCATCACGCCTCCCGGTATTCCTCTGTCCTGTGTTAGTGTTGGACTCATTGTAGAGAAGCTTGAATCTTCGACTGGACTGGGTTGCTTGACGTGAGGACGTTTTGCTTCAAATCACAGAAGCTTCCTCAGCTAAAATACTTGCTCTGGTAGTCTGACTTCTGTCTTGACTCTTGTAGAGAAGAATAAACCAGAAGCCAACAAAACCTAACCAGACCCCTCCTACCAAGAGGCCGACTGCTATAGGCTAGTGACTAAACAATAGCTCTAATTAGCACCTATTGTGCACTCTCCTAATGATGGGATGGAAGCCTCCCCTGATGGCTCCCTTGATGACTCTCCTGATGATGTGAATGACTCATTACCATGAACAAAAGACTGAAACTGCTTTGACCTGAGTACCCCATTGTAAACAGGGGACAAAGCGTGTCTGAGACCCGCCCCCCCGGTTAAGGCTGGGTTTCAACTGTTTTACAAAGAATGCTTCCTTGACACTTCTCTCAAACCATTTCTTCTCTCTGGCTAAGATTTTAACTTCCTTGTCCTCAAACATGTGGTTAGTGTCTTTCAGGTGGAGATGAACTGCAGACTGAGGTCCACTGGCGACCTCTCTGCTGTGCTGGTATAGCCTCTTGTTTAAAGGTTGCTTAGTCTCACCTATGTAGTGTTCATTACAGTTTTCCTGACATCTGATATAATACACTACATTGCTCTGTTTGTAACTAGGGATCCTGTCCTTAGGGTGAACTAATTTCTGTCACAAGGTGTTAACCGGTTTAAAGTAAACTGGGATTTTGTGCTGTCTGAAGATCCTCTGTAGTTTTTCCCCTACTCCTGCTAAATCAGGGAGAGACACTCCTCTTCTTCTTGTCTCCATCTCCTGTCTATCTGGTCTCTTTGTTTTCTGGGACTTCTGCACTTTGTCCAGGGACCATCGTGGGTACCCACATACTGTGAGAGCTTTCCGTACAAGTTGTTGTTCTTTAGCCCTTCCCTCTGCAGTTGTGGGCACCTGTAGGGCTCTGTGTTGAAGAGTCCTGATCACCCCGAGCTTGTGTTCAAGGGGGTGGTTTGAGCCAAAGAGCAGATATTGGTCAGTGTGAGTGGGTTTTCTGTAAACCTCTGTCTGGAGCTGCCTGTTCTCTCCAATCGTAACATCACAGTCCAAGAAGGCTAAATGGTTGTTTCTGGCATCCTCACGTGTGAACTTGATATTGGAATCCACCGAATTGATGTGTTCTGTAAAGTCCTCGACCTCAAGTTGCTTGATTTTAACCCATGTGTCATCGACATATCTGAACCAGTGACTGGGAGAGATGCCCGTGAACGACGTCAAGGCTGTCTTCTCCACTCGCTCCATGTACAGATTGGCCACAATGGGGGATACCGGAGACTCCATCGCACAACCATGGATCTGCCTGTAGTAATTCCCCCTAAACAGGAACTACGTGGTGTTAAGACAGATCTCCAAGAGTTGGCAGATGTGGTCTGGTGTGAGTTTGGTCCTTTCAGGTAGAGACACATCCTCCAGCAGTCTCTGCCTCACAGCTGAGATGGCCTCAGCGGTGGGGATGCAGGTGAACAACGAAGTCACATCAAATGACACCATAGTTTCATCTGCCTCCAGCTGCAGGTCCTTGATCTTGTTCACAAAATCTTGTGTGTTCTCCACATGGTGGTCTGAGTTACCCACTAGAGGAGCCAAAATCCACTTGAGGTGCTTGGCCAAATTGTATGTGAAGGAATCTGTGCTACATACAATAGGCCTGAGTGGCACGTCCTGTTTGTGGATTTTGGGCAGTCCATAGATGCATGGAGTGGTGTCCCCCGGATACAGAACAACAACTTGTATGGAAAGCCCTCACAGTATGTGGGTACCCACGATGGTCCCTGGACAAAGTGCAGAAGTCCCAGAAATCAAAGAGACCAGATAGACAGGAGACAGAGACAAGAAGAAGAGGAGTGTCTCTCCCTTATTTAGCAGGAGTAGGGGAAAAACTACAGAGGATCTTCAGACAGCACAAAATCCCAGTTTACTTTAAACTGGTTAACACCTTGAGACAGAAATTAGTTCACCCTAAGGACAGGATCCCTAGTTACAAACAGAGCAATGTAGTGTATTCTATCAGATGTCAGGAAAACTGTAATGAACACTACATAGGTGAGACTAAGCAACCTTTAAACAAGAGGCTATACCAGCACCGCAGAGAGGTCTCCAGTGGACCTCAGTCTGCAGTTCATCTCCACCTCAACCACACGTTTGAGGACAAGGAATTTAAAATCTTAGCCAGAGAGAAGAAATGGTTTGAGAGAGGTGTCAAGGAAGCATTCTTTGTAAAACAGTTGAAACCCAGCCTTAACCAGGGGCGGGTCTCAGACACGCTTTGTCCCCTGTTTACAATGGGGTACTCAGGTCAAAGCAGTTTCAGTCTTTTGTTCATGGTAATGAGTCATTCACGTCATCAGGAGAGTCGTCAAGGGAGCCATCAGGGGAGGCTTCCATCCCATCATTAGGAGAATGCACAATAGGTGCTAATTAGAGCTATTGTTTAGTCACTAGCCTATAGCAGTCGGCCTCTCGGTAGGAGGGGTCTGGTTAGGTTAAAAACTCCAGCTTTTGTTGGCTTCTGGTTTATTCTTCTCTACAAGAGTCAAGACAGAAGTCAGACTACCCGAGCAAGAATTTTAGTTGAGGAAGCTTCTGTGATTTGAAGCGAAACGTCCTCACGTCAAGCAACCCAGTCCAGTCGAAGATTCAAGCTTCTCTACTATGGAAACCACCTGGGCAACTGAGAGCCTACACAGAAACATGTTGGACTCGTTGTTTTGTTGTGACTTTCTTGCACCTGCTTGTGTTGTTTTTGCTCACCTTTTTAGATTATTAAAGACTTTTGTAACTCATGCCTTTGTGTCCCGTCTGTCTGCTATTGGGGTTCAATTTGACTCTGATTTAGCTCAAATCATAAGAGCCTTTGTTTCTATACAGAAGTCAAATTTTTATTTAACTCATCCATTTAAGCTATTTCAATCCATAGTATAGAGTGTAGGTGTATTTGAAAAAGTTTTGTATCGTATTGGCATTTCATCCACACAGAGCCTGCGTTTTCAGAGCCCAAAATAAATACTTTTTGAAAACGGGTCCCAGAGTGGATAAATCTGAAAATGCTGGATTCACATTTTCATGTGGACAGCCTATACGGAACTTTTTTGAAATGATGTTGACATAGCCTCACCTATCTATGCTCAGCTGCTCATAATGAATGACATGTTGTTGTTGTTAACAGTGTAATTTAACATACTCTTTTTTTTGCCTTGGTGGATCATTAATGGGATTCATTTTTGCCGATAGTGTTGGGAAAGTGTCGTAACACGGACCCACAACAGGGGGCGCAAATGAACGGACAATGGATAAGAAAAGGAGTAACAATTTAATGTTGTGAAAGAACACAACGGAATACAAACAAGAATAATGATGCCAATTATACACAGGAGGACTGTGGGCAGGCTTGAAGATAGGAGACCTCGGATGAACGAAGAGCCGGGGCCCACACCGCTTCCACCACCAACGGCCTGAAGAACACCGAAGCCGCCAAGCCCTGAGTCCCCAGGTGGTCTCTGTCCTCCGTTGTCGGCCCTGGTACTGCTGGCAGACAAGAAACAGAAGGTGGTGAGTGTGAGTCCTCACACCCAGCAACCTTTACAATTAATTCCTCCGGGAGGGATAACCTCCACCTCCAGGTACGTCTTCACTCGTGCAGCTCCCGTTTGTCCCTCTTCTGGGTCTTCACGGGCATGCGACTGCACACAGAACAATATTAGATAATCAGTAATCACAGCAGAGAAGATTACCTCTAGTCGTAGAAGATTTCTCGGCGAGGAGGTGGAGTTGCCGTCCGGCCTTTATGGTGATGGTGATGAGATGAATGAGTGACAGCTGGTGCTGAGGATGAGTGACAGCTGTCACTCCCAGTGGCTCTGGCGCCCTCTTGTGCTTGGAGCCCGCACTCCAAGCAGGGCGCCATCTGGTGGTGGTGGGCCAGCAGTACCTCCTCTTCAGCGGCCCACACAACAGGACCCCCCCCTCAACGGGCGCCTCCTGGCGCCCGACCAGGCTTGTCCGGGTGTCGGTGGTGGAAATCGACCAGAAGGGCCGGGTCCAGGATGAAGCTCCTCTTCACCCAGGAGCGTTCTTCGGGTCCGTAACCCTCCCAGTCCACCAAGTACTGAAAACCCCGACCCTTCCGACGGACGTCCAGGAGCCGACGAACAGTCCATGCCGGCTCCCCGTCGATGATCCGGGCAGGAGGTGGGTCGGGTCCAGGGGTGCAGAGTGGTGAGGTGTGGTATGGCTTGAGTCTAGAGACATGAAAAACCGGATGGATCCGCAGTGAAGCCGGGAGTGTCAGCTTCACTGCGGCCGGACTGAGGATTTTGGCGATGGGGAATGGCCCAATGAAACGGTCCTTTAGTTTTTGGGATGTCACCTGGAGCGGGATGTCCTTGGTGGATAACCACACCTCCAGCCCCGGTTGGTATGCAGGGGCCGGGGAACGCCGGCGATCTGCATGGGTCTTGGCCCTCGTCCGGGCCCGCAACAGGGCAGAGCGGGCGGTCCGCCACACCTGGCGGCACCTCCGTAGGTGGGCCTGGACCGAGGGTACCCCGACCTCTCCCTCCACAAGTGGGAATAATGGGGGCTGGTAGCCCAGACACGCTTCAAAAGGGGAGAGGCCGGTGGCAGATGATACTTGGCTGTTGTGAGCGTACTCGATCCAGGCCAGATGGTTACTCCAGGCCGCCGGGTGCGCGGAGGTGACACAGCGAAGAGCCTGTTCTAGGTCCTGGTTCGCCCGCTCTGCCTGGCCGTTCGTCTGTGGGTGATACCCGGACGAGAGACGTACGGTGGCCCCCAGCTCCTTACAAAAACTCCTCCAGACTTGCGAGGAGAACTGGGGACCACGATCCGAGACGATGTCCGACGGTATCCCATGCAGACGCACGACGTGGTGGACCAGGAGGTCTGCCGTCTCCTGGGCCGTCGGGAGCTTCGGGAGGGCCACGAAGTGGGCCGCCTTGGAGAACCGGTCCACTATCGTCAGTATGGCGGTGTTGCCCTGGGACGGCGGGAGGCCCGTGATGAAGTCCAGGCCGATGTGGGACCAGGGGCGATGAGGCACAGGCAGGGGTTGGAGTAGACCCCTGGTCTTGTGATGGTCCGCCTTGCCCCTGGCACAGGTGGTACAGGCCTGGACGTAGTCCCGGACGTCGGCTTCCAGTGACGCCCACCAGAAGCGCTGCTGGACTACTGCCACGGTCCTACGCACTCCGGGATGACAGGAGAGCTTGGATCCGTGGCAGAAGTCCAAGACGGCAGCCCTAGCCTCTGGTGGGATGTAGAGTTTGTTCTTCGGACCGTCTCCCGGGTCCGGGTTCCTTGCCTGGGCCTCCCGGACGGTCTCCTCCACGTCCCAGGTGAGGGTGGCCACGACAGTGGACTCGGGAAGGATGGTGTCGATGGGGTCCGACAACTCGGCCTTGGCCTCCTCTTCGTGCACCCGGGACAATGCATCGGATCGTTGATTCCTGGTCCCGGGGCGGTAGGTGATCCGGAAGTCAAAGCGCGCGAAGAACAGGGACCAGCGGGCTTGCCTGGGGTTCAGCCGCTTGGCGGTCCGGATGTACTCCAGGTTCCGGTGGTCCGTAAAAACCGTGAAAGGCCCCGTAGCTCCCTCCAACAGGTGTCTCCACTCTTCCAGAGCCTCCTTCACCGCGAGGAGTTCTCGATTGCCCACGTCATAATTCCACTCAGCGGGGGTCAACCTGCGGGAATAGTAGGCACAAGGATGGAGAACCTTATCGGACTCCCCGCTCTGGGACAGCACGGCTCCTATTCCTGAGTCTGAGGCGTCCACCTCCACTACAAACTGGCGAGTAGGATCAGGCTGCACCAGAACTGGCGCAGACGAAAACCGGCGTTTCAACTCCTTAAACGCGGCCTCGCACCGGTCCGACCAGGTGAAGGGGACTTTAGTGGAGGTCAGGGCGGTCAGGGGGCTAACAACCTGACTGTAACCCTTAATGAACCTCCTGTAGAAGTTTGCAAAGCCGAGGAACTGTTGCAGCTTCCTACGGCTTTTTGGTTGGGGCCAATCCCTCACCGCCGCAACCTTGGCCGGATCCGGGGCGACGGAGTTGGAGGAGATGATAAACCCCAGGAAGGACAAAGAAGTGCGGTGAAACTCACACTTCTTGCCCTTCACAAACAGCCGGTTTTCTAACAACCGCTGTAGGACCTGACGTACATGCCGGACATGGGTCTCAGGGTCCGGGGAAAAGATGAGTATATCATCCAGATATACGAAGACAAACCGATGCAGGAAGTCCCGCAACACGTCGTTAACCAATGCTTGGAACGTCGCGGGCGCATTGGTGAGACCAAACGGCATGACCAGGTACTCAAAATGACCTAACGGGGTGTTAAATGCCGTCTTCCATTCATCTCCCTTCCGGATCCGAACTAGGTGGTACGCATTCCTAAGATCGAGTTTGGTGAATATTTTGGCTCCATGCAGGGGTGTGAACACCGAATCCAAGAGGGGCAATGGGTATCGATTGCGAACCGTGATCTCGTTCAATCCCCTGTAATCGATGCATGGACGGAGTCCGCCGTCTTTCTTGCCCACAAAAAAGAAACCAGCACCCATCGGGGAGGTGGAGTTCCGGATCAACCCGGCGGCCAAGGAGTCCCGGATGTAGGTCTCCATTGATTCACGTTCCGGACGTGAGAGGTTGTACAGTCTACTGGACGGGTACTCAACGTCCGGAATCAAATCAATGGCACAATCGTACGGTCGGTGCGGTGGAAGAGTGAGTGCCAGATCTTTGCTGAAGACGTCAGCCAGATCATGGTACTCTACTGGCACCGCCGTCAGATTGGGAGGGATTTTAACCTCCTCCTTAGCCGTGATCTCGGGAGGAACCGAGGATCCTAAACACGCCCGGTGGCAGGTTTCGCTCCACTGCACCACGGCCCCAGACGGCCAATCGATCCGGGGATTGTGCTTCACCATCCAAGGAAAACCCAAAATCACTCGGGAGGTAGAAGGTGTCACGTAAAACACGATCTCCTCCCGGTGATTCCCAGACACAACCAGGGTCACAGGCTGGGTCCGGTGTGTGATTAGCGGGAGTAGAGTGCCATCTAGCGCCCGTACCTTCAAAGGCGAAGGCAGAGCCACCAGAGGGAGCCCCACTTCCTTTGCCCATCTGCTATCCAACAGATTCCCTTCGGACCCCGTGTCCACCAGTGCTGGGGCGTGAAGGGTTAAATCCCCACTCAGGATCGTGACTGGGATTCGTGCTGATTTGCGGGGTTTCCCCGTGTACATGTTATGGCCCACCCTTAGCCCAGTTTCTAAGGATGGGCGTTGGTGTTTGACAGTTTGGGGCAGTCTTTTAACATGTGTTCACATGAGCCACAGTAAAAACATTCCCCGCGGGCCAGTCTCCTTTGTCTGATATCAGATCTCACTTTGGCCCTGCTCGTGTCCATAGCTTCGTCAGCAGGGGGAGCTGTTGCCACACGGAGCCCACTGGCAATGGAGCGTGGGGACGACGTCACCCTTTCAGACCCGGAAGAGAGAGGGACGGCTTGTGCCCGGCCACGCCCCCCGGCCTGCTCCCGACGGTGTTCATTCAAGCGGTTGTCTAAGCGTATAACCAGAGTGACAAGCCCGTCGAAATCCTGCGGTTCGTCCTTAGCCAGTAAATGCTCCTTCAGTACTGGAGACAGTCCGCTTATGAAGGCAGCGCGGAGCGCAACGTCATTCCAACCCGACCTCGCAGCCGCGATGCAGAAGTCGACAGCGTAATCAGCTGCGCTCCGACGCCCCTGTCTCAGTGACAGCAGCACGGTCGAGGCGGTCTCGCCTCTTTTGGGATGATCAAACACATGTTTGAATTCCCGTATAAACCCAGCGTATGACGTCAGGAGCCATGACTTCTGTTCCCAGAGCGCTGTAGCCCAAGCGCGTGCCTCACCTCGAAGCAGATTGATTACATAAGCCACCCTGGTGGCGTCTGATGCGTACATAACTGGACGCTGTGCAAAAACGAGCGAACACTGCATTAGGAAGTCTGCGCACGTCTCCACACAGCCTCCGTACGGTTCGGGAGGACTTATGTAAGCTTCAGGGGACGGTGGGGGGGGTAGTTGAACGGCCAGTGGAACATCTACATTAGGCCCCGGGCCAGCAGGAGGAGACACTGCAGCGACGCTCGACTCGCGTGCTTCCACTCTGGCGGTGAGAGCCTCCATCCTCTGATTGAGGATTGCATTTTGCTCGGTTACTAGCTGTAACTGAGCAGTGAAAGCGGTAAGGATTTGCTGCAGATCACTTACCACGCCTCCTGCTGACGCCTGCGCTCCTTGTTCTCCCATTGGCTGTTCAAGCTGTGGTTGACGCCCCTCGGGATCCATGACGAATGGCCGAGAAATCCTGTTGGGAAAGTGTCGTAACACGGACCCACAACAGGGGGCGCAAATGAACGGACAGTGGATAAGAAAAGGAGTAACAATTTAATGTTGTGAAAGAACACAACGGAATACAAACAAGAATAATGATGCCAATTATACACAGGAGGACTGTGGGCAGGCTTGAAGATAGGAGACCTCGGATGAACGAAGAGCCGGGGCCCACACCGCTTCCACCACCAACGGCCTGAAGAACACCGAAGCCGCCAAGCCCTGAGTCCCCAGGTGGTCTCTGTCCTCCGTTGTCGGCCCTGGTACTGCTGGCAGACAAGAAACAGAAGGTGGTGAGTGTGAGTCCTCACACCCAGCAACCTTTACAATTAATTCCTCCGGAGGGATAACCTCCACCTCCAGGTACGTCTTCACTCGTGCAGCTCCCGTTTGTCCCTCTTCTGGGTCTTCACGGGCATGCGACTGCACACAGAACAATATTAGATAATCAGTAATCACAGCAGAGAAGATTACCTCTAGTCGTAGAAGATTTCTCGGCGAGGAGGTGGAGTTGCCGTCCGGCCTTTATGGTGATGGTGATGAGATGAATGAGTGACAGCTAGTGCTGAGGATGAGTGACAGCTGTCACTCCCAGTGGCTCTGGCGCCCTCTTGTGCTTGGAGCCCGCACTCCAAGCAGGGCGCCATCTGGTGGTGGTGGGCCAGCAGTACATCCTCTTCAGCGGCCCACACAACAGATAGAATGCTGAAGACACAAAGCATGTCTCTGTTGAATTCTGATCGTGAATAAGTGAAGTGCTGTGATGCTAAAAAAATAACTGCAGGAAAGACTTTCAGCTTTTAAAAGAAGTTATTTTTTGTACTTGGTGGTGGTGGAACAAAGCACCGACATCCTCTGGCTCAGGGTGAGAAACACACCCAGAGCAGACAAACACTGAGGGACTTCTTTAAAAACCCAATTATTTCCAAGCAAATTCCACAGACAAGAATTACAGTATTTCCAGATGACATCATCCAAAGCAAGGGTGTCTTATGTGGATGAACGTTCTCATCAGGCTGTGATGAATAATATGACTGAAAGGACGCAACAGCTCAGATTTGCTGTGTGTGCTGTTTTGTAAAGTTTAACCTCTGCTACTTTGCTTAGCTCTTTACACCGCTTATGCGGATGCACCACGTTTATTTCTCCATTTGATATGGAAGCATTAAAGCAACACATAGAGGCCTGGGAGATGTACTACAGTGTATTCAGGCAATTTCAGTGTTTTCATGTGGACACTTGATACTGTGCCGTGTTAATGGAACACTTTTTGAAAACTGCAAAGAAAAAAAGATCATATTTGAAAAGTCCCGCATTCGTGTGGGTAAGGCCAAAGTTATGAATAATCACACACCCAAAATAAAATGACATTGCCTGTTAACCTTAGCAAGCTTGGTAACTTCAAGATAGGGAGATGTGTTCGGGGTTATTTATCATACCCAAATCTCACCATTCTTGCCCATGCTCCATCTCTTTACCCATTTATGGGTTGGCCAGGAGTCAGGTGGAGTCAAGCACTGCCAAGAAGGTGACATCTAAAGCTGCCCAACTTAAGCTTCAACTCATCGCCACTGAAAACCTATGAGTAATGTCACAAAGGGTTTGCTCAGTATATATATAGTTTTTGCTTAATGTCCTACGCCTGTCCTGTTTTTATTTCCTTAACCATTGCAGGAACTCAATCACCCACTCTCTTCCACCAAAGCCTGTGGGCCACCGAGAGGCTTAGCGCTGCCCACCACACACACACACACACACACACACACACACACACACACACACACACACACACACACACACACACACACACACACACACACACACACACGCTGCCCCAACAAGTCTTCTTTTCATTTCAATTAATGAGCCATAAATAACCCAATGAACGTGTCAACAAAGAGCACCATTTATCACGGCTTTTGTCACAATGTGTGACGAGAACGCTCACTCGCCTCATACAGCTCCTCCAAATGGAGACAATGCAAAAAAAAAAAAAAAAAAAGATTTATTCCTGGATGAGCACACCAACCTAGAATTCATCTTGCGCAGGGACTCTCACAGGTGCAGTGATTTGACAAATATACCAGGAACAGTGGGCCTGTGCCTTTGTTACATTTTCACAGTCTACTAGCAATAAATTTGGCTAAGAGTGGAGGACAACTTTCTCACTAAACTCCCAGGAGACTGCCAGGGAGCCCACGTTAAAGACACTTCAGTCGACTGTGGATCACAAAAGGCAGCCAGGGGTCGCCCTGAAAAAAGGGGATATAAATGAACAAGAAAAGTTGTTGATAATACCAAGCAGCAGGCAGAATTGCTTCATCAGAGTGGCCTATAAAAGTCATTATGTGTCCACAATGAAGAAGTAAACACACAGAACTGAATCACAAAGTGTTCACCGAACCAAACAGCTCCGGGAATCATGCAGCAAAGATGTCCAAGTGCTTCAGCAAGTAAAAAAAAAAAAAAAAGATTCAAAGTCCCTGAATAATATATGACAGCTTGGGTTTGAATCTGACATTAAAAATGATGACGCTGATACAAACTCAGTCCGGCTTCATCTGGGATCCACAAATCAAAAGCTGAGGCAAAAAAATAAATAAATAAAATAACGGAGCACAGTTGGTCTTTACAGAAAAACAAGAAGGTTTTGAATGCACCCGAACGCCTCACAGCCAGCCTAGAACAAGTGTCTGTACGAGTCTTCGAAACCAATTAATGGTTCCTGTTAACACACTCGTCTGTGGGGAGGATTGTCTTCCTAAATAATACAGGAAGATGTCCGCTATCCAGCATGCAGCCCACACACACAAATACACACACACGCGTACACGGTCACTCACTGACAAAGACTAACAGATTGTCACTTGAATCTGGGGCTTCTCTCGCACCACAAACACTTCAGCTCGTTGCAGGGAAGTCTTTGTTTGGGTGCGGCGTGAATCCCGAATCTTAGACACCGTCACAAAGCTGAGAGTTTGATGATGTCTGAGAGACGCTTCGTAAAATAAAATGGGAACTTCAGCATATGAGCCTATTCAGATGAGGAAGGGGAGAATAAAAAAAAAATCATATGAGAACAAAAATCAAATCCACAGGGATATGAAGTGACGTTATCACAGAAAAACATTACATTTGCCCAATTTTCCGAGCCACCCCAGTGATATAAATGTCCAGCAAGTATAATCAGTCTGGGTTACAGACACGGCCAGGAAGCTGCGATAAATGACATTTCCCAAAAATCACGCTGACATTTTCTCTTATCAAGCAGCAGGCACTGGCATGGTGAGAGCAGGCTTGTCAGTCAGAGGCAGACAGGCCTCACACCTTATCGCCACGGCGCTCAGCGGCCGTGCAGCAAACGCGGAAGCAGAGGGTGGAGGTTAGCGACAGGGCTCAGGAGCAAACACCGGCACTGACGCCCAGTCACCAAAAACCGGATCGTATAGTCACACCCGGGTTTGGCTTCGACATGCGAGCTTGCAGCTGGACATCAGACGAGGCAGAAGTAGAAACATTGTGGCACATTTATTTATTTTTTTCCTGCTTAGCTGGAGCAGACTTTAAAGCAGCAGATGCAGATAATGCTGATGGTACAGTGCAACCCCCCCGCGCTCCTCCACTCAGCCTCCCTCGGAAGCAGACACAAGAGCGGAAAATTAAATATTTAAGGTTGATAATGACGCTCTTCATTAACATGTGATTCGGAATAAAAAGTGGAATACATAAATAAAGAAATAATAGAATGCCTGTGAGCGGACACGTGGAATGAATGTTGGTGGCGATAAAAGGAAGCCAACTGGAGGGATTTCGTAGTTGGGAGAAAATGACTGAAGCAAAGAAGAAGAACTAAAATGAGAGGGAAGTGATAGAAAGAATGTGCAGCTCTGAGTGCGGTTTATTGGTGAACTCAATATAGTTCACTACACTGTGTAAATGTTTTAAGCACATGAAAAAGTGTCTACAAGAAAATCTAAATTTCATATTAAGAAATTAATATGATGCAACATGTGAAATGCCATAATTTCTTTAACCCTCTGGGGTCCGAGGGCATTTTTTTTGGACAGTTCATTCGCCTGGCATAAATGTTTTATTATTGCTGTTAACAGCTCTCCATGTATCCCACAATCAGGTTTTATGTCTCTTTTTTCAGAACAACCTGTGCTTTCAGAATATATATGTTTTGTTGTGTTGTGTTTTATAAGTGTAATAAAGGTTACAATCAAAAATAGGCAAGGAAAAAATAAAGCGAAAAATAATTTTCCACACACATTTATTCAAAACACACAGTAAACTATAATAAACAACTGTTTTGACACTTTATAAAGGTAATTTGAGGTCTTGTGTGAAAGACTGGACAACAGAAAGGTTCAAACAATAAACACAAATGCACATTTTGAACAATATATACAAAATGGTCTATGCGTTTTGTTGTCCATTGATATGGTAAACAGTGCTTTACACAGAGAAAGCAACAGAGTTATCCAGTAACATTCACATGCAAACTAGTGGAGCAATCCTGATAGTTAAGCTGCGGTCCCACAGAATAATGAAGGATGAAGAAGGAGCCACGCACCCTGTTTTTTTTTTTTTGTTTCATGAGCCATCGTGGCAGTATAGTGGCTCAGAGTGGCTCTTAGAGGCATTATCTTCAGTTAACGAGGCTCCTCTCTGAGCGTGGCGCTAATTTCAAGATGTTCAAAATTTAGCAACAACAGCGTGGCGCAGTTTGTGTTCGAGTTACTGCGACGGCTTAGAGGCATTTGTGTGGTGCTTACGAGTCTGCAAAAAGTCCATTATCCGTGCACCTGGCACCTTCGCAGGACCTGAGAGGCTATTTTTGGAACAGCTCTCCTCTTGCGCAAACAATTCCACCTGCTCTGTGCACTTGACTCTATATAAAATAATTATTTTGTAGCGGATTAATCATTTTCTGCCAAACCTTGGATGCTGAAAACACCTCTTCTAGAATCAGAGGACTGTTTCATCTAGACGCTTTTTTCCCTCTCTTTCCTGCTCCATGTGGAATGTATTTTGAACAGCTTAAGGTAATTATTTTTACTGTTTTTTATAGCTTGATAAAACAGTTCCTTTCTGTAAAAGTATGTCTGTATGTTGATGTCTGTTGTATGTAAAAGTATGTTGATTTAATATCTTGTTAATGGATCACATGAGCTCCGCTGTGTGTGCGCAGTGACGCAGTGACTCATCATCACGCTTCAAACGAGCATTTAGACAGAACCCAGCTGACAAAAGAGTGATATTTCAGTCAATATTGGACGAACACAAAGTTAAAATTTGGGTGACTGCGTGAAAGTGGATGTGTGTTTAAAGCCATGGAAGATAATAACTCCAGTGGAGCAGCTAAGAGCAGGAGCTGTGCGGCAACACAGGTGGAGAGTGCGCAAAAGACCGATTTTGAAGACATAACACAAAGTTAAAAGTTGTATCATGATAACTTGTAAGCTGCGGAAGAAATAAAGAATATATATATATATATATATATATATATATATTTTTTTTTTTTTTTTTTTTTTTTGAAAATGATCCACAGGTGTATATAATAAAATGGCCACCTCATTCTGTATGCAGAACGGCACCGCGCGCAAAACAGCGCTTTTGCAGAAATAAACGGACGAACACTAAGTTAAAAGTATATTCACGTAAAAATGATTGTGTTTAAAGCCAAGGAAAAAATAAAGCCAGCAAGCCACGGATGGAAAGGAAGCCACTTAGAAAGAGCACAGAGGCGGCTGTCCATGAAAGGACAACAAAAAGAGCGATTTTTGCAGAAATAAATGGACAAATATAAAGTTTTGTGTGTTTAAAGCGCAGAAGAAAAGCCAGAGAGCCGCGGAGCCAGAGAGGAGCACAGAGCTCCAGGAACCCGTGGTTCGGGTCTAGCTGGTCTGGTGCGTTACAGGTGGACAGCAGCCTGGCGCAAAGCGCACAACTGCGGAACTGTGCTGGAGTGTCTATTTTTGGACTGCGTTTAAAAAAAAAAAGAAGGGACATCTTTAAATGGTACGGTGAATCTGTGAATTGAAAGCCCACACTTTGAAGGGACCAGGTGTGGGAGGGCTGGAGGTTTGGACCAAACTCATGCCTAAACGTGCGCCAACATGGCGTTATTATGGCGCTATCATGGCACTACGCGGATTAGTGTGGCTGATGCGAGCCATTCGAGGCTGTAATGACAGGTCGGTCGTGGCTCACTACAGGCTGCTACGCGGCACATGCGGGGTACAGAGAGGCACATAGTGGCACCTTCATAGTGGATACGTGATAGATGAAAACGTGGGTCATTCTTCGAATAATCACCCCACACCCATGCGTGGCTCCTTCTTCAGCCTTCATTATTAGGTGGGACCGAGGCTTTACACACTCTTTGTTTGAGCACATGAGATTGTCAACAGAGGCTCTCCGTGTGCTCCTGCTTTCACTGATCACTGTGCGTAATGGCGCAGGGCACACTGAGTATGTACTAATAGTATGTACTCATTGGAGCACCCAGAGGGCTATTCAAACGGGCCAACTAGTAACATATCACTCCTGAAAACAATCTTTGGCTTTTCACGTGAGGTAAATCTGCCCTACGATTGGATTTTGGAAAACCATATGACGGTGAACCAATTCCAATTGGACACTCACATTGCGCACGTCATCACACAGCTTCTATGAGGAGTACAAAGATGGCTGATGGCTGGCTCTAAAGTCAGCGGAGTTAACTTTTCAGAAAAAAAAAAGTAAGTTTCTATCTCATCTCATGTCATTCAAAAGTTATTTATAATTTAGTAAAACTTGTCGTATACGACGGCTAAGACCCCAGAGGGTTAATGTGTTCTGCTCTTCTAAGAAACCATAACTGTGATCATCAGCAACTGTCTTTGTGTTGTTATTTACCGTAAAGTGCACAAAGGAGTCAAGGGCATTAAAAAATGTCAGACTGTTGTGATCTGACCTTGTTCTTTCTGTGTGGATTTTGCACAGTGGCTTCCTCCCATTTCCAAAGACATGCAGGTTGGATGAACTGGTGACTCTAAATTGACTCTAGGTGTGACTTTATCTGTCTATGTGTCAGTCCTGCGGCAGACTGGCGGTCTGTCCAAGTGTACTTTGCCTCTCGCCCAATGACAACTGGAATAGGCTCCAGCCCTCTGTGACCCTTACGTGGAATAATTTTGAAAATGAATGAAAGAATGATTTGTATGCGACATCATCATGACATTGTGCAATTTTTTTTTTTTGGATCATTTAATGTCACATGATGTCATTTCAAATCATTCTTCTGGATCTCTTAGTTTTGAAGGAAAAAGTGTGACTGTCAGAATAACTGGTGATGTTGATTGACCTTGACCTTTGACTTTCATAGTTATGCCATACCAAGATGTTCAATAACAATATACACGTGCAATAGGAATGAAATCGCCCCAGTGGTTCTTGAGTTATTATTGAAGACACACACACACACACACACACACACACACACGCACACACGCACACACACAGAAAAAGTGATGATAATGCATGACATAACTATATGTTACTGTTAACAAAAACACGTAAAAATAAAATTTTTAACAATTTTGCCCTGTTAATTATTTTTAACATCAATATTTGGACATGTCAGATTTAGTTTTCTGCTTGCCCACTGATGCAGGGGGAAACCCCAAATACTACCCCCCCCGGAATTACCATATTTCCCACTGTACTTGTCTTTTGGCCCATTCTCTAACGTCCAGCCAGTTTAATGAGAAAAGATCTCATTAATATTATACACTAGTTTCAATCGTTTGCTTTCCAGATGGTACATTTTTCACTGTCAAACTGTGGACTGGGCTTCCTGTTCAGATATAGCAGCTGGCTCAGCTTCACAACTTTAACAACTGTCACTGTGACACCTCTCTCTTGACAACATGCACTCACCCAACACTGTACAACGTGATTGATATATATATATATATATATATATATATATATATATATATATATATATATATATATATAAATATAAATCCTGTGTGTTCTCGGTAAGGTGTTAAAACGGCAGTCGGATTGGCCTGTGTTCATACAGCGACACATTCGAGGGACGAGTTGTGTTTTGCTTGTGATGAAGGATCGGGTTAGATATGGCTGTCTGAGGCAGCATTGTCGCACTGAGACAATAAAAGTGGGGGAGAAAGTCTCTCTCTCTCTGTGGCAGCATGTTTGAGTCAGAGCAGCAGATCCTGCTAAGCCACGGTGAGTCATGGAGCAGCTCCAATCATCAGCTGTGTTCCGCTCGTGTGCAAAGTCGAACGCACCGCTTCAGGAACGTAGGGTTAAAAATCGACATGAAACAAAAGCAAATAAAGGAGGAAGATGCAAATGATCTGATGCTACGGAGTGTTTCTGCAGGTTTTTCTTCTGCAGACGCCAAAGAGCGCTGGGATCCCAGCTTGTAGTTAAGTGTAACTGCAAGGAGGTGATGGATGGGTAAACGGTGTATTAATGATATAACAGCAGGTAAACGCAGCACACTCATTAGATTCCAATGCTTTTATTTTTCCCAGGAGTAGCTGGAGTAATTGATGTCTCGCTCTTCTGTCTGTTTGTTTTACCCTGATGGAGTCACTGAGATAATTCACACTCGGCTGCCACGTACAAAGCCAGTGTTCCCCTCCGACCACACGGAGCAAACTACTACAGAGGAAAGTCATTTGTGATACGATGATGAAGCAAGCGCTCGCGGCAAATAAAGGTCAAACTGGTATGTTTGTGGTGGAACATACGTTGCAACATTGCCGCTTACTGTGCTTCATGTACTGCACATGTTGACAAGCTTGCAGGAGGTGAGACAGAAAAAGCATTTATATTGCCACAGCAAGAAACAAGAGGGGAATCATGGAGAGGGAACACCTCCACCAAGATCTTCTATGTTAAGTGTGAAGAAATACAGGTGGGGGCGCTGTATCACCAAAGCACAAATAACAATGAAATCATTGTGAGGTCAGGGAGGTCAGGCAGCCTGCACTGATGCCATGTGTCACTGCACTGTCGCTCCACAGTTCCACCACAGATCCTGGACAGCAACCATCCAGGCGGACAACCAGTCCAACTGTTGTGCTACTATCTGTTTATGGGGTTGATTTGATGTTTGTGTCAGGTCTGTCCTTTTCTGTTTTCTCCACCCAGGTCTCTGGGTCTTTCTTGTCTTTCTTATATATCCAGTGTTTTTTGCTTCTTGGTTGAATTATAGTGTCTCTTGGGGTTTGTGTTTTTTTCTGTATCTTGGGTTATCTGCCTTACTTTGTGTCTGCCTTTGTCCACTTGCCATAACTGTCTTGTATAATCACCAGTGTATGTTCTGTTATTTGCTGCCCCCTTGTGCTCTTCTTTTGTTAGTAGTCTTCTTGCTGTCTAATCAGTACATCTGTGTCTAATCAGTTCAGCTGGTTATTTAAGGTCTCACTTTGGTATTAGTTCCTTGTGGGTCCATTGTTTGTATATGTTTCATGCGTTCTTGGTTGGTCTCCTGTGTCTCCAGTGCTCCTGTCTCAGTAAGTAGCCAGTGTTGGGTTTTTTGCACTCCCTTTTTTGTATCAAATCACTTCTGGATTTTTTCCCTTTTTGCATCGACTGTCCTAGCTTTTCCTTGCTTCCTCACATCCTGGACTCCCCTCACCCTTCATGGGTTGAGATTGAATTTTGGTTGAACTCTTGTCCACACTTTGTATTGAAGCCCTGACCCAGATGGGTGTGGAACTGTAATTTTGTTCTAACCTTCTCTACCCTGGATTGAGTTATTTTGTGAACCTCTTGTTTGTTAATTAAGCACTGTTTTTTTTATTAGTTCCTAGCTCCATACCGTAACACCAATTCCACCTCTCGAAAGTAACCAGTTATCTGCTGCAGCCAGGTGAAGTATGGGTGTCCCCTCGGCTTTCTCCAATCTCTGAAGTCTTCAACACCGAGGCACCTGCGTCCTGCATCATGCCCAGAGAAACGTGCCACATGGCAAAATGTCACAGCTGTGGTTTCCTCACAATACAAGTGATACTCCTTATTGGGGTATCCATAAGTAACCCTTCAACTGACAGCCATTCCAGCAGTACCCAAGGGGGGTCCTTGGATACCTCCTTGGCTACCAAAGACATCCAGTCTTCTCCTGCGAAGATATGGAAATCACCAAACAACTCTGTCCAGTGACCTCATCAATCAGTCAATCAATCAACTTTTTTCTTGTATAGCGCCAAATCACAACAAACAGTTGCCCCAAGGCGCTCCACATTGCAAGGCAAGGCCATACAATAATTATGAAACACAGTCTACGTCTAAAGCAACATAACCAAGGGATGGTCCAGGGTCACCCGATCCAGCCCTAACTATAAGCCTTAGCGAAAAGGAAAGTTTTAAGCCTAATCTTAAAAGTAGAGAGGGTATCTGTCTCCCTGATCTGAATTGGGAGCTGGTTCCACAGGAGAGGAGCCTGAAAGCTGAAGGCTCTGCCTCCCATTCTACTCTTACAAACCCTAGGAACTACAAGTAAGCCCGCAGTCTGAGAGCGAAGCGCTCTAATGGGGTAATATGGTACTATGAGGTCCCTAAGATAAGATGGGACCTGATTATTCAAAACCTTATAAGTAAGAAGAAGAATTTTAAATTCTATTCTAGCATTAACAGGAAGCCAATGAAGGGAGGCCAACACGGGTGAGATATGCTCTCTCCTGCTAGTCCCCGTCAGTACTCTAGCTGCAGCATTCTGAACCAACTGAAGGCTTTTTAGGGAACTTTTAGGACAACCTGATAATAATGAATTACAATAGTCCAGCCTAGAGGAAACAAATGCATGAATTAGTTTTTCAGCATCACTCTGAGACAAGACCTTTCTGATTTTAGAGATATTGCGTAAATGCAAAAAGGCAGTCCTACATATTTGTTTAATATGCGCTTTGAATGACATATCCTGATCAAAAATAACTCCAAGATTTCTCACAGTATTACTAGAGATCAGGGAAATGCCATCCAGAGTAACGATCTGGTTAGACACCATGCTTCTAAGATTTGTGGGGCCAAGTACAATAACTTCAGTTTTATCTGAGTTTAAAAGCAGGAAATTAGAGGTCATCCATGTCTTTATGTCTGTAAGACAATCCTGCAGTTTAGCTAATTGGTGCGTATCCTCTGGCTTCATGGATAGATAAAGCTGGGTATCATCTGCGTAACAATGAAAATTTAAGCAATACCGTCTAATAATACTGCCCAAGGGAAGCATGTATAAAGTGAATAAAATTGGTCCTAGCACAGAACCTTGTGGAACTCCATAATTAACTTTAGTCTGTGAAGAAGATTCCCCATTTACATGAACAAACTGTAATCTATTAGACAAATATGATTCAAACCACCGCAGCGCAATGCCTTTAATACCTATGACATGCTCTAATCTCTGTAATAAAATTTTATGGTCAACAGTATCAAAAGCAGCACTGAGGTCCAACAGAACAAGCACAGAGATAAGTCCACTGTCCGAAGCCATAAGAAGATCATTTGTAACCTTCACTAATGCTGTTTCTGTACTATGATGAATTCTAAAACCTGACTGAAACTCTTCAAATAGACCATTCCTCTGCAGGTGATCAGTTAGCTGTTTTACAACTACCCTCTCAAGAATCTTTGAGAGAAAAGGAAGGTTGGAGATTGGCCTATAATTAGCTAAGATAGCTGGGTCAAGTGATGGCTTTTTAAGTAATGGTTTAATTACTGCCACCTTAAAGGCCTGTGGTACATAGGCTCATGACTCCACAAGTTCTTTCCAGGCTTTTCTCAAAGTCCGAGGACCCAGATACATATTTGTCACTGCTGAGACAACTGAATGTCTCTATAAGTTCAACACTTTTATTACATACAGATACACTTCTGATGATCAACTGCAAGAAGTTACTGAAAGTTTGGATCTGAGTGTTTATGCAGGACAACTGCAAACTTATCATTCAGCTTCTCAAGTGCTGCAATAAGTGGATCCATTGATTCTGCAAAGATCACACCACTGTAAATGAAGTCAAGGTCAAGGCCTTTCATTCCCAAAAAGTATACCTAAGTCACTGGTTTCCATAGCCATACCCAACATCCAGTCCATGCACGCATGGATCAGTGCAAGAACCAGAATGCACCCCTGACAAACATGAGAGTGCACCGAAAGGATTTACACTATCTGTGTATAGTGCAAATCTTACAATGTTCCGTTTTGCAAAGTTAAAATGAGTTTTAAAAAAATGTACATGTTCTTTAGATAAGTAAAGGACTTATTCCCAGTCCCAAAATGTACCCTTAGAAAGGATTTCATGAACACCGTCATTATTTTGTGAGAAATCCTGTCCGTAGTCAGACAGACAAACTGAGACAAAGACAACCTCCTTGGTGGAGGCAATAAAAACAAGCTTGAAATTTCCTGGGAGGAACTGGGATTAAGAAGAATTGTTGACATGTTTTCATTGAGAGGAATGAAATAGTGATGGTTTGTGAAGGCCCCTTGGTATCCGAATATGGAGACAGAAAAGAATTTTTATTAGTGTGACAACACTTAGAAAATGGGCTTTCTGTAAAAATTTAAAGTGCACTCATTGTCTTAGGCCAGCTTTGGTTAATGATAGAGTCAGTTTGAGTGTGAGTATTTATTGGAGTGTAACAGTTCACCTATTACTTCAATAGAAGTAATAGGTGCAACTCCATCGATACACAAACTCCTGTATCGATCTATGGCTCAATTCAAATGTTATGATTCAGTTGAATTATACTGCAACATCTGCATATTCAAGCTCTCATAAAGGTTCAAAGGTCGGCATGGTCTCTCTTGATACTGGTCACTGGTCGAAGCTGGCTAGAACTGTGTCAGATTGCACAGTTAAGAACTATTCAGGGAAATCTATCCTTCAGAATCTATGCTAAAGATCATGCATTTTAAATTCACGTAGCTGCCAACACACTTGTGAACACGGGCAGTATTGGTGCCAACAAATCAGGAAAGATGGCAAAATTCTATATATAAAGCACCTTTCATGTGTCGCTCTGTGTGTCTACAGTGAAGGTGGAACCCTTCTGTGTGCGTAAGCCGCCACTTCACGTCACAGAAACAAAAGAAAGAGCTCGCTTTTTATATACAAGGTCTGTTAGAAAAGTATCCGATCTTTTTATTTTTTTCAAAAACCTGATGGATTTGAATCACGTGTGCTTGCATGAGCCAACCTTGAACCTTCGGGCGCATGCGTGAATTTTTTCACGCCTGTCGATTGCGTCAGTTGCTGGCAAGCAGCCTTTGTGTGAGGACGTGTGTAATGCTCTCGGCGGATTTTCAGAACGACTGGAGCAGTGCTACTGCATCAAATTTTGCCAGAAACTGGGCGACAGACAGGTGGAAACCATTCGGAAGACTCAGACGGCTTTCGGTGACGATGCTATGGGCATCACACAGATTAAGGAGCGGTACAACCGGTTTAAAGACGGCCGCACAACGGTGGAGAGCGAGCCACGCTCCGGTCGGCCATCAACATGCTGAAATGACCAGATCCTTTCCAAAGTGAATGCTGTGGTGATGCGGGACCGTCGTGTGACTATCCAAGAAACTGCAGAACAGGTGGACATCAGCACTTTTTCGGCACATTCCACTGTGACAGAAGATTTGGCCATGAAAAGAGTTGCAGTGAAATTCGTGCCGAAGCTGCTGATGGCGGAGCAAAAGCACCTCTGTGTTGAAGTCCCATAGGACCTGCTGGACTCTGAAAAATGATGCCCACCTCTTCCACCATTCGGAAGATTCAGACGGCTTTTGGTGGCTTTTCAGTCATGTGACTATCTGCGAAATTGTGGAAGTATGATTCGTTACACAATTAACCATGCAATGAGCCATATTTGTTGTGAAAGTGTCGTGACACGGACCCACAACAGGGGGCGTAAATGAATGGACAATGGATAAGCCAAAAAGTAACAATTTAATGTTGTGAATCACACAACGATGTACAGACAATAACAATACAGTGACTGTCAATCATACACCAGGTGACGTGTGGGCAGGCTCGACGATAGAAGACGCCTGGCGAGAGAAAAGCCGTATCCACACAGCTTCCACCGCCAACGGAGCTGAAGAACACCGGAGCCGCCAAGCCCTGCGCCCCAGGTGGCCGCTGTCTTCAGCAGTCAGACCCGTTACTGCTGGCAGAGAACAGAGACAGTCCAGATGAGTGTGAGGTCGCACACTCAGTAATCCCACAGTCTGTATTCAGTAAAGGAGTTGCAGTCCGGCCTTTATGGTGATGGTGATGAGATGAATGAGTGACAGCTGGTGCTGAGGATGAGTGACAGCTGTCACTCCCAGTGGCTCCGGCGCCCTCTCGTGCTTGAAGCCCGCACTCCAAGCAGGGCGCCATCTGGTGGTGGTGGGCCAGCAGTACCTCCTCTTCAGCGGCCCACACAACAGGACCCCCCCCTCAACGGGCGCCTCCTGGCGCCCGACCAGGCTTGTCCGGGTGCCGGGCGTAGAAATCGGCCAGGAGGGCCGGGTCCGGGATGAAGCTCCTCTTCACCCAGGAGCGTTCTTCGGGTCCATATCCTTCCCAGTCCACCAAATACTGGAACCCCCGGCCCTTTCAACGAACGTCCAGGAGTCGGCGCACAGTCCAAGCCGGCTCCCCGTCGATGAGCCGGGCAGGCGGCGGCGCCGGTCCGGGGGCACAGAGGGGAGAGGTGTGGCAGGGTTTGAGTCTGGAGACATGGAATACTGGATGTATCCGCAGTGAAGCTGGCAGCTTCAGCTTCACTGCGGCTGGACTGAGGACCTTCACGATGGTGAAGGGTCCTATAAATCTGTCCTTTAGCTTCTGGGATTCCGTGTGCAGAGGTATGTCCTTTGTGGATAACCAAACCGCCTGCCCGGGCTGGTATGCAGGGGCCGGGGAACGCCGGCGGTCTGCATGGGCCTTAGCCCTCGTCTGGGCTTTGAGCAGGGCAGAGCGGGTGGTACGCCACACCTGACGGCACTTCCTCAGATGGGCCTGGACCGAGGGCACCCCGACCTCTCCCTCCACCAGTGGAAACAATGGGGGCTGGTACCCCAAACACACCTCAAACGGGGAGAGGCCGGTGGCAGATGAGACTTGGCTATTATGAGCGTACTCGATCCAGGCCAGATGGTCACTCCAGGCCGTCGGGTGCGTGGAGGTCACGCAGCGGAGGGCCTGCTCCAGTTCCTGGTTAGTCCGCTCTGCCTGCCCGTTCGTCTGGGGGTGGTACCCAGACAAGAGACTGACGGTGGCCCCCAGTTCCCTGCAGAAACTCCTCCAGACCTGGGAGGAGAACTGAGGACCACGATCCGAGACAATGTCTGATGGAATCCCATGCAGACGCACGACGTGGTGGACCAGGAGGTCTGCAGTCTCCTGGGCCGTCGGGAGCTTCGGGAGGGCCACGAAGTGGGCCGCCTTGGAGAACCGGTCCACTATCGTCAAGACGGTGGTGTTGCCCTGGGACGGCGGGAGGCCCGTGACAAAGTCCAGGCCAATATGAGACCAGGGGCGATGAGGCACAGGCAGAGGCTGGAGGAGGCCTTGGGCCTTGTGATGGTCGGCTTTGCCCCTGGCACAGGTGGTGCAGGCCTGGACATACTCCCGGACTTCAGCTTCCATAGACGCCCACCAGAAGCGCTGCCGGACCACTGCCACGGTCCTTCGCACCCCTGGGTGACAGGAGAGCTTCTCCACGTCCCAGGTAAGGGCGGCCACGACAGTGGACTCAGAGATGATGGTTTCAGGGGGGTCTTACAGCTCGGTCTTGACCTCCTCTTCGTGCACCCGGGACAGGGCGTCAGATCGTTGGTTCTTTGTCCCGGGGCGGTAGGTGATCCGGAAGTCAAAACGCCCGAAGAACAGCGACCAGCGGGCTTGCCTGGGGTTCAGACGCTTCGCGGTCCGGATGTACTCCAGGTTCCGATGGTCCGTGAAAACCGTAAATGGTACCGATGCTCCCTCCAACAGGTGTCTCCACTCCTCAAGAGCCTCCTTCACCGCAAGAAGTTCCCGATTGCCGACGTCATAGTTCCGTTCAGCTGGGGTCAACCTGCGGGAAAAGTAGGCACATGGATGGAGAACCTTGTCGGACTCCCCGCTCTGGGACAGCACGGCTCCTATCCCTGAATCAGAGGCATCCACTTCAACAACAAACTGGCGCTTGGGATCGGGCTGCACCAGAACCGGTGCAGTCGAGAACCGGCGTTTCAACTCCCTAAACGCGGCTTCGCACCGATCCGTCCAGGTGAAGGGGACTTTTGTGGAGGTCAGGGCTGTCAGGGGGCTAACTACCTGACTGTAGCCCTTGATGAACCTCCAGTAGAAATTTGCAAAACCGAGGAACTGTTGTAGTTTCCTACGGTTCGTTGGTTGGGGCCAATCTCTCACCGCCGCAACCTTGGCCGGATCAGGGGCGACGGAGTTGGAGGAGATGATGAACCCCAAGAAGGACAAAGAAGTGTGGTGGAACTCACACTTCTCGCCCTTCACAAACAGCCGGTTCTCCAACAACCGCTGTAGGACCTGACGTACATGCTTGACATGGGTCTCAGGATCCGGAGAAAAGATAAGTATATCGTCTAGATATACGAAGACAAACTGATGCAGGAAGTCCCGCAAGACGTCATTAACCAATGCTTGGAACGTCGCGGGCGCATTGGTAAGGCCGAACGGCATGACCAGGTACTCAAAGTGACCTAACGGGGTGTTAAATGCCGTCTTCCACTCGTCTCCCTCCCGGATCCGAACCAGGTAATAAGCATTCCTAAGATCCAATTTCGTGAAAATTTGGGCTCCATGCAGGGGCGTGAACACTGAATCCAACAGAGGTAACGGGTATCGGTTGCGAACCGTGATCTCGTTCTGCCCTCTGTAATCAATGCATGGACGGAGTCCGCTGTCCTTCTTGCCCACAAAAAAGAAACCAGCACCCATCTGGGAGGTGGAGTTCCGGATCAACCCGGCAGTTAACGAGTCCCGGATGTAGGTCTCCATTGATTCGCGTTCCGGATGTGAGAGGTTGTACAGCCTGCTGGACGGGTACTCAGCGCCCGGTATCAAATCAATGGCACAATCGTACGGACAGTGCGGGGACAGCGTGAGTGCCAGATCCTTGCTGAAGACGTCAGCAAGGTTGTGGTACTCGGCCAGCACTGCCGTCAGATTGGGGGGGGGGACAAAAACCTCCTCCTTAGCAGTCACACCGGGTGGAACCGAGGATCCTAAACACTCCCGGTGGCAGGTTTCGCTCCACTGAACCACAACCCCAGACAGCCAATCAATCCGGGGATTGTGTTTTAACACCCATGGAAAACCCAAAATCACTCGGGAGGTAGAAGGTGTTACATAAAACACAATCTCCTCCCTGTGATTCCCAGACACCACCAATGTCACTGGCTGTGTCTGGTGTGTGATTAGTGGAAGAAGGGTGCCATCTAGCGCCCGCACCGACAATGGTGACGGTAAGGCCACTAGAGGTAGCCCAACCTCCTTTGCCCATCTGCTATCCAGCAGATTCCTCTCCGACCCCGTGTCCACCAGTGCTGGGGCGTGAAGGGTTAGATCCCCACTCAGGATCGTGACTGGGATTCGTGCAGATCGTCGGGGTTTCCCCACGTGGGTGTTGTGACCCACCCTTAGCCCAGTCTCTAAGGACGAGTGCTGTTGTTTTGACCGTTTGGGGCATTCTCTCTGTGTGTGCTCGGTAGAGCTGCAGAGAAAACACTCTCCATGGATCAGCCTCCTTTGTCTCTGATCTGATCCTTTTTTGGCCCTGCTCGTTTCCATAGCAACGTCAGCAGGGGGAGCTATTGTCCCGTGGAGAGCCCTGGCAGTGGAGCGTGGGGAAGTCGGCTTCCTTTCGGACCCGGGAGGAAGAGGGACGGCTTGTGCTTGGCCACACCCCTCGTCTCGTTCCGGTCGGTGTTCCGTTCCCTCTCGTGCTTGAAGCCCGCACTCCATGCAGGGCGCCATCTGGTGGTGGTGGGCCAGCAGTACCTCCTCTTCAGCGGCCCACACAACAATATTCTTACAAAGATATGAAATAAAATGGTCAAACAAGAGCCATTCGGTCATGCTAATGTTAGCCGTTAGCATCACGCTATGCAAAAGATGACATCATTTTCAACACATGCGAAATCCATCACAAATCACTGCTGTAGGGAGCTCACCTGGGTCATGTCATCAGACACACTTTGAATGTAAACTCAACACAAATTAATAAAAATAACAACAATAATAATAATAACAGTAATTAAAATATGTCTTTGTTTTCCAGTGGAATAACATCAGATATTTGCTGTGAATATCTGGTTTATACAATGCCGGCTTAGGTGACTTTTACTATATATATATATATATATATATATATATATATATATATATATATATATATATATATAAAATAAATAAAATCACTTTCAGACTAAATATAAATATTTAGTCTGATAAACTCTTGATGAAATGTTCTATTCAACAACAATCATAAACATTCATTATTTGAATGAGTTTATCAGACTAAATATTTATAATAATAATATATATATATATTTATAATAATAATATTTAGTTTATATTTAGACTAAATATAAATATTTAGTCTGATAAACTCTTGATGAAATGTTCTATTCAACAACAACAAAATGTTCTATTCAACAACAATCATAAACATTCATTATTTGAATAAGAGTTTATCAGACTAAATTTTAGTCATAACAAACTAACTAAAGCTCCAGCAGTTATGATGTAGCATGTACACAGACAAGTCATTATTTATTTTCTCCTGCATGCCTTTGCAGTCTTTGAGTTACCGTGCTGTTTGTATTCACACAGCTGTGTAACCGTGTCCAAGAGCAACAGCTGCATAAGAAATTGCAATTATTCTATTTGTCATTTTGTCTATTATTGTTTTATATAAAACATGCTATGACATTGTAACTTCTATACTCCACTACACATCTAAATTGGCTGAATGTTATAAATCAAACACTTGTCTACCATCCAAATATTGTGTTACAGAAGCCCTGAAGGGACAGAAAAAATAGATAATTTTTGCGAATCAAGTGCAACAGATCATCAGACATCTGATGAGAAAATCTGGAGCTGGAAAATAAAGCTGTAATTTAAATTGCATTTTGCAGACATCCAGAAACTTTCAAAAGTGTACAACTGAAACTGAGAAGTTGAAAACATTGTTTCCTAACTTCCGAACCCAAGTCCAGGTGGGTTATGTGAAGAATCCTTCTGTCAAAGCAAAAGTCATACAGAGAAAATCCCCCCCCCCAAATACACACACACACACACACACACACACACACACACACACACACACACACACACACACACACACACACACACACACACACACACACACACTTTTATGGAGCAAAATGTGCAACACAAAATGTACATTTGCAGATCGATGCATTTTGCTCCAGTTCAATAAATAAATCAACAACAGAGTTTTACATTCAATTCCACTATTACAATGTTGAGAGCTTCAACATAGAAAATATTTTTCATTACCATGTGTGCCAGTGAATCAGGGTATTGTAATTGGTCCTTTGTGTGTCTGTGTACAAAATAATTAAAAATCAGCTTAATGGATTTTTACCAAACTTAGTAAGAATATTAATTTGCCAGATATCTTGAGATGACTAACTTTTGAAGACAACTGGACATAGGTCAAAGTCAAGAAAAGCAGTTGAGCAGAGATTTCTGAGATTGCTAGATTTCTGCAACCAATAGGTTCTAAAGTTGATACTGATCATCAAAAATGTGCTGAATTAGCTGCAAGAAATATCATATATATATATATATTTATACACACACACACTGGTGCTGTCAGGCGATGAAAAAATTAATCAAAATAATGCAAGGTTTGTGATTAATTGATCAAAATGAATTGCATTTAATGGCAAAAACACAAAAACAACGGAAGAAAAAAATGTCACTCACTAAAAACAATTACAGAAATATTATAATGTATAAAAATAAACTACAGTATATGAACTTTGCAAATATGGGGCATCATGAACATACTCAGTATGATCTATTGCTGCACAATAAAATGTATTTAGAAAAAATGTTATCACTTAATTTTGGTGATGGTGTGTGTGATGTATCAAATTTCAGATTGTACATCAGGGGTTTTTTGTTGTTTTTTTGGCGATTTTGGAATACAGCTGTAATCCTGGACTATGGAGAAAGTGTGCAAATATGTGTTTGTGTGTGTGTGTGTGTGTGTGTGTGGGGGGGGGGGGATAATCTGATAATCTGTGGTAAAATTAGAGGCTCTAAAGGGGATGGGTTATTTCTTATACATGCAATAAAAGTTTAAAAAAATCTAAATTCACTTTAAATCATGAGAATGTCTATGAAAACAGTCATAGACTAAACTAGTCATAGACAAGTCATGGGACGTTGGAGGTGTTTGAACATTAAACGCTGGGTAACACTGCAATATTCTGATTACACGTACATCCATGTTTTGGAGCAACACATGCTGCCATCCAAGCAACGACTTTTTCAGGGACGTCCCTGCTTAATTCAACCAAGCCACATTCTGCATGTGTTACAAGAGCGTGGCTTTGTAGTCAAAGAGTGTGGCTACTAGACTGGCCTGCCTGCAGTCCAGACCTGTCACCCATTGAAAATGTGTGGTGCATTATGAAGCACAAAATACGACAACGGACCCCGGACTGAACAACTGAAGTCTTATACCTGTAAGAACGCCATGTCGCAAACTTAAATTTATAGGTATGCCACGTCTGTTTTTTGTATGTGCGCTCGCTTTTTAACCACAAAATTTCAATGGGGTCTAGTTTAACAATGGAGAAAAACTGGGTGCAGCACATGTGCTATTACTTAACATAAGGACTTTCAATTCCAAAAATATACAAGATGGACAAATAAGTGTGCCATGGACAACATACTGGATGCAGTTTGGATAAAAGACAACACCAGATGGACACAGATTTGGTCATGGAAGACACAGATGGAGGAATGAGCAGTGGATTCACGCAGGAAGACTTCAGCTTGTAGTGTGTCCCATAAGGACTTGTAGAATAACTTTTTTTTTTTTTTTTAAATCACACACACAAAACAACAACAACCCCAAGATGGACAAATAAACGATGTGATAGACAACATATTCAATGTTATTTGTTATTTTTATTTGAAAACACTACAATAAAAACATGAGTCCATTTGTTTTTTAATCATCAGTTTAATTTGGGAGTTTGTGCACTGTTGTAATGAACTTTTAATATGTATATGTCACAGAAATGAATGAGCAAAGCTCTTCAGCATCTCACCATGGCATTTTGGTCTTTCAGACTTTTTTCAGTAAATGCTTATGGGGAGCATTAGCATGGCTAAAAACCTCCAGCTTCTGGGGAGTGAACTACAGCCCTTTTAACCCACCCCCAATTTTAAGCATTTTTTGTTCTTTGCATCTTATATGCCTGGAAAATCCTCACCATCTCATTTAGATCCTTCACACTTTATTTTTACTAAATGCTTCTGGGGAGCATTAGCATGCAGTTTACACACTAATTAGTCACTGACTGACCTCATGTGTTGTCAAGGTGCACAGTGCCTCTCACTTTAGCGTTACCGGATTCAATGCCAACTCAACATTTAGCATTCCCTGTGGTGACTGTGCACTGAATTCTAGCAAGATCTTCTCAAAGGGCAGCAAGGTGGCTTAGTGGTGAGCACAGTTGCCTCACAGTAAGAAGGTCATGGAATCGATACCCACCTGTGGCCTTTCTGTGTGGAGTTTGCATGTTCTCCTTGTGTTTGCGTGGGTTTGCTCCAGTTTCCTCCCACATTTAAAGACATGCAGGTTAGGTGAATTGGAAACTTCGCAATTGCCCAGGTCTCCCTTGCAAAAGCGATCTCGATGTCAACGGGACTAACCTGATTAAATTCACGCAAGATCTCCTCTTTTTCTTTTTTAAATTTTCTTTTCTTTTTTCAAAATTGAGACAAACAGAAAGTTATATAAAAACCTTACAGTGGATAAACATACCACTGCTAATCCTCTGCTATCCTCTGCTGTAGCTCCAGGAAGTGTTCAACATTTGACATTTCCTGTTTCACTGTGGGCTCAAAATTTAGCACTTCCTGTGTCAGTGTCAACTTGCCACTGAATTCCTACAAGATATCAAGGGATTAAAAGGGAGTTTTTCCTTCCCACTGTAGCCAAGTGCTTGCTCACAGGGGGTCGTTTTGACCGTTGGGGTTTTACATCATTATTGTATGGCCTTGCCTTACAATATAAAGCGCCTTGGGGCAACTGTTTGTTGTGATTTGGCGCTATATAAAAAAAAAATTGATTGAATTGATTGATATCATGAGATCTCCTCCACTGTCAATCCAGAAAGTGCGGATCGAGGAAGTTTTCAACATTTGACATTTCCTGTTCCACTGTGGGCTCAAAATTTAGCATTTCCTATTTCAATGACAACTTGCCATTGAATTCCCATGAGATCTCACAAGATCTCCTCAACTGTCAATCCAGGAAGTGTCGATCCAGAAAGTGTTCAACATCTGACATTTCCTGTTCCACTATGGAATCAAAATTTGGCACTTCCTGTTTGGGACTCCCTGTACGATAATTATAGTTTCTTGTTACCTCCGCCAAGGAGGTTATGTTTTCGATTGCGTTTGTTTGTTTGTCTGTCTGTTTGTCAGCAGAATAACTCAAAAAGTTTTGAATGGATTTTGATGAAATTTTGTGGAGTGGTTGGAAATGACAAGAGGAACAAGTGATTAAATTTCAGTGGTGATCCGGATCACAATCCGGATCCCGATGCTAACGCGTTAGCATGTCTATGGCATTTTCAATGTTAAAAGTTAGCATTAAGCAGTTGCAGCTGTCATCACGTTCGGGTGCATTTGTTTTCAAATTGTAATATTTCTTAAATTTATTTTTGTTTATATATTAATAATCTAATGATTATTATATACAATTTTAGAGAAAGAGACAAAAAGAAATAGATCACTGTGCCAAGGAGGGAGTCTCTTTAGGGTCAGTGACCCTATGGCCTTGTTTAGAGAAGTGTTTCATAAATGTTAAAAAAATTCACATATTTGCAGTTTAGTTGAATAATACATTGAATTTTGTCTATTTGTTTTTGTCTATAAGCACATGCAATATCAATATCAGTGCTCAGATGACAGTAGCTTCTGGGAAAGGTGCAAGTTGCAATAAACTGTGATGCCAAGTGCTAAGGATACATGCTATCCAGTCGCAATAAACTGTGCTGCCAAGTGCTAAGGATACATGCTATCCAGTCACAGCAGATGAAACTTTTTTTTATTACTGAGCAAACATCATTGTTAGACTTTTTTAGGTTCAATGATTCCATGGCGTGTAGATGTTATGGCGTCAGTGATCCCATGGCCTTGGCGGAGGTTTGCACTCTCTGAGTGCTTCTAGTGTTTCTTATGATTCCTGTTTCCACTGATCAAGCTTGAGATGTTTCTACAGCTTAATTAGAGTCCACCTGGGGTAAATTCAGTTGAGTGGATATGATTTGGAAAGACACACACCTGTCTACAAATAAGGTCCCACAGCTGACAGTGCATATCAGAGCACAAACCAATCATGAAGTCAAAGGAATTGTCTGTAGAGCTTTGAGACAGTATTGTCTCGGGGCACAAATCTGGGGAAGGGTACAGAAACATTCCTGCTGCTTTGAAGGTCCCAATGAGCACAGTGGCATCCATCATCTGCACTGAAAAAAGAGAATGTTTGAACAAACTTAAAAAAAAGTGTTACAATTTGTAAAAACCTGAATGCATGAAGTTGTTTGAACTTAAGTTTGTAAGTTAGAGTTGATTTAACTTTCAAACTTAAGTTCAAACAACTTCATTCAGGTTTTTACAAATTGTAACACTTTTTTAAGTTGGTTCAAACATTCTCTTTTTTCAGTGTGTAAATGGAAGCAGTTCAGATCCACCAGGACTCTTTCTAGAGCTGGCCGCTCGTCTAAACTGAGCAATTGGAGGAGAAGGGCCTTAGTCAGGAAGGTAAACAAGAACCTGATGGCCACTCTGTCAGAGCTCCAGCATTCCTCTGTGGAGAGAGGGGAAACGTCCAGAAAGGGAACCATCTCTGCAGCAATCCACCAATCAGGCCTGTATGGTAGACTGGCCAAATGGAAGCCACTCCTTAGTAAAAGGCACATGACAGCCCACCTGGAGTTTGTCAAAAAGGCACCTGAAGGACTCTAAGACCAGAGAAACAAAATTCTCTGATCTGATGAGACAAAGCTTGAACTCTTTGGTATGAATGCCAGGTGTCATGTTTGGAGGAAACCAGACACTGTCCCTACAGTGAAGCATGGTAGTGGCAACATCATGATGTGGGGATGTTTGTCAGCAGCAGGAAATGGGAGACTAGTCAGGATTGAGGGAAAGATGAATGCAGCAATGTACAGAGACATCCTGGTTGAAAATCTGCTCCACAGTGCTCTTGACCTCAGACTGGGGAATCAGGTCATATTTCAGCAGGACAATGACCCTAAGCACACAGCCAAGATATCAAAGGAGTAGCTTCAGGACAACTCTGCGAATGTAACTTGAGTCGCCCAGCCAGAGCCCAGACCTGAATCCGACTGAAAATCTCTGGAGAGATCTGAAAATGTCTGTGCGCTGACGCTCCCCATCCAACCTGATGTGTGCAAAAAGGAATGGGTAAAACTACCCAAAGATAGGTGCGCCAAGCTTGCAGCATCATATTCAAGAAGACTTGAAGCTGTAATTGCTGCCAAAGGTGCACCAACAAAGAATTGAGCAAAGAGTGTGAATACTTACCATATTCACATGCCTGAGAGCCCAGGGTCGTGTATCAGCCACCCCCCTTTTTGAAGAAAGTTGGTTAAACGTTCACTTGAAATTAAATAATTTTTTAAATGAAAGTGTATTAAGTGCCCACCTCAAATAAATTAATTCTGTGACCCCAAGCATATTGTACAAAGCAAAAAAAACAATGAGGTTTCATGTTTTCTCGTCATCCGTTTGTCCTGTGCTCTCATTATAAAATACTCTTGTGCAAAAAACAGGAAGTGTTCTGTAACAATACAACTAGGTTTGTGCAGATAGCGACTTGTTGTTGTTGTTCATCCGGCTGCTCCCGTTTTGTTCGGGGTCGCCACAGCGGATACAGCCATATCCGCATCGGTAATTGGCAAGTTTTATCGGTAATCGGTAAGTTTTACCTTCCTGATCCCACTCCAGTTTTACCTGGAGAAACACACACAGCCACTGGTGTTCCAAAGAGGTCTCCCATCCAAGTACTAACCAGATCCTGCTCTGCTTAGCTTCCGAGATCTGACGGGATCAGGCTTACACAGAGCAGACCAGCTATATTTTGTGCAGACAGCAACAAATAGATTATTTAACTACAGAGTTGCCTGGATTTAAATGTTTGAATTTTTAAGCTTCCATGAGTGACAGAGGTTTCTGTTTTAATAGAAACGCTATGCAATATGTTCTAATGAAGTAAATTATTGTCTATGTGGTTAATATTGAAAAACAACTGTGCACGTTACCTTTTTTGTGGCTGCACCAGACATCAGCTGACAAGGAACATGTTTAATAAATGACAAAAGGATAGAAAAAAAGCTCCAAGAGGTGATTTATTCTTTATTTCTGATGAAATCAGGCATTTTCTTGAAATGGGAGGTCGGACAAACATAATATTTTGCTGCGTGTGTGCAAACACACACTCCCAGTTCAAACACAATTTTACGTGGAGTGCCCAGGGAATTCAGATGCGCGAATACTGTATGTACATGTGAGTTCTTAGTTTTTTTATTTTTTATAAATTTGCCAAAATTTCAAAAGAAATTGATTTTGTCATTATGGGGTGTGTTGAGTAGAATTTTGAGGGGAAAAATAATTTATTCCATTTTGGAATAAGGCTCTAACATAACAAAATGTGGAGAAAGTGAAGCGCCATGAATACTGGATGTACTCCCAAACTAGCAAAACAAATAAAAAAATCTCACGTTACACTCCAAAAAATACAGTAGCAGTTTACTATATTTCAGCACACTCTGGCTCTTAAAGGGAACAGCAGATTATAATGCAATTGGTTTACTTTATGTTGTACCCAGACCACACCCATGATTAATTGACTACATGCAACCCCAGTGTTGGCCTGCAGTGTACATTGCAGTTACATTATACACCAAGCCTGCAAACATCAAAGTGGAGTTGAACATGGCCCAAATTCACTTTTGCTGTGAGCATCAGACCGTGCACTATAGATCACTGATCAGGCCCGATAAGTTAAAATATATTTGGGTTCCTGTCAGAGCTTATCAATAACATGTGTTGCACTGAAGAAAAATTGCCTGTGTTACTTCAGGGGCTCTCCGTGAAGCTCTTACAATGACTGACTATATTTGAACCTGTTGCTCTTTTAGCTCAGTACTTTTAAAACCCAATTTTCGATGTGTTGCATTTAATGAAGCCACCAACGCAACACACCAAAGGCGAGCAGACAACATGACCACCAGAAAGGAGTTGTTCAACCACTGGAGCCTGCATTTCTATTTACAATCTATATGCAGGTAGGTTTGTCGTAATGGTCTATTACTGAGACGGGATGACTCCAAACCCCCAGCCTCTGTGCGGGGAGGCTGCTCGGGACACTGGTCCTATTTATTTCTGTCTGACATTCTTTCTTCATTATGTCGTGCTCCGTGCCTCCGGCCACAGTCATTCTTGTTCCCGTCCACTCTCTAAGTTTCTAAATGGGACAGTAGAGCTTTGGAAAGTCATTCTTGCAGCTCAGAAGCAGACATATACAATGCCGATTACAAAAGATCAAGTCAAAGACATATGATTAAACAGAGAAACCAGTATTTTCTATTGAGGGCGCACACGGCACGTGCCTTTGAAGCACCGCTTGAAGAGTGACTCTCAAAAACCCACAAAGCAAAAAAGTAGTTATCCTCACCATTTGACATTCATTTTTCTGACACCCAGCATGCTCGCTGTGATCAATATCTAATCTGGGGAAATAAAATTGCTGCTGTTTGTCTTTCATCTTTGTGGAAATGTAGAGGCATTCTGACAACAGCGTGAAAGCATTAATCAAATAAGGAAATAACGAGTTGGGGAGGAGGGGAGGAGAAGCAGTCTGCAGTCATATTCACTGTGACCTAACGCTGTTGACATGTCTGTATCTTATATCACGTCTTGTTACTTGAGCGGAGTCGGCGGGGACTTAGGCGCAGATCATCTCCACTCTTTGTCAGAAAGCGAAGCGATGAATTGGGATATCTAAGAAAAGGTATCAGTCCCCTGTGTACACTGTGAATAAAACACCCCAACATACATGGATGTCATACACTTGTGCGTCTGACCTTCCTCTATCTGACAGTAAAGAACTTTTTTTTTCATTTATTCTCAGCCCTTGTCTTTGCAATTACCGTGTTCCAATCTTGCCTTGTCCCCACAGTCACCCACAATACCCAGAAGAATCGGCGGTCTTTCTTCTGGTGCAGCAATTACCGCGCCTATCTCTGTGAAACAAAAAAGTTTGGTGTAGGATATTAGAAAATGTCAAATTCAGGTTATATTTCACTTAAGTCCAAAGGCGACATTGCATTGCATGCTCCCAGGAACCAGCCTCTGCATTATGCATGAACATTGGGGTTTGTCATTATTTTTTTACAGGACTTAAGAAAGCATGGTACGGCATCGGCAGCATGGAGAACTTATGATGAAATATATATTTGACAAAAATCACAAGCTTCTGCGGAAGCACATTTTGTCAGTCAAATATAGCAACTTCATTTGCCAAAGAAAGGTGATTGGCTTGTCGACCTTTTCGCATTTCCTCATTAAGTATTATTTTTGGAGAGTTGAGTCAAACAGCTCGTACTTGGGTGATATGCATGAACTGTGGCCTCTTATCACAATCCTGCAGGACAGACTAATCACATTCCGTTCTTTCACCTGCATGCCTGACATGCTTTGCTAGAGCTCATGATGAACCTTCTCCGGCAGGCATGACACCCCTCTGCAGCTGACAGTGCCAGAATCATGTGTAGAAATGTACTACTGCTATAGTTACACGGGCCCTGCCTCTACAAGGTCTACAAATAAAATTAATAATAGCCCCCCCCCCCCCCCACCTGACAAATTATATGGAAACATTTTATTTGGCTCACACGTACAGTACATCATCATCATATCAAACCTCCACATTCTGAAACTCAGATGGCAAGAAGTGCTTGACAATTCTCAATTAGTGCATTTGCACAAATGCAGAAGCAGTTCCATTCTGGTTCAAAATTTTAACCCTTTTTCCAAATAATGACTAATGTAAAAACTGGTGCAAAACCCAAAAAGTTCATCTCCTCAGGGATTTGACACCAGCAGAACCTGAGGAGACAACTGTGACATGTCTGATCAGGGGGCATGAGTTGGTGCTGCATGCCACTGTATCACCACACGAAAGACTTGCCCTGGGTCCTGGTTGGGAACCACCCAGGCAAACAGCAGCTACTTCCTGTAAGTAGCTATCTATGTGCTGCACAGAGTACACATGGATTCATGGGTATCCTCTTGGCTTTTTCCAGTTGCTGGCATCCTCAACACTGAAGCACTTGCGTCATGGATTCTGCTGAGAGAAGTGTGCCACATGGCCAAAATGACTTTCCAGGGCAATGTAAGTAGTTTCCCCTCATCTGAGTTTCTCTAAATAACCATTTGATTAACAGGAAATCATAATGAAGAAGTCTGGTCCTGTTGCTTCCTGTCTTACTGTATGATTGTGAGAATTGGACACTAACCAGTGACAACTAGAGGTCTTCTAGTTGTTACTTAGGGAAACTCAGAGGATGAGTATCTTTTGCATTGTGACGCAACGTCAGCTACGACAATTTGGTCATGTGGTGCGTTTCTCTGGGTATGAGCGAGTACGCAGGTGCCTTCATTTCAAATTTATGATAGAGTAGGCTAAAAGAGGCATACTTATTTCATCTTTTGCATTCTTTAGTGCGGCCAGAAGACCAAAGAAAAAAATAAGAGGACTCAGTAGTTCCTCCCTTATGCACTGTCTACTGGTGGCTAGTTTGAGAATCCTCATTTTTGTGAAATGTGTGTGTGTGTGTGTGTGGGTGGTGGTGGGGGGGGGGGGGGGGTGGTCATACATATTGCTTATAACAACAGAAGCAAGCAAACATTAATTCTTGGCAACAAGAAGTGAAGCAGGAAGGCATGACCAGCAACAGCATAATGCAATCTGAAATGTCACCATTAATACAATGACTACATTTACATGCAGCCAATAACCCTTTCATAACCGGAATATTAGCAATAACCAGTTGCGCACGGCCATGTACAACACCCGCAAAAAAACCCGAATATGCTCATATTCCAGTTTTTAAAAACCCGAATATGACCCCTGGGTTACTCCTTTTCTAACCCGAATATCAGGTCATATAAACCGCGATCGGAATATCCCCATAGAAAGGAACATTATTTTGTGTTCTGCGCATGTCCTAATCCGCAAGGAATCTTGGTCTTTTGAGTACGGCAACTACTTGTATGCGGCGCGCACAACCCACGGACACCACAGAAGCAGAGGTAAACAAGCATGGGAAAATTCAGACACGGCAGCACAGCACCACACTTTTGGAGCGAGGAGGAAACCGAGTACTTCATTAGTATTGTGAAAGACATGAATATAATGTCTTTTATTGACGGTAGAAAGTACCGAGATAGCAACATTTACAAGAAGGTGGCCGAAAAAGTTACGCGAAGTAGGATTTGCATGAACGCCAGACCAAATCAAGCACCGGTGGAAGACGTGCGTCACTGTTTAGATGAGGATATTCCAAATGATACCAATGACCATGTATACAGGAGTAACTCTGTCTGCTTAAGCATGTAAACGGGTTATTCCTAATGATTCAGACCCCGAAATATTGACCTTATCCCGAATATTAACGGCATGTAAACGTAGGCAATGTATATCCTACCAACCTGGTCTCACAGCAAGTTGTGCTTAAGCAGCACGAAATATACATTAATCTATTGGTTCGTGATATTGTGATGAAAAGCGCCTCATTTTCGGCAGCACAAATTCATTCTCATTCATTCCGTGAAGCAGGGGGGTCGGGGTGGTTATGGTTAAGGTGGGGGGAAGGAGTAAGGTGAGGTTATGGTTAAGGTTAGGATGGAGGTGGGAGTAGTGTTAGGAATAGTGAGTTAAAAAAAGCTCCATCACGAAAATTTTACTCATTTCGTCACGGGAGCACAACCCCCCCCCCCAAAAAACAAAAAAACAAAACATGAGACTGGGCTGATCCTACACACTGTAGATTTTTATATATATATAAAGTACCTTGCAAAAGTATTCGGTCCCATGGTATTTCACACATTGTAATTTGTTAATGCCATTTCAATTTAATTTCAATTTTATCAGCTTATAAAGCACCAAATCACAACAAAAGCCATCTCAAGGCGCCTCACACAAAACAGTTCAACATAAAAATTAAAATAAATTAATAAAAAAAATTCAAGTACATGATTAATGATTAATTACATGTTATTAATGATTAACATGATTAATTACATGATTGGGGGAGGGTGATGGTCTAGTGCAGGGGTGGGCAACCTGTTCCAGAAAGAGCCAAGAGGGTGCAGGTTTTCTTTGCAGCCACTGACTCCACCAGGTGATTTCACTGATTAACTGATTCCATCTGCTCAAAGTGATATATAATATTGGTCTAGTGGTTAAGGTGTTGGGCTTGAGTCCAGAAAATCATGGGTTCAAATCCCTGCCTGACTGGAAAATCACTAAGGCCCTTGGGCAAGGCCTTTAATCCCCTATTGCTCCCGGTGTGTAGTGAGCGCCTTGTATGGCAGCACCCTGACACTGGGGTGAATGTGAGGCATAATTGTAAAGTGCTTTGATTCAGATGGAAAAGCGCTATATAAATGCAGTCCATTTACCATTTTCCATTAAAAACAAAAGTAAAAGAATAAACAGATAAAAAATAAAAACTATTCATAAGAAAGAGAATAAAAATAGGTTTTAAGTCTTGACTTAAAAATGTTCACGGACTCCGACTGCCTCACGGTCACAGGAAGACCGTTCCAGAGAGCGGGTGCACAATAAAAAAAAAAGCTCTTTGACCCGCTCACTTCTTCTTCACCCTGGGAACACAAAGTCCCGCATCCTGGGACTGCAAAGCTCCGGTCGGCACGTAGGGTTCCACCAGCTCAGCCAGATAAGATGGCACGAGTCCATGAGCAACCTTATAAGTCAATAATAAAACCTTAAATTTCAAATACAAAAAGTAAATCAGGCTTCTCAATTTTAAAATTTCAAAAATGATCTTCCTTAAACTCAAACTCAAACCAAGTCTCTACAAGATGGTATAAATTTATTAAAATGATCAAAGTCAAGGTGATGGGTTGCATAAGTAATGGGCCCCTTTGGTATAATACCCGTACCTATTCAGTTTTATTGCCAGTTTTGTTCAGACAAGTGAGAGAATGATACATGAACATTTCCAAGTCATTGACTATGTCTTGGCCTTTATTTACATAAATTATGAAGAAAAACAAACAGTATGGCACTCTATGGTGCATGGAGGGGAGGGGAGGATCTAGTGGTTAAAGCGTTGGGCTTGAGACCAGAGGATCCTCCATTAAAATCCCAGCCTGACCGGGAAATCACTAAGGGCCCTCGGGCAAGGTCCTTAATCCCCTAGTTGCGCTCAGTGTGTAGTGGGCACCTTGCATGGCAGCAGCCTCACATCGGGGTGAATGTGAGGCATTGATGTGTAAAGCGCTTTGAGCGTCTGATGCAGATGGAAAAGCGCTATATAAATGCAGCCCATTTCTATGGTAAATCTTTGTGGAGTAAACAGTTCTCTAAAACTGAGTGACTGTACAAGAAGGAGAAAAATGAGGAAAGTCACCAAGACACCCAGATAACCCAGAAGACGTTATAGGCTTCTGTGGCTGTGATTGGAGTGCATTGTGCATCGTGTATGTTTTGCATTTTGGATCTTCATGATGAAGTGGAACAGAGAAAGATTTTCTTTCACCAAAACATCAAATCTAGGCTTGCATCTCAGATATACCTTCTGTCAAATTGTAGTTGAAGATTAGGGTCTTCTTTTAAAGAAAATCTTTCTCTATACCACTTCATTATGAAGCTAACTTGAAAATGTTCATGTATCCATCCCCTGACTTGTCTGAAGAAATTGGCAATAAAACTGATTATTTACAGGTATTATACCCAAAGGGGCCCATTACTTATGCAACCCATCATCTCGACTTTTATATTTTTTTTCAATTTATATCAAATTGTAGAGATTTACTTTGAGTTTGAGTTTAAGAAAAATAATTTTAGAAGTTTTTATATTGAGAAGCCTGATTTACTTTTGGTATTTGAAATGGCATAAATGTGAAAAACCAAGGGGACGCATACTTTTGCAAGCCATTGAGTATATCTGAATGCTTCTTCCTACACTGGTGGCATTCATATTCTTTATGCAAAAATGATGTGTTCTTGTAACTATACACAATATGTTGCTATTTTTAAAAAATATATCTCTGATTTCAACTTTGTAAATGTGAATTTGTTTTAATTTTTTTTACAAGTCCAGTCACTCCCCTCTGGCAGTAAATAAAATATTTCTGGGTTGTGGACAAAACAAGACATTTGAAGGCATCATCTTCTGATTTTTCTGACATTTTATGGAACTAACAAATGATTAATTCATTGACAAAATAATTGATCATTAATCAATTATGAAAAAATTGTAAGTCACAGCCCTACATTGAAATGGTGTAATGATTTGATACAATCAGTCAGTTGAGTGATATATTACACGGAAAGGGTAATAATGCATTTTGCCTGTAAGGGGAACATATGCATACTGTGCACTAATTTGGGTTTAGTTTGGACTCAGCTCATAATGCTGCTGGCTCAGCTCGAGTGCTTGCACAAATGAGTGTGCACGCAGGAACCATGTGGGAAGAGACTTGTACCCTACGGTCAGATTAGCTACAAATGAGGGCAACAAGAAGTTGACGGTTGTCGCTTAATAGGCATTCCTGGGGCGTGTCCAGTTTACTTGGCATTGCTGTGCACAACGTTTAATGACAGATTAGAAAGGAAACCTGTCACTGTCACTGAGTTTTAACTCCATGCTTGACGTCTTAACGGAACCAAAGTTCACTTGATTTGTTTCCATCTAATGCCTTTCACGGTGACGTTCCTGCCTCATTAACATCTCTGTAAAATGTCTTGTAATTCACTTCAGAGACATTATCTGGTTACAAAAAAAGCATTTTTACACTGACAAGTCTTTATGTCTCAATAACTTTTACGAACTACAGGAGAAAAATGGTAAACCAGTTTGTACAGAACTGCACCTGTTTCACCGCGTATGCGGCCATCTTGGATTATTTTGTTGGCGCGAGCAACCAACTGAAGCCACACAGCCTTGTCTATTATTGCCTCTAAAGATTACTTAGAGGCAATACTGTTTTTTTTTTTCTTTTTGTTGATGGTGTAGTACTTTTTAGTGTCTCTTTCAACTATAGATCTTTGTGTATCTGTAGTCATGCAAGACAGTTGTCAGAAAACAAACATAATAAAACAAAACAAACCACAAAAAACCATGAACACTCTGACACATTAGTGAACTTTCATCAACAACCGCATTCCTGTTTGTGTAAAACATGAAACAACACTGGAGTCCCCAAATGCATCTTTCAGGACAAGATAATTGCAGAATTGCTCTCTGAAACCTCTTAAATCTAAAGAGGTGTTTCCCATAGGCACTGTAATTTAAGATGCTGGATAAATGATTGTGATTAATGTGTAAGCACTTAACAGCACGCGTGTGCATTTTCTGTTACAAGCTGCTTTGGGAAATGCGTGGAAAAAAAAAACAACAAAAAAAAAGATCAGAAATGCATATAGAAAAAGTTTTTTAACTCTACAAGATGGCCATAGCATAAACTCAACATTCACATTTTTGTAGAATTTCTGTAATCACTCTGTCAACACATACTATAGGATCTAGTCTCTGAAATCATTTGATCAGATAGGTGTCAGTGTTTCTCCTCTCTGTTCTGCCCTGTGCATCTTCTGTAGCATAAAGATTCATAAATAACTCCACATGTTAAATGAGAAGCTGGTAGGCTCAGACAAAGTTGTGTTGTGCTGTGAGAGAGCGCACTGGAGTTTCTCTCTCTTGGACTGATCACATTCATACAGGTTGGTTTTCATTCCAGCATTGCTGTATTCTGGTTAACACAGAGAACAGCATGATGGAAGTAAGTCATAAAGTAAGAGACATCAAGGCGTTTTGTTGAACAGATGGTCACTCCAATAAACCTGGTCTGCTTGCTTTTTCTTCCTATAATTAAAAAATAAAATACAAATCACTGAGGGAGTTTATCTTTACCATGGTTGTCAATAGTCCATGGGGAACTTCCCTCATCTGCACGCAGTTTATGTAAAGCTTACATAACAATGTGAAATCCAATTTTATTGTCAGCGTGAATTGTTTCAAAATCAATAACTGTGTAAATCTCTATGCAGCGTTGCAGTGAAATCAAAGTGTGAATGGAGCCTGTTAAAAGCAGAGCACCTCTGCCGCCCCGTATATATGCTGCCAGCTTGTGCTCCACTCACAGGTTGGGTCTCAATGCATGTTGAGCACCAGGTTCCATCCAAGGATGGATAGAACCATTCTGATCAATCAGGAGGTGAGTACAGAGTGTGTATGTGCACTGGCGTTTCCCACTCAGACCTCTGGCGTTTCCCCATTTTCTACACGGACCACATCAATCCATCCATCTGAGCTCACACAGCTGAGTGTGGGTGGACCCACCGAGACCTTTGCCAAGTGGTATGCTTGCATGGGAGGAGTCACGGTGGCCAAGTTGCAGCAATCAAATGAGATGCGGTGACGCAAGTGGTGCCGGTGTCCACTGACCGACAGTCCCCTCTAAAATTGGTCCATCCTAACTCTGAGTCTGACTCTCTACACCCACAGCAATCCTCAAAGGGAATAATGTGATTATTAACCATCAGATGACAAAGTAAAACCTCTTAAATCATTCTAAAGTCAGTTTATGCAGAAAAGAGGTGATAATCGGTGAGTCGCTACTGACGTAGGCGTAGCAACACCTCAGAGTCAGGCGTGCTGCTGTGGCACTCTGATCGGTCATGCGTCTTTTATTATTATGAAATAATGCTGAATTTATGTGGAAATAATTGTTGCACAAAAGCTTCAGATATCTGTCGCTGAGATAGATGATGACTGGAGTGCAGCTTTAAGCAGAAACAAGGCAATAATCTGTGAATCACTGCGGACGCTCAGAAATGACGCTGCTGATGCTCTGAAATTTTTAGGGGGGACCGTTCGGTTGGCGACACCGAGTATTTCAGTATCTAGTGAGAGGGTTTTTATGTTATTTTGAAATATTTAAACACTGGACACCTTATTTTCATTCAAGGCCATGAACCAATGTTTTCATTATTCCTTGAGTTCTTTTAAAAACAGAAAGCAAGGAATATTTCTCATGCTTTTGTCTTTGCTGATCCAAAACACACACACAAAAAAAAAACAACAAAAAAAATTGATTTCTGACTAAAAACTGGAATCCAATCCGAACCATGGGTTTCACAACCCACAACACCCCTGGTTGCCAATGTGTTTGTTCAGAGTGGAAAGGCACCTGGTGCGCCGTTGTCCATGTTCTTCTGGAGTTGTGTCATCCAGTGGAAAACTTGTGCCAAAGTTGATCCATACCAGAACTGCTTTGGTGACTCCAACAGAATGGGAGAAGCCAAAATAATTACAAGAATCATCTGATTAGTATTTCATGTCAGTGTGGATGTTGTGTGAATGGCCCACCCCAGTCTTATTTTTTTTAATACCATCACGAAAGGCATTATGTTTTCATGATGCAATCACCTGTCACTGACTTATTTTAACCCTAACCTTAACCATAATCCCAAATGCCCCCTGCCTATTCCATGTCACCCCAACTTTTGTGATACCGTCACGAAAATCTACTATATTTCATGACAGTATTACAAATTAATAGATTAAATTACTTTTCCTGATGCCATCACGATCTTGCCATGAGATCGGGTTGGAATGGCCAGATCATGATCATGAGCAGCTCCAGCATAAAAAATATTTATAAATAAAAAACGTAGATAAAAGTGCAAAACTAGACAAACATTTCAAAGTATCAGAAATGTAGCGAAAATATTAAATCATGTTTCAAACAGTTCAGTTGTTTTGTTCACTGACATTAAAACATCTGAACTCATTTCTATTCATAGACCCACCATACCTGTCAAATCAAAATTTAAATAAGTCCTCCGCACGTCTGTCTCAATGTGCTGAAAAATTGCTGATGTCCACGTCTTCGGCAATTCCTGTGCTAGTCAGACGACGTCCCGGATAAAACACAGCGTCCAGTTTGGAAATGAACGGCACATTCCACTGTTACAGGAGTTTTTGTCATGGAAAGAGGAGTGGAGGAATTGCGTGTGTCGCGGCGGTGCCGCATGGCGCAAAACAATGCCGTGATGAAGCCTCACAGGACATGTTCTGGCATGTCCAGGCTCATCCACAATTTCTCGGATAGTCACACGACTGAAAAGCCACCGAAAGCCGTCTGAAAGCCATCTCAAAGCCGCCCTGTGAGACCAACACGGAGGTGGTTTTGTGCCGCGCCATGAGCGGCTGTGGCGCATCCCTCCACTTCTCTTTCCATGAAAAAAACTCCTGTAACAGTGGAATGTGCCGAAAAAGTACTGATGTCCACGTCTCCTGCCATTTTTGTGTAAGTCAGACGACGTCCCGGATCAACAAAGCCTTCACGTTGGAAATGATCTGGTTGATTCAGCCTGTCGATCGGCGCTCGGAGTGCGCCGCGCTCTCAGCAGCTGTGGGCGGTCTTTAAACTGGCTGGAGCACTCCTTAATCTGTGTAATCCCCATAAAATCGTCCCTGAAAGCCATCTGAATTTTCCGAATAGTGTCCACCTGGAGGTCTCTCACAGTTTCTGGAAAAAATTGATGCAGCAAGCTCCAAATCGTTCAGACATTTATTCGCAATAAAAATCCGACGAGAGGGGTGGACCAGTGCTCACACAAAGCCTGCTCACAGGCGAATGACGCAAACAACAGGCGTGAAAAAACTCACGCATGCGCACGAAGGTTCAAGCTTGGCTGATGCAATCACACGTGATTCAAATCCATATGGTTTTTGAAAAAAATAAAAAGGTCAGATACTTTTCTAACAGACCTCGTACATAGAAACATGGAGACCAGGGTGGGTACGAAAATGTAAGTCTCCAGGAGTGTTGATTAAATTAATTAAATAAAAGAGATTCAACTCCATGTTAATGTGAACATAAGCCTCAGAAATATCTTGTTTTGGAGCCTGCTACATTAAATAGAAAGGAGTTGCAGTTGGCTACACCTGCTCTTTCATCGGATTGGTCTCACTCACTCCCACAGGTTTTACGGGCGTGTCAGGCAAACTACAGACAGGTTCAATGGGTGTGTTTCACTTGACAAGCAACAATTTGGATTTGATAAAATAAACCATTTCAGGGCTAAAATTGTTTAATAATAGGGGAGATCTGACATGACTAGACCTCGAAAGGTACATCTTTGCTGATGTTTAACATGAAAACAAAACTATACTTTGATTTTGCACATGAATGATCTGTTTAAGCTTTAACCTATTAATATAAATTAGTCATGACAACACTTAGCAACATCCCTCCTGTCGACAAAAAGAGCAGACGAACCTGAAAACAAAATGTTCCCAGACCAGAAAAGTCCTTGACTTCGGTGGACAGATGGTGGTGCTCTGGATGGAGCCTCATTATTTAAAGGGAAATCATGCAAAAGACACAACTCCATTCCCTCAAAGGATTTCTGCTTTGTCTTAAAAACATAACGCAGACAGCTTCCTCATCGTCTCTGGGTGAGTTCAGAGAGATATTCATGCAACAGCGTGCTCACAAAGTCACGCTCAACACAGCGACGACGACAGCAACGGATCTGAGCGGTGAGCAAAGTCTTCTGGTTACCTAGCTGTATTCTCCATCATTAGTAAACGCTCATTTTGGTGCATGCACTGGAAACAGATCCGGGGTGGCGGGATGGGTGAAGTGAGCCAGACGAGACAGAAATTAAGCTTGTTACAGACTGATTTTCAACTTCACTTAATGCAGCTTCTCATCCGCCATCCTCCCCGTCCCCTCCCCCCGCTCCTCAACATGGAAGTGGGATTTACATATTGCAGGTAAAACTGGGGAAATAAAGAATGCAGATCCAATTAAACCTCTAGGGAGCTAATTACTTACAATTAAGTTTCTGCTTCACTTGTTGTGTGGGATTATTTGGTAAACACCTACAGAATGTTGAAAGAACATTGGCCTTTTCCCTGAACTTGAGCAGCGTTCTATTCATCCAGTGCAAACTTAGCCTTTGTAATGATTTAAAAAAAAATCATATTAATTAATCTGCGAGGATCCTGTGCTGAGTTATTGACATCAAAGTCGGTGGAGACACGGTAAATCTAAACATCCACACTGTGGTGTTACACGGAATCCGGCATGGAACACGTTCATGTGGGGTGACCAGTGTTATAATCAACGCGGCTGAAGTCACCGTTCAATCAAAGCCTGCTTTGAGTTAACTGCATGTTGACTTCATTAACCTTGCCTCTCAGTGTTAAATACCACTTCTGCACTCCCTCGTTACAAATTACATCTCACCGGGAGACCTAAAGCCAACAATTAGCACAGACAGAGATAAGAGAAGCTTTTGTTTCCCGCTTGTTTGCTCGGTCACAGCAAGCAGCAATGTCACGTGGTTCTGCTCGCAGGTGTGCACTGCAGCTTCATCCTGTCATCACATATCAACATTCGTTAGTGCATAACAAGGCTCCACGCAACACATCCGTTTGTGTTACGATGGCCACTAGGCGGACAGCAGCTTCAGCTCGTTTGTCAAAGAGAAGGCCAGCTGTGATTCCCTACAATGATTGAACACAATCAAGCGTATTGAAAATGCTCTGCGCACCATGTGGTCATTCAGGGCCTGATTTACTAAAGGTTTGTGGATATTACAATATAAGCAAACACAATAGCACTCACCCCAAAAAAATGCAAGCTGATTTAGCACACAGAGGCAGTGGTGGGCACTGTTCAGATAATCCGATAACCGATAATTATCAAAGATAATGTTTTTGTTAGCAGATTAGCTTTTTTATTTGTAAACACCAACACACGTTACTTTGATTCATTTGTGTTGGTTTTTTACATAGAATGAATTAGTCAACCAATCAGTATGAGCGGAGGCTAACTTTACCCATAATCCCTTTGGGCATCTGTGTGTTAATGTTCAAATCTTCAGAATTAGTGCATTATTTTAAAATTAACAGATATGTGTTATATAGCACTTTGTACATTTTAAGAGTTTACATTAATGTAGTTATTCAATCCAGATTAATTTGATTTATAAATCAAAACCATAATTCAAACCTTCTTTCCATTTCATGACCTCTGCCTCACAGCTGGACCACTCACTGTATGCTGTCAAATAAATGATGCTTCCCTACAGCAGTGGGCAGGGCGTACAAAGACAGAAGCGCTGGCTCATTGGCTGTGTTTGGGTTTTTGATCGCCTTTGATTCTATTAAAATCTTTGGCAGTGTTTAAACTCAAAATCACTTTGTTAGTAGCCGTGAGTGTACGGGAGAAAAAAATGATAGTTATCGGTGAGCTGTAGCTTCCGATAAAATTTTAGGCAGTTTATCGGTTTAGCATTATAAAAGATAAGTTTTCAGTTAGCTGATTAACAGTTATCAAAGCTAACTTTTTGGTTAGCTGTGCCCACCACTGCACAGAGAACTGCATCTTTCAAATGTACCAAATAGCATGTATTGTCCATTTAATGTATTTGCCTTCATGAATATGCAATTTGGGGTTTGTCCACCTAACTATGCAAAATTGTGGGAGGGAAAATGCAACTAGGTGAAGTTTGCACATGCAACACAATTTATCATAGTCAAAAGGAAATTTTGCATGCTGCGAATATCTGTAGTTTAAGTGATTGAAACCTTGGCTTTAACTTAAAGCGCTTGACAGATGACTGTTCCAGCAGCACAGTGGCTGCTTCCCCTTTCTACACATTCATGCATTTTCTATACCCGCTTAGTCCAACCAATGGTCAAAGGGAGGCGGGAGCCTATCCCAGCATTCATAGGCAGGGCACAGAGGCAGGGTACACCCTGGACTGGACGTCAGTCTATCGTAGTGCCACATATAGACAGACAAACACATTCACACCTACGGCAAATTTAGGGTCGCCAATTCACCTAATCTGCATGTCTTTGGAAGTGGGAGGAAGCTGGTGCACCTGTAGGAACCCACACGAACATGGGGAGAACATGTAAACTCCACACAGAAAGGACCAGGTGAGAAGCGATCCCATGACCTTGCTGTGAGGCAACAGTGCTAACCACTATGGCAGGGGTGCTCAAGTTCGGTCCTCGAGAGCTACGTTCCTGATACTCTTAGTTGTCTCCCTGCTCCAACACACCTGAATCCAATGAAAGGCTCATTAAAAGCCTGCTAACGAGTCTTTCATTGGATTCAGGTGTGTTGGAGCAGGGAGACAACTAAGAATATCCGGAAGGTAGCTCTTGAGGACCGAACTTGAGCACCCCTGCACTATGCCATAGGTGTCAAACTGATTCCCAAAAGGGCTGAGAAAGTGTAGGTTTTCTTTGTAACTACCAACTCCTCCAGTCATTATAAACATCGGGCAAATTTAACGAGTTAATGGTTTACTTTGTGCTTGTTTCTGTAAGAATAAATAACTCCATGAATAATAGGCAGAATGCGCAAAGACACACATATCTGATACATAAATGTGAATCTGTGTGAGCATACCCATGTGCTGGAAATTACAACAAACAAAAGATATCTCACTGTTCTATCCATGATATTTAAGCACATGAATGAATAATTATTCTGTTGGTGGAAGGCAGAGAACTGTGTGCGCTACATTGGCAGAATGCAGCATAATTATTTACTCATTTGCTTAAATACCATAAATAGATCAGTAATTAAATGTCTGAAATAGGGTACTGTTTTCTTAAGTGTCTGCATGTGAACATACTAAGTTATGTGGCAGAGTTTGTGAATGAAGACGCACAAAGCATATACCTGCAAGTGGCTGATTTACCTTCATTTGAACCATACAGGGGCAGCACGGTGGCTTAGTCATTAGCACTGTTACCTCACAGCGAGAAGGTCAAGGGTTCGATTCCAAATCCCACCTGTGGCCTTTCTGTGTGGAGTTTGCATGTTCTCCCCGTGTTTGCGTGGGTTCCCTCCGGGTGCTCCGGCTTCCTCCGACATCCAAAGACACGCAGGTTAGGTGGATTGGAAACTTTTTTTAAAAATTGTCCGTAGGTGTGTCTGCAGGTGTAACTGTGTTTGTTTGTCTGTTTTTGGCCCTGCGACAGACTGGTGTCCTGTCCAGGGTGTACCCTGCCTCACGCTCTATGACTGCTGGAACAGGCTCCAGCTCCCCGCGACCCTTAACTGGACTAAGCGGTTGAAGATGGGTGTGTGTGTGTGTGTGTGAACCATCCGCCATATAACTTGTGTCAAATCCCAACATAGATCTGATGTGGCAATGTTGAAGAAAATTGGAAACGTCAAAGGAACAACAACTAGTGGACATGTTGATTTTGTTTCTACCTTACAACGTTAAATGAGTTTGAAGACACAGAAGTGGTTGTGAACTTGGCTTCACTTAACTAAATTACAACTTTAAAATGAAGCCAGTGACCTGTTCAGAGTGCATTTAGATCTATTCAGGGGTCCTTTGTATCAATGTCATCAAAAAAACTTGATTTTTGTTTTGGTTCATTGTTACACCCCTACCCCATGCTACTTACATATGTCAGAGATGTCCAATCAGAACACTGGGATGCAGGACACTGCAGACAAGTGGATGTAAGTGAAGACAGACATATTGCTATCAAAGAAACAAACAAAAACCTCTAATATTTAACAGTGTAAAAAAGAGAATTAAGGAACCTGCTAATGCCAACAAAACAACAGTAAGAGCTGTTCATGCTGTTTTACCCCAGCAAGGGTCAGACTCGATTGGTAAAATAAGGATGCAATGATTCGGTAGGAATTGGGATTTTAAAAAGTCTTGTCATTTAAACATTGTCTGCCACAGATTTGTACATAATTTATATAAATTTTATGTGTTGACACAGTGAGTTTAAATTACTTTTTTTTAAACTTGATATAAAAACTAATATGTGTTAAACTCCAAGCATTCCCCAACTTTTGCATGCCACTGTAATTCTAAACATTACTCCAGATGGTGCAGAAGCTACTTAAAAAGGAGGTCTGTGAGCTACATACTTAAGTTGGTATTGGCATTCAGGGTGCTCGCAATGCAAAATGTTTCATATTAAGGCAGGAAGGGAAATGGCACCTGCTGGGCAAACACGCCGTATATTGTAATGCAGCTTAGCAGAAGTTCTGGAGCTCCTTGCACTACAAAGCAGTCCATCAAAGTGAGATCTGAGAGTGAGAGAGAGGAAGATCAGAATTCTTTTCACACTCTGTCAGACTGAGGAGCCTCTGCCAGTTCCAGCAGTTCCAGACCGGTCAGTGGCTTTCCTGTGCAGCAATACCAAGCCATACTGCAGCCAAATAATATGCAGTGTATATATATATATATATATATATATATATACATTGTTATAGCCAACTGGGCTCTGTGTGTGTACGCGTATGGTTTTGATCATGCAGAAACTGAGGAGAGCTGACATTTGAGGTTTGGTATGCTTATGTATTTTGGGTCAAGGATGGATGCTACAAAAACGGAAAGTTAATAGGACTAATATTTTTGGAGAAATTAGCAATTTTAGCTAACCAGTAAACAATAGACATTGTGTGCAATGCACCATGGGAGTTTGGGGTTTTGCGGTTTAAAATGTTGTTATTATAGTTCATGTTGGTTTAACAGTATTGATAGTGTGATAGATTTATTGTGTTTTTGAAATTCAATTGGTTTAGTCAGTTTGATTAAGTGTCATGTTGTCGTTACCATGAGTGAAAAGAGTACTGTTTCTGATGTCTTCCGCCACCGTCTCTGTCCAAGCGTGTGTAAAAATTAAAACCTGCTTGTAGCAGAATGCAGAAAAAAACAAAACAAAACTCTTGACTGGGGACAGGTGACATTTCCCATTTTGTATGATTATGTATTTTGGGTCAAGGATGAATGGTGCTAAAATGGAATGTTGATAGGACTAATATTTTTGGAGAAACTACAGATATTAGCTAATGTTGCTAATTACATTCTGGGCTAACATGCCATTCCAGTAGGGGGTGTTGAATCATCGTTGCATGTGTGTGGGTGTGCATGTGTGATTTAATTTAGTAAGTTCAATGTAAGTACATAATATAATTGTAAATATGTAAAAAATACATGGATGACACAAGAAAGTGAAAACACTTATTTCCATTGTGGTCCATTTAAAAATCAAATGATAGAAGTAATAATAAAATATAATAATATAATAATACTGACAATAATAATGATGATAAAGATAATAATAACAGTGTGTATATGATAACAAGAACCTAAACAATTTATAAATACATTGAGACAGTAAACTAACATTAAAAAATTACATAATTAACAGGAAATAAAAGGGCTGAGTTCCTCTTCTAAACATTGTTGAAGTCTAAGGTTCTAAAAACATTCTGGACTCATACGCCATTCCAACTCATTATAGAAACTTTTAATAATTTATTACCACCCCTGAAAAATGTTAGCTACCTATTTTATAAACATTACCCAATCTATATTCTTTCCTACTGAAACCAAGTGCACTAACCACGTGGTCACCACCCCACTCATGCTTATTGCATTTATGGGCTTGCATTTGTGTTTTCACATTTTATATATAATAAAATGTGGACTTCAGTAAAATTCAGATGGAAGGAGGCCACATAGCTACAACCCAAAATCTTTTACGACACTAACATTGAACTATAATGTGAATATAAGGTTAATACAAGTTACATACAAAATGTGCAAGTTACACTGCATCCAGAAAGTATTGGCAGCACTGCACTTAGCCTTATTCCAAAATGGATGAAATTAATTTCTTTTTGTCAAAATTCTACACATAATACCCCACAATGACAATGTAAAAAAAAGTTTTTTTTTTGTTTTGTTTTTTAAGATTTTTGCTAATTTTTAGAAAGTAAAAAAAACAAGAAATCACATGTACGTACATAAGTATTCACAACCTTGCCATTAAGCTCAAAACTGAGCTCAGGTCTAAGAGTGACCATTGAGTGCTTGGTCACCTCCCTAAAGGCCCTTCTCCCGTGATCGCTCAGGTTAGCTCTAGGAAGGGTCCCAGTGGATCTGAACTGGAAGCCACTGTGCTCATTGGAACCTTAAAAGAATCAGAAATGTTTACCCTTCCCCTGATTTGTGCCTCAAGACAATCCTGTCTCAGAGGTCTACAGACAATTCCTTTGACTACATGCTTGGTTTGTGCTGTGACATGCACTGTCAACTGTAGGACCTTATATGTAGACAGGTGTGTGCCTTTCCAAATCTTGTCCAATCAAGTGAATTTACCCAGGTGGATTCCAATTAAGCTGTAGAAACTTCTCAAGGATGATCTCATTGGAAACAGGATGCATCTGAGCACAATTTTGAGCTTCATGACAAAGGCTGTGAATACTTATATACATGTGATTTTTTTTTTAAATAAATTTGCGAAAATCTAAAACCAAAAAAAATAAAATAAAAATACTTTTTCACGTTGTCATTATGGGGTATTGTATGTAGAATTTTGAGGAAAAAATGAATTTCATCCATTTTGGAATAAGGCTGTAACATAACAAAATGTGGAAAAGTGAAGCGCTGTGAACACTTTCTGGATGCACCGTACAAAACCTGCACAGAGCGTGAACTGACTTTCTCTCAACTTTAATTAATAATTTCAACCTCAGCACACAACAGAAACATCCGTATGATTATGAAGCAAAAACATGTTTGGAACATATAGAAAAATTAAGGGCTCTTCCCTATAAGATCAAAGCAGTCGGGTCTGAGCCAAAACTGAGGATATTTGTAAACAGCTCTCGAATGCTTGAATCACATTTGTAATTCTCTAAAAGTAACCTGACTATAAAGATCAAGATAATTTGCCTTCGTCGCCCAAACAAGGTTGATGGCTGCCTACCTGCCTGCTTTGATTGTGAGTCACAGATTTATATGCTATTAGATTAATTTCCACCAGGTTCTGCAGTTGGGCAGGTATAAAGGGAATTGAACCTCACCTTGTGAAAGTAACATCCAAAACAGAGGTGGCCTTCATGTCAGCTACCTATGATACAGGGCTGGATCCAGAGTGAAAATCTGACAGATGCATTTTTGCCTAATGATAAAATAAAAATCGTACGCGTCTTGTTATTCAATAATCTTCATTCTTTTATTCTGCTTTTTTCTTATCGTGCACCCGCTCTGTGGAATGGTGTTCCTGCGACCGTGAGACAGTCGGAGTCCGTGGACATTTTTAAGTCAAGACTTAAAGCCTATTTTTATTCTCTTTCTTATGAATAGTTTTTTATTTTTTATCTGTTTTATTCTTTTACTTCTGTTTTTAAGTATGTATTTGATTTTTTTATTTTTATTTATTTATTTAAATTTTTTTTATGTTGAACTGTTCTATGTGAGGTGCCTTGAGACAGATTTGGCACTTTATAAGCCGATTAAATAGAAATTGAACATTTTATTGAGTCTTAAAGTAAATAAATATGAAATTGGTCACTGGATCTTTAAACTTTGGACATAATAAACTCTACATGGTGGATCCTTGATCTCTGGACATGAATAGGAATAAACAAAATCTGTAGTTTTTGTCAAAAGCATTTCCTTTCGGATATTATTGGCATGAATGTCTTCCATATATCTCAGCTGAGCTCTTAGAGCATGTCTCATTTTGGGAGGAAAAAAACACTTTAGTCGATTGTAGTTTCTTGTCTGTATTACAACGTTTGTAAGAGGTGTCATTTTATTTAAAGCGGCAATTCATTTTGAAGTTACTAATTCCGACCGGACTCTGTCTCAGCAGAGAGCCACACAGCGTTTGGAGCTGTGTCAACGGAACGGAGGACAATTCTCGTTTCTTGACTGCAACAAGACAAGAGTCCCAGTTAGTGACTTTAATCCACACAAAAGTGACTCACAGTATTTTAATGGCTTTGAGAGGGGTTAAGAAGCAGACTTGCCGTTTCTGAAGAGCAGCAAATTGTATGGTCGGAAAACCACCAAAAATGTAATTTCAGTCATCATAGAATGCTTTTCAAGCACACTATTGTCTGAAAACTATTTATAAACCACTCACTGTTTCTTGCTGAAATAAGCGCCCAATTTTCCTTGCACAACGTTTTTCCTGGATGCCATGATCGACTCGAATGACGCTATGTTTGTTTGATCCGGTTTGAATGTGTACACCTGCGTGGTGTATTGTGGGATCAAATCAAAAGCTGTGTTCACCGCGGGGACACGTTCGCAACTGCATCGGTCCAAACCAGTCTGGATCTGGGCCTGTGATACATTATATAACGGCTGAGTAGATCCTTGACATTTGATTGGTGGCTTGTATGTCACGTGACATGGGTTATTCATACCATTTGCCGTAGTGTTTCATTTACCATGCAAAAGTTACTTTTTTGCGTGCAATTTTGGTGCTATATGAAATGTGCAATTGCACGCCCCAGCCACCCGCATGCTAACACTATTGGGAGTGGCGTTTAGCTAAACATGGCGGAGTTCGTTTTCCTGATGATGATGATTGAAGGAGCTAATTGGTAGGGGTGCCAGAAAAAATTGATTCACATCCGAATCGTGATTCTTATTTCTTACGATTCTGAATCAGTCCAAAATGTCCAAGAATCGATTTTTAAAAAGCATTTTTTAAAACATTTTCTTGCTTACTCGCTGCACGTACTGTTTGTGAGGCAACGGCTTCCGTACTACAGTGTCCCCGCGAGGGGAAGGTCCGGCGTGCTTCAAACATTCGTGAGCTGCAGCTTAGCATGCCGGACGAAGAGCTAATTCAGCCAGCACCATCTTTGCTGAAGGCAAATGTTTGGGCGCATTTTGGATTTTATTATTTGCTGCGTAAGAAGGAGCTTGACATGACTTATGCAGTGTGCAAAATCTGCAAAATGAAAGTCAAGTACTTCGGAAACACTTCAAATCTGCAAGCCCACATGCTACGCTATCACCCGGAGCTAAAAGAAGTGGAGCAGCGGTCTCTGCTGACCAGCGCTTCGCTAAACTGCCAGCCAACTCCGAACGAGCAAATCAGATAAGTAAATTTACATCTAGAATCATTTGATTAACCTTATAAAGCTGCATATTCTTAAACATAAACATTTTTAAAGTAATATAACTACTTCTCAGACCTCTTTCAATCGAAAATCGATTCTGAATCTAATCGTCAACCCAAGAATCGGAATCGAATTGAATCGTGAGTTGTTGTACGATTCACATCCCTACTAATTGGTGCTGCTAATTCTTCTAACACACACACACACACAGACACACACACAAAAAAAACAAATCCACCATTTGGAGGCATGAAGAGCTGTTTGGACGAAGAGGCTACAGCTAGGATGAAAAGCTGAACAAATATGTGATGCAATTTTTGCTGGAGTGAGGAAGGCAGACGGTAGTCTGTACATGAATTCAGTGGATGGCATCACATACTACTGAGAACAATTTTGGACTCCAAATTTGCAGATTTGGACTTACGTATCTGCCCAATGGCTGGGCGAATAAGGTAAGACATTATGTTTATCTGCCCAACGGTTTGGTGTGTAATGTTCAATGTATGACTTATCTGCCCAACGCTTGGGCGTATAGCCTTTACCTACCGGTTATCTGTAAAAAAGATAAATTTTTATAGCAGTTTATCGGTTTAGTGTCATAAAAGATAACTTTTCAGTTATCTGATTAATGGTTATTGAAGCTCATTTTTTGGTGAGCTGTGCCCACCACTGCTCAATTGATAATGTTACATTTAGCAAGCAGCTACTATGGCTCTCGTGACAGCATTGACGGTTTTAGAGTATCCCAGAATCCACTGCGCGCTGGGGATGGAGGCTTGATAATGGCTCAGCTTAATGGTAACTCTAACATTGAAATTGCCAAGCATCATTGGCATCAGTCCCGTTTTTAAGTTATGAACTACATCTATCAACTGTTTCAGAAGATCATAACAGGTCAGTTTAACATAAAAAGGTAAATATTATTCACAGACATATGCTCTTTAGCATTTTAGCCGGGAAAAGTTAAGATAAAGCAAAATAAAACAAAAAACCAACAAAGCAGCAGCTGGAAGATCGAAGCACTGCTTCATTGGTTCAAGGTTCAAAGCAAAGCCGCGCTGCAGAAACGATTGTTTATACAGACCCCCTGCAGGGTCTGTAATCAATGTAGAGAAATGATCATTTTCCTGACAAACACCCCCAAAAACAACAGCCACTCTGAAGGACCGATAAGGGAATCGTTAAGCAAAAAGGCTGTTGATGTCGATGAATCAAATAATTTCTTAAGGATAACCAAAAAGAACCGGTTCATGACACACAACCTTAATAGCAACACGCTTTTTAATTGATTTATTTATTTTTTAATAAAACTCACAATAAAGATTCACGATTATCTTAGTTAAACACCTGAACACATATTTTTGGTTGACCGTACCTCCATAGTGACACAATGTTGCAAACAAGTTGCTTGTTGCTTGTCCATTCCACTGACAGCGAAATCTTGGCCTCCCCAGCGAGAATGTGATTACGCGCAAGATTTGACATCGTAAAGGCATCAATATACAATTTTTTAAACTTATACAATTCGATCCTATCTGAGTGTATACAGTTCTAAAACAGATCAATATGGTTTGCAGCTGTCATAAGACAAGGACAGTACAAATACACTACATTCATGTAATTATTAATTTTATATATGCTAGCAGCAAGCCTAGCTAAGCTGGCCAAAACACTATTACTTTCCATTGTAGTGTATGGTAGCAGCTGTCAAATTAAGCTTGTCCTACCTAAGTGCAAAGTGTTGAAAATGTTATGTGACATACTCCTTTCACATAATAGTCCATTTCTGTAATCTATTTTACAGTTCTACCCCAACTCAGACACTACATTCTACTGCTACATGTATAGCGTACAAGTAATGAATGTTTGAGTACACTGGTAAAACTATTTGAATGAGTTGAAAGATGGAACTCGGCTAATGCCTCACTGAATGGTACATTCCATTTTTTGAATGAATGAATGAATGAATTTTCCCATTGCACAAATGGAAAACATTCCATCTTTGTTTTATGTGACTCAGCATCATTTAATTTATTTTAATTGATATTTTAATTAAAATTAGAGAGGTGTTCTTCCCCCGAGCAGGAATCGCAGGAGTTAATAGAGCAACCAGTTGTGTTTATCTGTTAGTATGATACTTATTTTTTTTTTAACGTTTGCATTAAATCTCTACAAATTTTAATAAATGTTTACATTTTTAAATTAAAAGTTTAATAAATAAGAAAAATATTGCTGTTTTGACTTTTACAAATACAAAACCAGACAGGCAAACATATCACAATGACAGCCAACAAGAAGCATTTTATGCACATTTAGACAAGAGTCCACGTGTTGCAGTGAAATACAGGTGTTGTTGACAAAGCTGATGCATTGTAAAAAAAAAAGAAGGAATGAAAAAAGGAATACAGTGATTAAACCTGCAACAAAAGTAAATACTGTATTTCCTTGATTAAAAGCCCAGGCATCGATTTTTTTCCAAACCGTGCTCAGATCCGGCAGGCCTTCAAGGTTGTTGTTTGAAGTAGACCACTTCTCAAAAGTCCCTGCAGCCAGATGAAAAGTGGGCATCCCCTTGACCTTCTCCTGTTGGTGGGATCCTTAACAGCAAACATGTGCATGCTGGATGCTAAAATGCTGTAGCATTTGAGTTTCCCTTATGTGTCATTCTGGCAGAACCCAAGGATGTTTAAAATACGTCGTACCAAAGACATCCAGTCCTTGCTTTAGGTCACTGGTTAGTGTCCAGAGGCCTCATGTACAAAGTGTGCATACGCACAAAAACCTGGCGTACACCCGTCTCCATGTCCACATGCAGATGTATCAAAAGTGACTTGAGCGTGGAAATGTGCGTTGCATCACACAAAAATCCTGGGTGGTGTATACATGTTTCTACAGCTATTGTGCTGTCCGACATGGACAGTAGTGTTCAGAATAATAGTGGTGCTATGTGACTAAAAAGATTAATCCAGGTTTTGAGTATACGAGGTCTCTTAGATAATAAACCGACCCTTTTATTTTTTTTTTTAACTATATGGATTTGAATGACATGCGATTACACCAATCATGCTTGAACCCTCGTGCGCATGCGTGAGTTTTTTTCACGCGTGTCGGTGACGTCATTTCCCTGTGGGCAGGCCTTGAGTGAGATGTGGTCCCGCCCTCTCGGCTGAATTCCTTTGTTTCACACGCTGCTCGAGACGGCGCGCGTTGCTTTACCAAAATTTTTTCTGGACCTGTGAGGAATATCCGAGTGGACACTATTCGAGAAATTAAGCTGGTTTTCTGTGAAAAGTTTAACGGCTGATGAGAGATTATGGGGTGTTTCTGTCGGTGGTAAGGACTTCCCACGGAGCGGGACGTCCTGCAGCGCTTCCAGGCGCTGTCGTCGGCCTGTTTCGAGCTGAAAACATCCTAATTTAAGGCTTAATTCACCCAGGACATCGTGAGAGAACAGAGAAGATTCAGAAGAGGCCGGCATGAGGAATTTATGCGGACATTCCACTGTTTAAGGACATTTTTTTTAATGAAAGACGTACGCGCAAATTCGCCGAGTTGTTTCCGTGACGACTCGGCAAATCTGTGTGCGCCGCGACAGGAAAAACACCTCCGTGTTGAAAACCATTTGTAGAATTCAGGCAGCTTTTAATGGCTTTCAACAAGTGAGTAACTGAGAAATTGTTTAACAGCTTGGGCATGTTCCAACTTGCCCGTTAAGATTTCCAACGGAGGTGTTTTTCCTGTCGCGACCCCCCCGCGGTCGGGTCCAGCCCGACATGCGACTCTGGCCCGCACGTTCTTTCATTACAAAATGACCGTTAACATGGAATGTCCGAATAAACTCCTCATTGCCGACTTCTTCTGAAAGTTCTCTGTTCTCTGACGACTTACTGCGTCAACAGAGCCTGAAATGTGGAAGTTTTCAACTTGAAACGGCGAGACGCTGCCGCCTCGAAGCGCAGATCGCCGTCAGGCGCCGTGGGACCGTCCTTAAAGCGACACTACCAGACCAAAATCTCTCATCAGCCGTTAAAATTTTTACCGAAAACCAGCTGAATTTGATTGAATGGTGTCCACTCAGTTGTGCCTTACAGTTTTGAAAAAAATTTTTATCAAACAAAGCAACAGTCTCTGAGCCATTCCTAAACAATGAAAAAAATCGACGAGCGGGTGGACGACTCCTCACTCAAAGACTGCCCACAGGCGAATGACGTAACCGACAGGCGTGAAAAAACTCTTGCATGCCCACGAGGGTTCAAGCATGTCTGATGTAATCACACGTGATTCAAATCCATATGGTTTATGAAAAAAATAATAAGGTCGGATACTTTTCTAATAGACCTCGTATTTCTTTTTGTTACATGGGAAACAAGGTACCAGTAGATTCAGTAGATTCTCACAAATCCAACAAGACCAAGCATTCATGATATGCACACTCTTTAGGCTATGAAATTGGGCTATTAGTAAAAAAAAGTAGAAAAGGGGGTGTTCACAATAATATTAGCATCTGCTGTTGATGCTACAAACTCAAAACTATTATGTTCAAACTGCTTTTTTTTTCAATCCTGTGAATCACTGAACTAGTATTTAGTTGTATAACCACAGTTTTTCATGATTTCTTCACATCTGCGAGGCATTAATTTTGTTGGTTTGGAACCAAGATTTTGCTCCTTTACTAGTGTGCTTGGGGTCATTGTCTTGTTGAAACACCCATTTCAAGGGCATGTCTTCTTCAGCATAAGGCAACATGACCTCTTCAAGTATTCTGACATATCCAAACTGATCCATGATACCTGGTATGTGATATATAGGCCCAACACCATAGTAGGAGAAAACATGCCCATACATGATGCTTGCACCACCATGCTTCACTGCCTTCACTGTGAACTGTGGCTTGAATTCAGAGTTTGGGGGTCGTCTCACAAACTGTCTGTAGCCCTTGGACCCAAAAAGAACAATTTTACTCTCATCAGTCCACAAAATATTCCTCCATTTCTCTTTAGGCCAGTTGATGTGTTCTTTGGCAAATTGTAACCATCCATCCATCCATTTTCTTCTGCTTTATCCGGAGTCTGGTCGTGGGGGCAGCAGCTCAAGCAAAGCCGCCCAGACCTCCCGATCCACACACACCTCCCCCAGCTCCTCCTGGGGAACCCCAAGGCGTTCCCAAGCCAGCTGAGAGATGTAGTCCCTCCAGCATGTCCTGGGTCTTCCCCAGGGCCTCCTCCCAGTGGGACGTGCCTGGAACACCTCTCCAGCGAGGCGTCCAGGGGGCATCCGGAAAAGATGTCCGAGCCACCTCAACTGACTCCTTTCGACGTGGAGGAGCAGCGGCTCGACTCCGAGCTCCTCCCGAGTGACCGAGCTCCTCACCCTATCTCTAAGGGAGCGCCCAGCCACCCTGCGGAGGAAACTCATCTCGGCCGCTTGTACTCGCGATCTCATTCTTTCGGTCATGAGCCAAATCTCATGACCATAGGTAAGGATCGGAACGTAGATCGCTCGGTAAATCGAGAGCTTTGCCCCCCTACTCAGCTCTCTCTTCACCACGACGGTCCGATACAGCGACCGCATCACTGCAGATGCTGCACCGATCCGTCTATCGATCTCACGCTCCATCCGTCCCTCACTCGTGAACAAGACCCCGAGATACTTAAACTCCTCCACCTGAGGCAAGGACACTCCACCAACCTGAAGAGGGCAAAGCACCTTTTTCCGGTCGAGAACCATGGCCTTGGATTTGGAGGTGCTGATTTTCATCCCGGATGCTTCACACTCGGCTGCAAACCGCCCAGTGCAGCTGAAGGTCCTGATTTGACGAAGCCAACAGAACCACATCGTCCGCAAACAGCAGAGACGAGATTCTGTGGTTCCCAAACTAGACCCCCTCTACACCCTGGCTGCACCTAGAAATTCTGTCCATAAAAATAATGAACAGAACCGGTGACAAAGGGCAGCCCTGGTGGAGGCCAAAGTGCACTGGAAACAGGTTTGACTTACTACCGGCAATGCGAACCAAGCTCCTGCTGCAGTCGTACAGGGACCGGATAGCCCTTAGCAAAGGACCCCGGACCCCATACTCCCGGAGCACTCCCCACAGGGTGCCCCGAGGGACCCGGTCGAACGCCTTCTCCAGATCCACAAAACACATGTGGACTGGTTGGGCAAACTCCCATGAACCCTCGAGCACCCGATGGAGCGTGTAGAGCTGGTCCAGTGTGCCGCGACCAGGACGAAAATCACACTGCTCCTCCTGAATCCGAGGTTCGACCATCGGTCGAATTCTCCTCTCCAGTACTCTGGAATAGACCTTACCGGGGAGGCTGAGGAGTGTGATCCCCCTATAGTTGGAACACACCCTCCAGTCCCCCTTCTTAAACAGAGGGACCACCACCCCGGTCTGCCAATCCAGAGGCACTGTCCCCGATCGCCACGCGATGTTGCAGAGGCGTGTCAGCCAAGACAGCCCCACAACATCCAGAGACTTAAGGTACTCAGGACGGATTTCATCCACCCCAGGAGCCTTGCCACCGAGGAGCTTTCTAACCACTTCGGTGACTTCGGCCTGGGTAATGGATGAGTCCGCCTCCGAGTCCCCAGTCTCTGCTTCCTCTTCGGAAGACGTGACGACAGGATTGAGGAGATCCTTGAAGTATTCCTTCCACCGCCTGACAACATCCCCAGTCAGGGTCAAATTGTAACCTCTTCTGCATATGTCTTTTATTTAACAGAGGGACTTTATGGTGGATTTTTGCAAATAAATTAGCTTCACACAAGTGTCTTCTAACTGTCACAGCACTTACAGGTAACTCCAGACTGTCTTTGATCATCCTGGAACTGATCAATGGGTGAGCCTTTGCCATTCTGGTTATTCTTCTATCGATTTTGATGGTTGTTTTCTGTTTTCTTCCACGCGTGTTTTTTTTTTTTTTGTCCATTTTAAAGCATTGGAGTTCATTGTAGATGAACAGCCTATAATTTTTTGCACCTGCGTATAAGTTTTCCCCTCTCCAATCAACTTTTTAATCAAACTATGCTGTTCTTCTGAACAATGTCTTGAACGTCCCATTGTCCTCAGGCTTTCAAAGAGAAACGCATGTTCAACAGGTGCTGGCTTCATCCTTAAATAGGGGACACCTGATTCATACCTGTTTGTTCCACAAAATTGACAAACTCACTGAGTGTATGCCACACTACTATTACTGTGAACACCTCCTTTTCTACTTTTTTTTTTTTACTAATAGCCCAATTTCATAGCCTTAAGAGTGTGCATATCATGAATGCTTGGTCTTGTTGGATTTGTGAGAATCTACTGAATCTACTGGTACTGGTACCGTTTCCCATGTAACAATAAGAAATATACTCAAAACCTGGATTAATCTTTTTAGTCACATAGCACTACTATTATTCTGAACACTACTGTACAGGTGACACAGGGAACCGTTAATAGTGTGAAAACAAGAAGCCATCAGAGTGATGTGCACATCAGAGACACACTGATGAACATTTAACACACGCATGTGTTTGCAATTATATGGATGGATATAAAAGCACGCGCAAAGTGATGCGTAACATGGCACTAAGAGTGGCTGCATTAGCGTTGTTAGAGGGCCTTGCAAATGCTGCAACCCGACATGAGCGTGTATTCAGGGAACACGACATTTACTTCCAAATGAGGATAATTGGCTCTGAAACCGATTTCAATAACTAAGTCCACTGTTACTGGAGTTGCGCACTGAACTGCGGCCAGCCAAGAGCGCAATACGGCGAGGAGCCAGGTGTTGTCTGTGCCCACACAGGTTCTGACCACACTGGGCATCCTGACATCAGGGGCATTCCAGCGTGAGCTGGCTGATCGGTCAGGCGTGTGCCAGTCAACCTTGCACACATTCTGCTATAAAGGCGCCATCACATGAGTTTGTTTCTGTTAATAGGAAACATTTTAATTTAATCAATGTTCAAATCATATGTGATGTGCATCAGGCAGCTGGCATGGCGAACCATGGGGAGGCTGCTTGGGTTAAAATAGTTTATTCGTGTAATTGTTTTCCGAAGGAAAACCAGTTTTTATTATGATTATTAATGTCTTTTTTTTTTTTTTTGCTTGATGGTGAGCTGCAGAGCTTCTTAACAGGCTTCCTGTGTTCAGTATTTGTATAAGTGTGTGTAAATTGTGAATGTCACACTGTCAGCAGAGGCGCGTCTCACCTTTTTAACGTCAGTGTGTGCGCGCTGTTCTGCGTGTCGGCCTCACACAAACATTTTTACGGTTTCATGATTAATCCGTTTAACAGCGCACTGAATAAACTCTCCCTGGCGTATCTCCACGTAATTTCCAGTCATCTATAGTATAATTTTTTTTCTGTGTTCATGTTGCCTGATGTGACGTTGTGGGGAATCTCTGCTCCCAGGGCCTATTTACATGAAATTGCTTATTTAAATAGGGTGTGGCCAGGGAGTAGTTTGGTTCCACATTCAGTTGGATGTACAAACGGAAGGTGCAAGAATTCATGCCTACGCACACTTTAATACATCTGAATATATTTGTGCCTATGCCAGATTCAGGGTTTTGGCGTACGCAAACTTTTAGTAGAAAGTCCATGCACGTCTTTGTACATGAGGCCCCAGGTCTCATTATCACCCTAAAAACTTGAACCTTTGTTCTCCTGCATAGGTGTTGGTATTACCAGGCACCTTTGTCCAAGTGTTCAGGGAACTCTATGACTCCATAGCAGCTAACTGGGCATCTTGACTGGCCAACAACCCAGAGAAGTCAATGTCTCTACAAGTTCAACACTTTCACAACATACAGATACACTTCTGACAACTGACTCCAGGAAGTCATTTAAAGCCTTGACCTTGTCTTGATCCAGAACAATGGCAAACTCAGACACTCTGCAACCACACTCAGTCTCTTAAGTTTTGCAATCAACACATTTGTTGATTCTGCAAAGATCAAACCATTGTTTAAGGTCTAAAAAAATATTGAGGCAATCGGTTACCTCAGTTTTTGTATTTCGGCCAAATTAATTGGGTTTAGTGTAGATCAGGACCAAGCATGTCAAAATAATTTTCTGTTGTCAGCAAGAAAATACAGTCCTCCCTTTTCTTCTGTTGGAAAAGGGTGGACTGTCCCCTGTGGGTCAGGGGAGAGTTATTGCCCCAAGCTGAAGAGTTTAAGTATCTCAGGGTCTTGTTCACCAGTGGGGGTAAGTTGGAGCATGAGCTCGACAGATGGATTGGGGCGGCGTCTGATGTTTTACATATGCTGTAATGCAGCGTAGTGGTGAAGAAGGAGCTGAGCCAGAAGGGGAAACTCTCAATTTATCAGTCGATTTATGCTTCTATCCTCATCTATGGTCATAAACTTTGAAGCATGACCGAAAGAATAAGGTCATAGATACAAGTGGTACAAATCAGATTCCTATGTTGGGTATCTGAACTTGCACTCCTGGACAGGGTGAGAAACTTGAATACCTGAGAAGGACTCGGAGTAGAGCCGCCGCTTCTTTGCATCGGAAGGAGTCAGGTGAGGTGGTTTGGGCATCTACTGAGGATGCCCCTGGTTGTCTCCCTAGAGAGGAGGCAACTAGGACGAGGCCCAGGGGAACACCCAGGACACACTGGAGGGATTATATTTCCCAGCTGGCTTGGGTACACCTTGGGATCCCATGGGAAGAGTTGCAGGACTTGGCCAAAGATACGGAACTGTGGGATAAGCTGCATGGTCTGCTGCCACCGCGACCAGTTCCCAGATAAGGGTCAGAAAATGAATGATGAATGAATGAAAATACAGTAATGAACTATGCCAATAGCTGCTCTATGATCCAATACCAGCAACACTGATGTGAAGTCCACACCCATATCCAACAACAAATCCTTCTCCACTTTAGTTAGTGCCATCTGTGTGGAATATATATATATATATATATATATATATATATATATATACACTCAACAAAAATATAAACGCAACACTTTTGGTTTTGCTCCCATTTTGTATGAGATGAACTCAAAGATCTAAAACTTTTTCACATACACAATATCACCATTTCCCTCAAATATTGTTCACAAACCAGTCTAAATCTGTGATAGTGAGCACTTCTCCTTTGCTGAGATAATCCATCCCACCTCACAGGTGTGCCATACCAAGATGCTGATTAGACACCATGATTAGTGCACAGGTGTGCCTTAGACTGCCCACAATAAAAGGCCACTCTGAAAGGTGCAGTTTTATCACACAGCACAATGCCACAGATGTCACAAGATTTGAGGGAGCGTGCAATTGGCATGCTGACAGCAGGAATGTCAACCAGAGCTGTTGCTCGTGTATTGAATGTTCATGTCTCTACCATAAGCCGTCTCCAAAGTCGTTTCAGAGAATTTGGCAGTACATCCAACCAGCCTCACAACCGCAGACCACGTGTAACCACACCAGCCCAGGACCTCCACATCCAGCATGTTCACCTCCAAGATCGTCTGAGACCAGCCACTCGGACAGCTGCTGGAACAATCGGTTTGCATAACCAAAGAATTTCTGCACAAACTGTCAGAAACCGTCTCAGGGAAGCTCATCTGCATGCTCGTCGTCCTCATCGGGGTCTCGACCTGACTCCAGTTCATCGTCGTGACCGACTTGAGTGGGCAAATGCTCACATTCGCTGGTGTTTGGCACGTTGGAGAGGTGTTCTCTTCACGGATGATGCGAAGGAGATGTGTTGCACTGCATGAGGCAAATGGTGGTCCCACCAGATACTGACTGGTATCCCCCCCAGTAAAACAAAACTGCACCTTTCAGAGTGGCCTTTTATTGTGGACAGTCTAAGGCACACCTGTGCACTAATCATGGTGTCTAATCAGCATCTTGATATGGCACACCTGTGAGGTGGGATGGATTATCACAGCAAAGGAGAAGTGCTCACTATCACAGATTTAGACTGGTTTGTGAACAATATTTGAGGGAAATGGTGATATTGTGTATGTGGAAAAAGTTTTAGATCTTTGAGTTCATCTCATACAAAATGGGAGCAAAACCAAAAGTGTTGCGTTTATATTTATATTGATTTCAGTCCAGCAGGAAAAACTGCTGTGATGATCAGTAATCGTTTTGATTGATGATTGTTCTTAACAACAGACCCAAATATTAAAAAAAAATTAATGTTCCCATTGCAACTTTTGTTTTTAACTCTCTGGGGTCAGAGGGCATTTTTTGGACAGTTCACTCACCTGGCATAAATGATTTATTACTTCTGTTAACAGCTCTCCCTGCATCCCACAATCGAGTTTTATGTCTCTTATTTTCAGGACAACCTGTGCTTTCAGAATATATATGTTTTTGTTGTGTTTTATAAGTGTAATAAAGGTTTACAATCAAAAATAGGCAAGGAAAAAATAAAGTGAAAAATAATTTTCCACACACATTTATTCAAAACACACAGCAAACTATAATAAACAACTGTTTTGACACTTTATAAAGGTAATTTGAGGTCTTGTGTGAAAGACTGTACAACAAAAAAGTTCAAACAATAAACAGAAATGCACATTTTGAACAATATATATGCAAACTAGTGGAGCAATCCTGATAGTTACACACTCTTTGTTTGAGCACGTGAGATTGTCATCAGAGGCTCTCTGTCTGCTCCTGCTTTCACTGATCACTGTGCGTAATGGCGCAGGGCACATTGAGTATGTACTAATAGTATGCACTCATTGGAGCACCCAGGGGGCTATTTAAACGGGCCACCTAGTAACACATCACTCCTGAAAACAATCTTTGGCTTTTCACGTGAGGTAAATCTGCCCTACGATTGGACTTTGGAAAACCACGTGATGGTGAACCAATTCCGATTGGACACTCACATTGCGCACGTCATCACACAGGTTCCATGAGGAGTACAAAGATGGCCAATAGCTGGCTCAAAAGTCCGCAGTTAACTTTTCAGCAAAAAAAGTACGTTTCTATCTCATATCATTAAAAACTTATTTGTAAAATTTTTAGTAAACCTTGGTCTTTGCTGTCGTATACGACGGCATCGGCTACAGAGGGTTAAAGTAAAAACAACAACTTTATCTTATGCTATAATTACTGATGATGCAATTAGAAGTGTTGTGTACCAGGCTACATTATAATAATGGAGTTGGTTTTTCCCAGTGATGTTCATGTTTCCTTTTCCATTTCTCACTATTTGAATTGTGAAACCTGCAACAGGACCACAAAGGGTCGAATTGTTTATGAGTTAAAACAAGTGTACCACTGGAGAAAACCTGCGCACAATGTTAAATATCCTCCACAACATGCAGATTACAAGGCATGCTGAGCACCCCTGCTGTGCAGGGGCCTAGAAAATGTCACAGGAATATCTCTGCCACATGCCAAAAGCACTCGTCTCCATTAACACCGCGCCAGGGGAGACTTACTTAGACTGACAAGCAGCAACAATACTGAAAACTCTCCCAACTGTGAGAAGAGAGACACTAAATGAAGCGAAGTGAGAAAAATGAGTTTGGAACTTTCATTGTCCTACACCTTCCCTCCACACAGATGCGCAGCTGAGCCAGTGCAGCTGGCCGACTGACAAATGGGAAAAAATAGTCCAATTTGAGCTGGTCGTTAGCAGTCGGAGTGCAGCTTTCCAGATAAATGAGCGGCTGCCTCAGGTATGGCAGGAGATCTTCCTGAAGCATTCCTGGGAGACCGGTCCGTACCACAGCAAGCCCTTAGCCACGGCTTCGATCCGACAGGCCCGACACTACAGCAGAGGTGACCTTGCAGTGCAGCTCCTGCCGGGCTTCTTATTTTTACACTCCCTCTCATAGCCCCCTCTACTCTCTTGGCCTTCCCTCCTCTTCTCTTCTAATCCCCACTTAAAGAGACAGTACGGCGGTTTTCTGTCGTTAACTTTTGTTCTGAGGGAGTGGCATCGTCGCTCCATCTGGGTTGGATCGAGGGTGAAGGGTGGCGTGAGAGCCAAGTCCATTAAAAGCGTCGTGAGGGATTACGCCGAGTCAAATGGATTGGTTGGTCTCTGGCGCTCGCTTTGTTGACACTCTGCAAGTCTCTCTCCCTCTCGCTCGCTCGCTTCCTGCATGTGTTTCTGTGTTTGTGCATGTCGCCGTGCGCCAGCGTACGCCACGGTGATAAGTATATATGTTTCACTGCCAGCTGCCAAAGCTGGGCCACGTTCTTCCGTACACCCACTGTGGCCTGTGGGACCATAATCTTTGTCAATGACACGCTGGTTAGATTTTGCAAGAAGCCTGAACAGTGGGGGCCAAACAAACACAGACATGCATGATTCCGCTTGTTTTTCCACTCTATTTTAAGATTGGAGCTTGTGAAACCCTGATCCAAAGGCATCACCAGATTAGAGTTAAATCACAAGCCCATTAAGTAACTGGATGCCCTTGATGAACTGTTTGCAGAAGCAACCAAATTAGCGTCAGAATAGTTTCAATATCAGAAGGCTTTAAAGGCAATTTAAAAGCAAATCTGCAGTGGCTTGTCACTTATTTGTTGCAACGTGTGCACATGAGTCATTCTTGGCTTTGGTTTAAACAAAACTACTCCATCTCTACAGACGCTAATGCAGACCAGTGTGCGTCTCTCGACAGCCTCGCTGTGCTTTACACAACCACTTTCTGATGGCTACTTCAGTGAATAAATCATGACTATTGATTAACATGCACACAACTGTCTGCACGGGCGCATTCTGAGGTTTGTTTCTTGAGTGCCAAGCTCATTTAACACAGGCTCTTTCATGTGAGGAATTGTAGGCGCTTCCAGCCATCTTCAGCCCCCCACTCCCCACCCCACCGCGCACTTTCATATGAAATTGAAAATCCCAAAGCTATTTCTCTCCTCCAGAAATTAGTGAATTGCGATGAGGCGAACTGAATCAATTATTGCCTTAAGGTCGGAACCTATTAAAAACATTTTCCCTCTATTGCCATCAATTATCTCTTCTGATGTAGGTATTTTCATTTTGTGCGCTGAAACAAAGCACGACACACCTTGTGATTTTAATAATCTATTAGTATTCACTGGTGTTTTTTTTAACATCAAAACTGCAGCACTCTTCCAAACCACAAAGCCAACATAAATAAATGTTTGGGAATTTTTAAACACATTGTAACACCTCCTTGGAAAAGTTTGACCTTTAGAAGCAACACATCTGAAATTGTCCCAAATGTGCCGAATACAAACATAAAAAAAAAAAAAATTAATTACATAAAAATATCAGCAAAGTCAAGATTTAAAATGTAATAGAGCTGAATTCTCCTTATACAAAAAATAAGTGGGGATAACCAATTTAAATTGTATCATCCAGGGCTGCCAAAGAATGGTTCCAGTATAGGCCTGTGGCTCCCTTTTGCATTTGTTGCAGTTCAAACTAAAATTCCTGAAAAAATATAGATGTTATTTGATGAAGGGAGAGTGTTGGGATCCCAATGGAGAGTAAATGCCATGGTCCCTTAGGCCATCAGACTGTACAACTCCTCACTGGGGGGGGGGAGTAACAGGAAGACAGAGGATGGGAAGGAGAGGAACAGTAGTAGCCAGTAAACCAGTAATGATCAGTATATCTGGCATTTATATTTGTATTTTTTTTTTTGTTATTTTTTTACTTCCATTTTTGATACTCTGTGTGCATCTTACCCTGTGTGCTTCTATACAATGCTGCTGGAACCTCAATTTCCCTGAGGGAGTCTTCCCAAGGCATTAATAAAGTTCTATCTAATCTAATCTATTGGGATTAGTCGTTTTTCCCATGGATCCATTTTTGGGTTGCCCAACTATCTTTTTTTTAGTGACACAAACCATAGAGGATTTATAGTGTGCTGCAATTTTAGCGTGATAACTGAGTGATTTTGTACTGTACTAGAAGGCCCGTTGTGATATGCACAATGATGGTCTGGATTGCTCACCTCCATGACAGGATCTCTTGCATACAATATTGATTTTATCTAACAGCACAGTTTTAGATAAAATCAATAGAATTTCTAATTTCTTTCATAACTGGAGTGGTTGGAGACTCCAAGCTATAAACAAAAGGGTTTACACTGGCATTGTTTTAATGGTAGATTTATAGCACGTTACGCCCCTACATGGGAGCTAATTACTGAGCTGTATTACTTGTATTGACAGTATATTCCCTTCTATGCACAACACAACACCACCCAAATATACACAGACAGACAGACAGACCTAGATATTTTGTAAAGTTTTCAAATGATACATTAGAATGTTATCCTATTCAGCCTAAAGTCCATACATATTTGGTATACGAGGTCTATTAGAAAAGTATCCGACCTTATTATTTTTTTCAAAAACCATATGGATTTGAATCACGTGTGATTACATCAGACATGCTTGAACCCTCGTGGGCATGCGAGAGTTTTTTCACGCCTGTCGGTTACGTCATTCGCCTGTGGGCAGTCTTTGAGTGAGGAGTCGCCCACCCTCTCGTCGATTTTTTTCGTTGTTTAGGAATGGCTCAGAGACTGCTGCTTTGTTTGATCAAAATTTTTTCAAAACTGTGAGGCACAACTGAGTGGACACCATTCGATAAATTCAGCTGGTTTTCGGTAAAAATTTTAACGGCTGAGAGATTTTGGTCTGGTAGTGTCGCCGTAAGGACGGGCCACGGCGCCTGACGGTGATCTGCGCTTCGAGGCGGCAGCGTCTCGCTGTTTCAAGTTGAAAACTTCCACATTTCAGGCTCTGTTGACCCAGTAAGTTGTCAGAGAACAGAGAACTTTCAGAAGAAGTCGGCATGAGGAGTTTATTCGGACATTCCATTGTTAATGGACATTTTGTAATGAAAGAACGTGCGGGCAGAGTCGCATGTCGGGCCGGACCCAACCGCGGGGGGTCGCGACAGGAAAAACACCTCCGTTGGAAACCTTAACGGGCAAGTTGGAACATGCCCAAGCTGTTAAACAATTTCTCAGTTACTCACTTGTTGAAAGCCGTCAAAAGCCGCCTGAATTTTACAAATGGTTTTCAACACGGAGGTGTTTTTCCTGTCGCGGCGCACACAGATTTGCACACAGATATATATATATATATATATATATATATATATATATATATATATATATATATATATATATATATATATATATATATATATATATATATATATATATATATACACAAAACCCCTGGCAAAAATTATGGAATCACCAGCCTCGGAAGATGTTCATTCAGTTGTTTAATTTTGTAGAAAAAAAGCAGATCACAGACATGACAGAAAACTAAAGTCATTTCAAATGGCAACTTTCTGGCTTTAAGAAACACTATAAGAAATCAGGGAAAAAAGTCCGGCAGTCCGTAACGGTTACTTTTTTAGACCAAGCAGAGGGGAAAAAAATATGTAATCACTCAATTCTGAGGAAAAAATTATGGAATCATGAAAAACAAAAGAACGCTCCAACACATCACTAGTATTTTGTTGCACCACCTCTGGCTTTTATAACAGCTTGCAGTCTCTGAGGTATGGACTTAATGAGTGACAAACAGTACTCTTCATCAATCTGGCTCCAACTTTCTCTGATTGCTGTTGCCAGATCAGCTTTGCAGGTTGGAGCCTTGTCATGGACCATTTTCTTCAACTTCCACCAAAGATGTTCAATTGGATTAAGATCCGGACTATTTGCAGGCCATGACATTGACACTATGTGTCTTTTTGAAAGGAATGTTTTCACAGTTTTTGCTCTATGGCAAGATGCATTATCATCTTGAAAAATGATTTCATCATCCCCAAACATCCTTTCAATTGATGGGATAAGAAAAGTGTCCAAAATATCAACGTAAACTTGTGCATTTATTGATGATGTAATGACAGCCATCTCCCCAGTGCCTTTATCTGACATGCAGCCCCATATCATCAATGACTGTGGAAATTTACATGTTCTCTTCAGGCAGTCATCTTTATAAATCTCATTGGAACAGCACCAAACAAAAGTTCCAGCATCATCACCTTGCCCAATGCAGATTTGAGATTCATCACTGAATATGACTTTCATCCAGTCATCCACAGTCCACGATTGCTTTTCCTTAGCCCATTGTAACCTTGTTTTTTTTTCTGTTTAGGTGTTAATGATGGCTTTCGTTTAGCTTTTCTGTATGTAAATCCCATTTCCTTTAGGCGGTTTCTTACAGTTCTGTCACAAACGTTGACTCCAGTTTCCTCCCATTTGTTCCTCATTTGTTTTGTTGTGCATTTTTGATTTTTGAGACATACTGCTTTAAGTTTTCTGTCTTGACGCTTTGATGTCTTCCTTGGTCTACCAGTATGTTTATGTTTGCCTTTAACAACCTTCCCATGTTGTTTGTATTTGGTCCAGAGTTTAGACACAGCTGACTGTGAACAACCAACATCTTTTGCAACATTGCGTGATGATTTACCCTCTTTTAAGAGTTTGATAGTCCTCTCCTTTGTTTCAATTGACATCTCTCATGTTGGAGCCATGATTCATGTCAGTCCACTTGGTGCAACAGCTCTCCAAGCTGTGATCACTTCTTTTTAGATCCAGACTGAGCAGATCTGATTTGATGCAGGTGTTAGTTTTGGGGATGAAAATTTACAGGGTGATTCCATAATTTATTCCTCAGAATTGAGTGAGTCCATATTTTTTTCCCTCTGCTTGGTCTAAAAAAGTAACCGTTACTGACTGCCACAATTATTTTTCCTGATTTCTTATAGTGTTTCTTAAAGCCAGAAAGTTGCCATTTGAAATGACTTAAGTTTTGTGTCATGTCTGTGATCTGCTTTTTTTCTACAAAATTAAACAACTGAATGAACATCCTCCGAGGCCGGTGAATCCATAATTATTGCCAGGGGTTGTATGTATATGTATATGTATATATATGTATATATATATATATATATATATATATATATATATATATATATATATATATATATATATATATATATATATATATATATATATATATATATATATATAGTTTGTCCAATTACTTATGGGCTCTGAAAATGGATGCACGATATATGCACAATGTCCATAATTCATAACTCCCTTAAATTAAAGATTAAAGTCAACACTTCAAGCACATCCTGTTCCTGACTGCACGTTCTCCATGTAAAAATATGAGGGGAACTCCTTTTTGTGAAATATAAGAGCTCAACTTTAAACTACAAAGAAACAACGTCCTTCCCTGCCGGGTTCCTGTGATACAGCAAAAGCTTTTTGGTCTTTAAGGCTGAGTTCAAGCACACAACAACACACTACCTCAGCTATGGAACTAATTGTTTCCATTTCAAAGCCGATTAGCAGCCTCGGGGAAACTCTGACAGTCGGACACCGCAGAACCAAACATCCAGGAAAAGGAGCTGCGAATGCGGATCGAGCCAATCGCACTGCACATCTGCTTCTCCGCACTCAAAGAATCGCCATCACGGTCTGTCTCAGTCGAGACTAACAGCAGCTCCATGTTACACACCGGCTAGACTAAATATAAGTGCTCTCTCTCTGAGGTCTAAATGGAAAAAGACTGTTGGAAAGTCCTTTTAATTGCTGGAGAAAACCTAGAGACAGAGAGGCTGCAGCTCAATACGTCAGAAACAAGTGCTCAGATTGCTTTGGCACAGACGTAATTAACCACAGATTCAGAGCCGGCAAGAGGAGCCACTATGCACACGAACTGAACATCCGCATTTCAGTTTAATGTGCAATTTTCAGTGGAATATGACTGAAGTAATTGAACTCACTGCAAAATGAATTAGGCTGATGAAACATCCAGGGAAAGTTTGGGAAATGTGCTAATGTCATTGTGATGGGCTTGAATTGAAGCTTGTGTCTTTTATAATCAGTTATTCATGATGATCTTACAGTGAACTCTGTGTTTCAGCTCATTTGTATGAAAGATTTTAATGTGTGTGTATACATTGAAATGTCGCTGAAAAATACAATGCAAAAGTGGAACAAGACTGGAAGTAACAGCTGGAAAAGTTTATGCAGTGCTTTGATTAGTTCAGGACAAAAATATTTATCGCAATATATAGAATTGACATGATTGCATTTTCTTATGTTTCAGATGGATAAAAGGGTTAAATGAAACATTTTCTTACCTGAGGCAGAGAAGGAAGAGATCACAGTCAATGGGACAGCAATAAGAGAAAAGAGAAAACAACATATCTGATTAGATAAGCAGGGATTATTTTGACATTTAATGTGTTATACAGTGACGCAAGAAAATGTTAACATTTGGGCTTTTACACAAGTGTTATCTAATAATAATAATAATAATAATAATAATAAATTAGGTATCTTTATACAAAAATTGTGACAATTACATTCTTCAATCTCACTGTGAAAACAAATCATTACAACACCTGAACTGTGAAGGTGATCTAAAATAAATAAAAATATAAAAGCCAAAGTAATGGCTTACATGTGAAATATAACATAAATCACCACGTTTACACCCAGTTTTCTTAAATAAATAAATAAATAAATAAAAACCTGAACGGAAACAGCAATATGTCTGAGCCAATGGATATCTCCTGGAATATCTTTATATCAACCATTAAGAAACAGAAACACAATGTTACTGTAAGGGAAAGCTGTGTAGCAAATCAATGAATTGATTAAATGATTAATAGCTAATCAGGAACAAACTGATCTGATTTAGAGAAAAACCGGTACAATGTCAAGGTCACAGACCAAGCTGAAAATTTGGGCCTGATATGGAGGATACCTAGAATGGCTATTTTAAGAAACTGGCTTAAGATAAACCAATGTTTCCTATCAAAGAGGGAATTGAAGTCAGATATCACCTTACTATCGGTGACATTGGCTTGGGCATTGAGTGACCCTGAAACTCAAGGTCACAACTGTCGAAGACAAATATCAAAGACTCATAAGATGATGTTTTATTAATCATTGAGTGCAGTCTCATGCTTCTTTGTGCCCCCGACACGAAATGCACCCCATTTTCGTGATTTTTTTTTTAAATTTTGCTATTTATGATCCTCCCCCTTCTCCTAACTCTAACCATAACTTCCCCAGACCACCCCTGTCACCCCAACATTTCATGTCCCTATTACAAAATGAATTCGTTCCCCCATCACAAAAAGTGCCGTCAGACTGGGTTGGTATCATTGACTCATAAAACATTAATGTGTATGACTTCTGTCAATCATGTAAGGCACAGATGTGATAAGGCACAGAGAGGCGAGGGGCATCCATGTCTGACACACCCTGACATTGGCTATATAAATACCTGCACCCCACGCCTTTCTAATGTTAAGATACGATTAGACAAGACGAGACTTTATCAATCCCTGAAGGAAAATTAAGGTGTTCCAGCTGAAAACATAAGTCCTACATAGGTCCTGAAAAAGGTTGCCATTCACTTCGTTGTTCTTTTGTTAGTTTCAGATTTGTTTCGTTCTTTTATGCGCTCTGGACTCGCAGGCTTTTTGGTGATAGGAGAAGTGCCGGCTCATTTGTCCACTTTTTCTCGATGATTTGTAACTTTGGGACTTTTTTCCTTCGTTCAGCGATCGCCGTATGCCGTGTGGCCGGGCCTTGAGGCTTATTGGTGCCAGTGCTTATCTCCAGATTCTTTAGCATCAAGCAGATGAGAGCACTTGTTGTTGATGGGATGCCAGTCTGATACAGGTTACTTTACCAGCCAAGGCATCTGGGTGGATTAGGACAATGCAGAATAAGTATCTTGTCAAAGGATACAGACGGGTAGCGTGAGCTGGATTCGAACCGAGGCCTACATGTTGGCAGATCATCTCCTTATCCACTTAGCTATCTACTTTAACTGTCCCAGCAGATAAAAATACATAAACATTTCATAACAAATTGAATAATACCAAAATGCAATACAAAATAAAATAAATGAAGTTGAATAAAACAGAATAAGAAACAAAATCTATGATGGTTATAACACACGGAGAGACTGCACAGAATAACAGATAAATGAATTACAGTGAAAAAATTGTCTGTGGTCGCAGGAGGTAAAGATCTACAGAAGCGTTCCATCCTGCAGCAGGGCAAGAGCAGCCTGCTGCACTTAAACACAATCTCCTTTTATCAGATCATGTTTATCAGAGATTTGTTTTGACACAAAATTAAATAGCAAAATTGTAGAAATCTTTACATCAAAAGATGGATTTATTATGTGAAGTAATAAAAATAGATCAACTGTGCAAAACTTCAAGGGTTCCTATACTTTGTATACTATTGCATTATGTAATTTAAAGATTTTTGATCATAAAATAGCAACAAATCAACAATATCAGTGAAAGCATTAGATATTGTGCAGATTCCACTACAATCCATTTAGGTTAAGATCGAAACACGAATACCAGACAGAAAAGAAATAACCTTTAAACTAAGCCAAGACTTATTTTTGACACAGCACCCAGACTATAGTCTCAGGCTTTTCATTTTGACATGTTAAAGTGAAGCTGAGCAGCTGCACGTGTAAGACATATTCGATGCAGACTCGTGTTCCTCTGACTCCCGTATCCATAAATCTGCAGAAAGATAGAGTGGCAGGTTAACACAGCGGAATAAAAGATGATGTACGGAGCATCGCTGTTGTTTGAAGTACAGATTAGGCTGCGAGGACACTTTTTACTCTAAAGTAAGGTTTGTAAAACTAAAACGTAGTGGACGTCTCTGCAGGAGAACCTTCAGCCAGGGCTGAATACTGATGCGTCTGACTGATTGCCACGTCTGTGGGATCTAATTTGAAAGGTGGACAGTGATGAATGTCTTTCCTCCACTTACTGGCCGTCTGATGTATTATGCATCCCCATCTGATCAGAGAGGCTGATGAGGCGCGGGGAGACGCGGGGAGTCCATGTCCGACGCACCCTGACATTGGTTATATAAATGACTTGTACCTCCACGCCTTTCATTTCCCAGCTCACAGGTCACAGGAAAAGCTAATAGGGCCACCGTTAATAGGGGATGACTGACTTCAGCTGGGGTCGCCCGTGCATTTTGATGGGCTCTGCATTTGACAAAGTCTCTTAGCGCGGTGGCTGAACCATGCTCTCCTGTCAGCCTGGAGTCTAATTGTCAGAGACACAAATGTGGGCAGCAGCCGGAGGATAGCACTACTGGCTACCCAACTGCCGCTGTGATCTTCTGTCTGTGAACTTCTTGGTTCTGCATTAGAAAAGGTGTGCTTACTTCAGTTGTTTGGCAGACGGATAGACATCTTAGCATTGTAGTGCATCAATGACAAAATCCACGATTTAGGACTATCGCTTTGATCTACAACAACAATTTGTGTAACGGATCATAGCTGATCTCAGATCTGCAAAAAATGGCCGTCGTGGTTCAGGATACATATGAACTGCAACTGAACAGTAAAAACAAAGTTTATGTAGTTGTGTTAAATACAGATTTAATTTTATATAGTGACTTGTTTTTAATGTCAGAACTGCGCAGTGGTGGGCACAGCTAGCCAAAAAGTTAGGCTCGATAACCACTAATCTGCTAACTGAAAGGTTAACTTTTATAACGCTAAAACAATAAACCATAAAACAATTTAGTGGAAGTTACAGCTAACTTTTAGTATTGTCAGCTACTAATAAGCCAGTTTCACGTTTAAGCACCACCAAGGCTTCTGAGTAAAATCAAAAGCGAACACAAACCCAAAAACGAACACCGAGCGGAGCTTCTGTCTTATGTAGTCAGACAGCTGTGAGCTCAGTCCTACCTTAGCAGAAAGAGAGCTGAGGCAATAAATAAATAAATAAATAAAATAAAAGGCGGGGGGTCTGGGAGGCGAGCTTGAAGCTGAAAAGTTTTAGTCATGCTCATGCTCCACCAAAGCATTTACTCAAAAAAAGTCTGTAGGACCTAAATGACATGGTGATATGCCGTGGAGCTTCGCTCATCATGTCCGTGACATATACATATTATTAATAATAATGTATAGCACATAATTTTATAGTATATGTTAGATTAGATTAGATTACATAGCACTTTATTGATCCCTTGGGAAGACTCCCTCAGGGAAATTGAGGTTCCAGCAGCATTGAATAGCACCGCACAGGGTAAGAAGCACACAGAGTATTAAAAGTAAAAATGTAAAACAGTTTGCAAATATAAAGGCACAAAATAAATACCAGACATACTGATATATACTGCTTTACCGGCTACTACTGTTCCTCTCATTCCTGTCCTCTGTCTTCCTGTTACTCCTCCTTCCTCTGAGTGAGGAGTTGTACAGTTTGATGGCCTGAGTGACAAAGGAGTTTTTCAGTCTGTTGGTCCTGCACTTGGGAAGGAGCTGTCTGTAGCTGAAGAGGCTCCTCTGGTTGCTGATGACAGTGTGCAATTGTAGTGGAATTGCTGTGATGATGTCAGCATAAAATGAGACAGGTGACAAAGGAACATTCAGGAGACAGACATACTGATGCAGAGAGATTTATTTTTGGTTGAAGCAGAAAACAGATGCACCTGGAGAAGTTCAAAATGTACCTTTTTAAGCATTTTTACTTATTTTGCCTACAATATGACCAAATTATCAAATTGCAATATTGTCATATCAATATGAAATAAGATATGACTATAATTTCACACACAAAGTGTAGCAACAAGGAAAATTAAAGTAGACCTGCATTGAAATAAATGTGGTCAGATTCCAGAAAGAAATAGCTGATATGTATTTATAAGACCCTTGTGAATGCAGTAAAGTAAATCTGTAAGCTCAAATTTGTAATTCAGCGGAGAAATCTTCATTTAAAAATGACAAATTTGCAGCTAAAATTTAGCCCTCCGCGAAAACAGTTTGTACATCCGGATCATTTCCATGACGTCGGGGACAAGACGACGCGCTCCCGCCTTCAGTCCGATCCCGCATTGAAATTGATTTTATCTTTTAGTAATGTTACTGTTATACACATCCTGGTTTCAACATCCAAAAGTAAGCTGCAATGAATGCGAGATACAGCTCTGCATGCTCAGATCAGCGGCGACATCGACAGCGGGCGCCGTTCTTCCCCGACGCCTCGCTCTCACTGCCTCCGATGCGCTTACTGAGTGCATGTGCTCGTTAAATGCCGCCGCGGGCCACTCACACCCCCGTGTCTGCTGTGCAGCCGCAGACATGGCTCTGTCTACTGAATGGAGGTGCAGCCAACTTGGCACAAGTCCAGAGACTACGCTCGCCGTTTTGATGCGGAGCGCCCGGTGACACCTGTTGCTCGCAAGGACAGAGTTCTTGCGGCAAAATCAGCAGCGCCGCACGTCTCGGTAATCAGAGCCGCAGAGCTCCGTGGCCGCTGAGAAAGGTTTATATCTTTTTAATGACTTGAATTCTTTGTGGGTCTCACCTCCGTACCCCGCGACGGTAACACCGGAGGCGAAAGATAGTAGATTTTCAATGCGACACCATTCAATCAAACGGGCGTATGAAAAAGTCCCCAAAAATAATTTTCAAGCACAAATAAAAGAAATGTGTACTCACCAAGCGTACCGCAAGACAATATGAAGTTTTAAAAAAGCAGATCCTTCCGTATAAGACAATAAAAAGGTGCAGATGCAAACTGACGTAAATCCACAAATTACAGTTGGCGCGCGCAATGCATGCTGGGATAGGGTCTTCTCCCTGACGTCTCGGCAGCGTCCCAGATGTGCTGACAGTTTTGCGGAGGGCTAAATTTTAGCTGTAAATTTCTCATTTTTAAATGAAGATTTCTCCGTTGAATGACAGATCTGGGCTTGCAGATTTACTTTACTACATTCAGAAGGATCTTATGTGTAAATATAAGTCATTTTTTGGTCCAAAGATCTGACTGCATTTATTTCAATGCAGGTCTACTTTAAACATTCTTAAACAAAACAGTAATAATACCACACTCATTTTGCACTCATCATAAGTTTAGGATACAGTGCCCTCCAAAAGTATTGGAACACTTGGTATTTCACACATATTATGCTAGAAAGATTAAAAAAGAAAATACGATTATAAAATCAAACCTTCACTATGCCTTGTGATAGAATCACTACTATAACCGCTCGCAAAGATGTCGGCCGCATTTCTTGCGCCTCAGCAACCAATGCGGCCTCTACTCCTTTTTATAATGTCTATGTTCATCTACTGTTGGCCTTGTGATAGAATCACTATGATGATTGGTCCAAGATGGCGGCCACATTTCTTGCGCCACAGCAACCGATGTGGCGTCTACTCTTCTTTATAACGTCTATGTTCATCTACCATCGGTTTGTGGCTTTTTACGGCTTTTTGCAACAATGGTTTGTGGCTTTTTCCCCACTGTGGAGATTTTTTTATGTCATTTCCGGTTTGAGCCTTCATGTACCATCGGTTTGTGGCTTTTTATGGGTTTTTATGACAATGGTTTGTGGCTTTTTCCCCCATGCAGCGATTTTTTTTTTTTTTTGTGCCATTTCTGGTTTTGCCTCTATCTACCATAAAGCGAGCCTCGCTCGTATCGTTGTTGTTGTTCTTCTTCTTATTATTATTATTATCATCATCATCATCATCTCATCAGACAATTTAGACATCCATATCCATCCATCCATTTTCTGGAGTCGGGTCGCGGGGGCAAGCAGCTCAAGCAAAGCCGCCCAGACCTCCCGATCCACACACACCTCCACCAGCTCCTCCGGGGGAACCCCAAGGCATTCCCAAGCCAGCCGAGAGATGTAGTCCCTCCAGCGTGTCCTGGGTCTTCCCCGGGGCCTCCTCCCAGTGGGATGTGCCCGGAACACCTCTCCAGTGAGGCGTCCAGGGGGCATCCGGAAAAGATGCCCGAGCCACCTCAACTGACTCCTTTCGACATGGAGGAGCAGCGGCTCGACTCCGAGCTCCTCCCGAGTGACCGAGCTCCTCATCCATATCTTTTTGAAAAAAAAAGTGAAGTTATGAACTCAGGTTTGTTTTGTTTTCTTTCATTGTTTTTATACTTTTTACAATGTGACAAAGGCTTTTTTTTAATTCCCTACTACTATTCATGTGCAGCAAGGTGGCTTAGTGGTTAGCAATGTTGCTTCGCAGGTTTGCTTCTGACCTGGTAGGTTCTGTGTGCAGGCCTGTCCAGAGTATTTTGTTTTAAAATAGTATTTAAAGATTGGACACCTTGTTTAAAGTTACTTTATTATACATTTATAGGTTTTATTGTTCTTTAGGTTAGTTTTAAAAATGCGAAAAGATTACAAAAATAGAAAGTTGTATTCCCACCCACCCCCCTCCTGTTTTTTTTTAAACATCTGAAATATTATCTAATCCGTGACTAAAAACCCTGATCGATCTGAACCATGACTTTTATGATCCACTGCCCCCTTGATGCACTGTGCTGAGCTGTATAACTGAAGGAGTGAAACCCTTCGCTGTATTAAAAAGCCTGAGCACTGTGCCATGTTTTGTTCTCTCCTCAGGAAAAACAGCACTGGTAATTGCGCCTCTGCTGAGAGAGTGGAGTCGGCTCATTCTTTGTTTAAGTGTCCACCAGGAGCACTCTCTGACACAGCCAGGACTCCTGAACGCCCATCAACTGCACATTTTAATGTGCTGAAGCAATATTAACCACAGCGGCAAATAAAAAAAATCCTTGGCCCTGGTGGGCTCAACGTGGGCCCTAACAAGTTTATGGCTGCCCTAATTGAGCCATTTTCACATCAGCTGCTGTTTTGTTTTGTTTTTTGTCATATCAGGAGCTACTCTCCCACTCCCAGCTGTGATTTTCTCTCCAACAGTCAGCTCACGGCCTCTCTATCAACCCTGCACAATGGAAGGTCACCACTGGTGGAGATAAACCCCTTCTCCGAACCCCACACACTGACACACCCCAAAAAGCTTTTGTAGCTGTGACAACTTCTCCGGAGTTATCGTTTCTCACAGTGAGTTACATTCAATAATTCATAGCTCATATAATCTTAAACACGAAGTAGCTCACACCCCATATTTCCCACCACGTGACACAGTTTAGGTCAGGTTAGATCATCACCACCAGTGATGCCGGTAATGTGTTACTTAGTAACGCGTTACTCAAATCTGACCATTTTTTTCCCAGCAAGGAATAATCTAACGCGTTAATCTCTCCAAATCAGTAATCAGAATAAAGTTACATCTCTGAGTCACTGTGCATTACTATTATTTTTGTGTTGTGGGTCTGATCACAGCTTTAAAACAGGTGTTCCAGTGAGATGCAGCAGGAGGTCGGCGTTCAGTTGGATTGTCCACTTCTCCACTTTCAGTGAGCCGTGCATAGAGCCGCATCCACGGACAACTGTCTCTCAAAGCGCGTTGACGGTCAGAGCAATGGTTTTACTAGCCCATTTTACAAAGACCAGGCAGGGGGTCGTCAGGGTTAATATGGAGTGACTTGGGCCAAGTTTGCTGTGATTTGGCGCTTTATACATAACATACTTATACATGAATTGAAATGTAATTGAATATTGAAGTGTATGTCTGTGTTGATATGTAGTGTGTTGTGAATTTGTGTATATGTTGTTATGACTGTTATAATAGTTGGACTCATTCTAGCAGGGGTGGGCGTTGATAAGCTTTGCTTCTGCCCACACCCTTTCGGACTCACAGGCTTGTTTATATAACATTCATATTATTGGTATGTTTCTCTTCTTTCGGATTTGTGTGTGTGCCGAATAAATCCATTCATTCATTCATTCAGTCCTCGTTAAAAACAGCTGATCCACGAAGAGTAAATACTAACACTTTTTCCACCCAAATGACCTACAGTCTGTTTCTGAGGACAACATGATGTAAAAACTGATAAAATTTTCTTACCTGTCAATCTGGTTGTGTTTTCTGCATAAATTAAACATTATCCATTCTTCTGCTTAAACAGCAAGCCAGGGGCGAATCCATGGGAATGTGTGTGTGTGTGTGTGTGTGTGGGGCTCCTCATAACAGCTCTAGATTACAGGTCCACTATTGAACAGATTTTTTCATGCTATTATTACTACTAATACTACTTATAATAATAATAATAATAATAATAATAATAATTTCAACAGCTAAAATGTTTAGAAAGAATTTAAACATTGGAAAAATGTTAGAAAGAACTTAATAATTACATTTATAAACAATGTAGGTTAAAAATTGTAAGTTTTACCATTACAGTGCTGTCAACAATCAAATATGAGGTCAAGAAAGATGTCTTTATTTTATTTTTTATAAAACAAGTATTTATGTTCACATAAAGTTATCATTTTCATGTTGAGGTGGCAGGGGGGGTTGTCAGCTCTGTTGAAAGTAACTAATAAAGTAACCAGTGATCTAACGTAGTTATTTTTAAAACTGAGTAATCAGTAAAGTAACTAAGTTACTTTTTCAAGGAGTAATCAGTAATCAGATTTTTTTTTTTTTATTTAGATTTTTTTTTTTCAAAGTTACTGTGGCAACAATGATCACCACATCAGAGCACTGCCCTGGGTCCTGGATACCAACCACCCAGGCAGACAACTGGTTCATCCTCACCTGTCAAAAGTAACTAACTGCAGCAGCCAGGTGAAGTGAAGTTCTCCAGTTGCTAGGGTCCTCAACAACGAGGGATCTGTGTACTGGATCATGCACAAGGAAACATGAGGAGTTTCACTACCATCGTGATGGAATGTCAGCTAAATCTCCCAGAGCAATCACTTGTTTGACATATTTTCCAGTGGTACCCAGTGATTTTCTGAAGAGACCTCATTCC